>NC_135542.1:80522532-80855865 GCF_045843805.1 Urocitellus parryii | reverse complement strand
CCATTGAAGGTATGGCTGAAGCATGATGTGACAATCCACTGGAGATGGATACAGATGAGGAATAGTAGGATTCTCCTTGACTAGAAACTCCTGAAGATCTGGACATTTCTGACAAAACTGTACCATGAGAAAACAAGTTTGATTCTGGGGAGGGAAATGTATTTAACAAAATTAAAATGAACAAAGTTATAAAAATCATTATTCCAAAAATTAAAATTTAAAAAACACATTCTTAAAGACAAATTTCAAGAGAACTGATTTAACATTTTAAATAAAATGTTTTTCAAAGCACTAAAATTATTATACAAGTCCAAAACTGAATTCTATAATATGTAACTTTAATAAATGGATTTAAGATGAATTTTAAAGTTATTTTGGGATATATAATTTCAGTCCAGTTTTTGAGGCCTTATACATGTATTTTTTTAAAGTGAAAGATAAATATTGGAATTTCAATTAACAGGAATTAAACAGCCAAATCATTTCATACTCTCACTTTTAGGAGAAAATGGAGGGACAGAGAAAGCATTCATTAGGGATGGATGAAAACTATATATAACTTGTAAGATACATTAAGGTGTGACCCTAAAGTATTACAAAATCCCCAGTCAGAAAAAAATTCTGTATTTATTTATGTATTATATAAATGCTGTATATGCTAAACCAGGAAAGGTGCTAATATAAGTATACTATGTATACAACCAGAAATATGAAAAATTGAGCTCTGTATATATAATAAGAATTGTGATACATTCCGCCGTTATATATAAATAAAAATAAATAATTTTTTTTAAAAAGATGTAAGAGAAGGAGCTGGGGTTGTGGCTCAGCAGTAGAGTGCTCACCTAGCACGTGCAAGGCACTGGGTTTGATCCTCAGCACCATATAAAAATAAATAAATAAAATAAAGGTATTGTGTCCAACTACAACTAAAAAATATTAAAAAAAAGATAAGAGAAATTCTAATTAACCATTGGCTGAATTATATAAACCAAGGAGTTGTCAAATTTTTTTCTCTAAAGGGCCAGATAGCATTTTATTTTATGCTTTGTGAGCTACATAACCTCTGCTAAAAATCATCCAATTTCTGTTGTAGTTTAAAAAAAAAAATAGAAAAGGCAACTGCGGCTGGAGATGTTATCTCAGTGATAGATCACTTGCCTGGCATATGTGAGGCCCTGGGTTTGATGTTTAGTACTGGCAGGGTGGAGAATGGGAGGTAGCCAGAGATGATAAGTCATCAACTGAGCATGGCTATGTTCCAATAAAACTTTACTTATAAGAAAGGTGACTAGCCAGATCTAAACCATTTCTTCCATGACACACTATAATTAGGAAAATTACTACTGTACAAACAAAATATAGTTTTTCAAACATAATCAGTTTCCAACACAATCTACAGAAGCAGAACTAAATTATCCAATGTTGAAATCTTGAAAAAATTTATAGGAGAGGAAAATATCAAAGTAAGGCTTATTCTTAAAAATGGAATTCCACTACATTGTGCAAGGAATACTCCACAGGGGATAAAATACCTTTTTTGATGAATCTTCCTTCTTCGATTGACTCTACCGGACCAGATCTTGGTCTCTCAGGAAAATTCACTGCTATGATAAAGTTTTTCCATTATTAAATGCAATTTGAAAAATAATTTATCAATTAAAACTTGAAAAACTGAATAAAGCAAATAACAAGATCTATTTAAATATGAATCATACAAAATATTCTTACCACAATCCTGCCATAGTTTCTGGAACAGTAGAGTTGTTTTTTGTTTCTTTGATTTATTGCCATAAGTATCTGATTAAAAAGAAACCAGGAAAGTAGGTGAATCATCAAGGAATTATATTTCCTCTCCATTAATAAACAAAAAGCTTTAAATAGACGTACATTTTACATCTGTTACATCTAGATGTACATCTGGATTTAATAAGTACATTATAATACCTGTAAGTCAATATCAACTAACGAAAGGTCTGATAAGGATCAAAATAGCAAACACTTTCTAAGTGGTGAATTTTCCATCTATAAAAAGGGCATACTAAGAACAAAAATAGATACTCCCAAATCAAAAATAATTTGTTTGTCTTGGTACTGGGGCTTCAACCCATGGGCTCTTTACCACTGAGCTACATCCCAAGTCCTTTTTTTTGTTTGTGTGTGTGTACAGGGGATTGAAATCAGGGGCACTTTACCACTGAGCCATATCCCCAGCAATTTTTCTTATATCTTGAGACAGGGTCTAAGTTACTTAAATTGTTGAGGCTGGGTTCAAACTTGCCTCAGCCTCCCCGGTCACTGGGATTGTAGGTGGGGACCATCATGCCTGGCTAAAACAGAAATGCTGATAAATAGTTTAGATGATCTGAAATTATTTCAGATTAATCAAACCTTCCTAAGAAAGAGATGCAAAGAGCATAAGGAAAAAATGAAAACGTTCAGAAAACATATAAATTATGAATATATATAATGACTAAATGTATCTTACCATGTAGCAGGATCAACATTAAGACATATATAAAGCAATATCACACCAAAGTATCATACCTTTTTCATCTGGCAGATACCTAAAATCCATAGATTCACTAACTTCCTGGTCAGAGGGTCTCCGCAGCTGCATTTTTACTGTTACTGGTTCTGTTATAGCTTTACAATATGGAGGAGTCTTGAAAACAATGGCTACTTGACGGTGTACATCAGCTTGTGAAAAGTTACCCTTTGCTTCCCAATCATTCAACACAAAACGAACTTCTATGTCATCTAATTAATAAGAAACCAAATGAATAACAACAATGAAAAAACAAAGTAAATTTTATCTATTAATTTAAAATACATTCTGAATTCAATGAAACAAAATAAGTAAATACCTTTCTGAACTTTGTCACAAAGTAGAAATATTTCATCTCCTCCCCTGACACTTCCACAGTTCTTGTTTACACGACAAATCCTTAATTCTGCAGTATTTGGGGCACCTAAATATAAAGGATTTTTTAAAAATGTGTCTCTACCTTAATATTACATATTATTCTGTTGTAAGGGGAAGGATTTGAGGGAAATCATTTACA
Organism: Urocitellus parryii; assembly: GCF_045843805.1. Classification (NCBI taxonomy): domain Eukaryota; kingdom Metazoa; phylum Chordata; class Mammalia; order Rodentia; family Sciuridae; genus Urocitellus; species Urocitellus parryii. The sequence continues at coordinate 80,852,800 of NC_135542.1, read as the reverse complement.
AAATAGATAAAAGTTTGTATGTACAGATAGATGACAATAAATACATTAACCATTCACACCTGTCCCTTTTTTTAAAATTTTTATTATTGGTTGTTCAAAACATTACATAGTTCTTGACATATCATATTTCACACATTTGATTCAAGTGGGTTATGAACTCCCATTTTTACCCTGTATACAGATTGCAGAGTCACATCGGTTACACGTCCACTGTTTTACATATTGCCATACTAGTGTATGTTGTATTCTGCTGCCTTTCCTATCCTCTACTATCCCCCCTCCCCTCCCCTCCCCTCCTATCTTCTCTCTCTACCCCATCTACTGTAATTCATTTCTCCCCCTTGTTTTTTTCCCCTTTCCCCTCACTTCCTCTTGAATGTAATTTTGTATAACAATGAGGGTCTCCTTCCATTTCCCTGCAATTACCCTTCTCTCTCCCTTTCCCTCCCACCTCTCGTCCCTGTTTAATGCTCTTCCTCCCTACTCTGTTCTTAGTTGCTCTCCTTATATCAAAGAAGACATTTGGCATTTGTTTTTTAGGGATTGGCTAGCTTCACTTAGCATAATCTGCTCTAATGCCATCCATTTCCCTGCAAATTCCATGACTTTGTCATTTTTTAGTGCAGAGTAATACTCCATTGTGTATAAATGCCACATTTTTTTTTATCTATTCATCTATTGAAGGGCATCTAGGTTGGTTCCACAGACTAGCTATTGTGAATTGTGTTTCTTTTTAGCTGCTTTAAATAATCTGGTTTAGAGCCAAATGACTCATTTCTAGGCAATGACATTTTCTCTAAATAAATCTCCCTGCTTCTAAATTCTGATTCTTCCAATATATCCTACATACTGTTACCAGATTAATTTTTTTTTCTGGTACTGGGCATTGAACCCATAGGTGCTTTTACCACTGAGCTATATCCCTAGTCCCCTTTATTTTTTATCTTGAGACAGAGTCTTGTTGGATGCTGAGAGTCTTGTTAAGTTGCTAAGATTATAGGTGTGTGCCACTGTGCCAGCTAGATTAATCTTAAATCTCATCCATGTCCCTAGGGCAATACAATTTCCATGTTTTCTTTTATGTGGACAATATGACTAAATAGTTCTTGCTGACATTCACTGCTCTGTATGAGAAGGATACTATTATCTACGTTTACAGCCCTAGGTTTCACTAACCTACAAGCAAAACAGGTATAATAAGACAACATTGGTAAATAAATATTTTGTGTGTGCAGCTAAAATATTTGACGGCAGCATCACAGTCTTTTCAAATGATAAATTTCTGTATCTTTTGTTCTAGCATCTGTCAACATTCTACTTCTGAAAATTTACACCAGAGTAATATTTATACAAGATATTCACATATAAGGATACTTATCACAATTAAATTTGTTAGGGCAAAAGGAAAACTATGAGAAGGAAAGAAAAACCCAAATGTCCCATGAAAGGATAATGATTTAATAAAATTACAATATAGGGGGCTAGGGCTGTAGCTCAGTGGTAGAGCATACGCCTCGCACATGTGAGGTTCGATCCTCAGCACCACATAAAAATAATAAAGATAAAAAATTACAATATAGGCATGTCATGAAATATGCAGTTATTGAAAGAATAATGTAACCAAGAGGAAAAGAGGTTCAAGATAAATTACTACGAAAGAAATTAAGTTTTTAGAAAGATCAGTGATGATATTTTTAAACTATATTGTGTATATGACTGATGATGGTATATTTGTTGGTATAAAGAAAAAACTGGTAAAATATGTGTTTGAGGACAGTGATTATCTTTGGAGGATAAAATTGCGGGAGATTTACTCTTTGTGTATTTTATAGTATTTGAATTTTTCTTATGATGAATATACTGTTTTCCCAAATACCAAAAAATTTTTAATAATTAAACTAGTCTTTAAAAAAAAAAACAAGCTAAGACTACAAATACAAGGAAATAAAGCACTTACGGTTGTCATAAATTGGGTTAGAGACAACAGGAGGAAGAGCAGTTGTCAAATTACCAAGTTCATCAGGGAGGAAAACTTGAAAACACAGTCTCACCACATTGAGATCACAATCTTCAATATCAAGCAGCTGTTGCTCAGGGACTGAACAAGTATAAACATATTTTTTAAAATGCAGAATAGTCACACAGAGCTAAAATCCCCCATCCATTATATTCAATAAGCTTGAATAGCAACCAAATCTGTACTAACAAAAACAGAATGTACCCAATCTCAAGAATGCCTTTTATTATTATCAAGTAGTCACTATCTAACAGTATTTGATAAATTATAGCCTTTTTAGGAAGTAACTATTCTAGTAAGCTGACACTTAGAATAGAACCCCAAAATGAAATTAATAACAATTTGATTTTTTTAAAATGGATGCAAGTTATACATAACAGAGAAGAGATATTCATTCAACAAATCTGTATTTGGTTTAGTTTAAGTTATCTTCTAAATCTTCCAGGAATTATTCCCCCAGTTTTACAGATGAGAGCTGATTTTAAAGAGACAAAATTATTTGTCCAAAGTTTTACAGCTAGGAAAACTTTGGTAGGGTGGGAATCTGAACCCAGGCCATTGACTCCAGAGCTTATGCTTTTAAAAATTAAACTCTACTAGAAAATTTTACTTACAGTCCACATGAAAATGACATACACACAGTAATATCTACTAAAATTGAGATCTACATTTTAGGGATGAAGTGCCAAGAAGATACCAAATGATATAAGATAGCTAGTTTCTATAAAATACTTCATTTGTAAATTAAGTTTGCTCAAAAACAAAAAAACCCTACGGTAGGAAAATTTTGCAGTTCTGAAAAAAATAAAATAAAAACTCATGACAAAATAAAATGTAAGAACAGTTTTTTATATTGATGTTTGAAAAGAAACCAAGTTCCAACAAAAAAAATTACTGCATTTTCAAAGAATACCATAAGCTATAACAAATCATAAACAATTCAGCTATGTTTTTAAATGCTTAAATATATATATTAAATTTTACAAATTTTATATTTTAACTCTTATTTTATAAAATATTAAAATGTAAAATACTGTTTGAAAAAACAGTTAACCAAATTCCTTAGTACTATAGGCAATAACTAATAAAAACAGTTTTATACTGTTTTATTTGTACTCATACAGTCTCAGTAATTATCACAACATTTAAATTTGTCTCAATATCATCATTCTCAAGCTAGAGTCTTATAGACTCTAACATTTGAGTCTATAAGAACACAATTGTATAATAAAAAGTCAAAATGCTGTGATGCCAACACATGTATTATAGTAGCACACTTTTCTGGCATCTTAATTAAGGAGGCAATAAGAGGTTTCCTTCTTCAAAACCAAGTTTTATAGCATTGTAAAATTGGAGTTCAAGATCTCACTGTCTCTCAGTTTCAAAGATGAGTAATCAATACACACACACACACACACACACACACGCACGCACGCACGCACGCACGCACATAATGAGTAGCTAGGTGCTCCTGACAAGTTTAAAAACAAATCTATACGAATGGATAAATAAACTATGGCATAACCATGCAATGCAGTAATGCTCAGCAATAAAAAGGAACCAACTATGGATTTTTGCCCCAACTTGGATATATTTCAAAAACACCATGCTGAGCAAGAAGAACCAGACAAGAAAGAGCATAGACTACATGGATCAATTTGCATGAAACTGTAGAAATAAAAGTAGAGAAATAAAATCTCTTTCTTACTGTGAATCACAAAGAAGAAAACATTGAACTAAATGTGCTTTTAAAATGCAGATTCCCAGGACCCACACCAGACCCAGAAATGTGGTCTTGAATCTACATTTTGTTTTTTAAAATTTATTTATTTATTCTAATTTGTTATACATGACAGCAGAATGCATTTTAATTCATAGTATACATTTACAGCACAATTTTTCATGTCTCTGGGTGTACACAAAGTAGAGTCATACCATTTGTGTCTTCATACATGTACCTAGGGTAATGATGTCCATCTCATTCCACCATCTTTCCTACCCCCATGCCACCTCCTTTCTGCTCCTTCCCCTTTGCCCTGCTCCCTCTCCTTTGCCCTATCTATAAAGTTCCTCCATTCCTCCTATGCTCCCCGCTACCCCCATTATGGATCAGCATCTACATATTAGAGAAAATATTTGGCCTTTGGTTTTTTGGAACTAGCTTACTTCACTTAGCATGATATTCTCCAACTCCATCCATTTACCTGCAAATGCCATGATTTTATTCTCTTTTAATGCTGAGTAATATTCCATTGTGTACATATACCACAGTTTCTTTATTCATTCATCCACTGAAGGGCATCTAGGTTGGTTCCACATTGTGGAATTGTGCTGCTTTTGTGAATTGTGCTGCTATAAACATTGATGTGGCTGTGTCACTGTAGTATGCTGTTTTTAAGTCCTTTGTGTATAAACTGAGGAGTGGGATAGCTGGGTCAAATGATGATTCCATGGAATCTGTATTTTTAAAAAGTACTATTCCTGTGAATATTCAAGTTGAAAACCACTGCAGAAGTGGCACTGAAGGATGATTAGAAGAGTTCTGAAATGATCATAGTGATTTTAGGAGGATCTTTTGGATGTTTAGAGGGATATCAAGGATAAAAGTGAGAATGCAAGTTCAGAGGCTGTCAACAACTGTCAAGATTAAAAACGATGTAAGCTTACATTCCTACAATGTCAGTGAAAAGACTGGAGACGCTGGACTGAGATGGTCAAAGTGAGTAAACAAATAGTTTTTCTGGAATTGTTAAGGGTTCATGAAGAAAAGCAGTTGACGAGAAGATAGAAAAGATGTCAGAGCTTTATGTAGGTGACTTTGAATGTAGGGGCCATTTAATTTTTAAACTATATAAGAAGCCATTATAAGATTTATATCATAGTATTATTCTAAAGACCTGTGATTTGATTGGGGGAAAACTGCTACAACTCAAATTATGAAATGATGAGTTCCTAAACAAGGGAAGTGGCAAAAGGGCTGGAGGAAAGAATGGATGTTAAAACAAAAAGTAGCTGGGGCTATAGCTTAGAAGTAGAGCACTTGCCCATCATGTGCAATGCCCTGGGTTAGATCCCTAGCACCACATAAACAAAAAACAATCTAAACAACAGAAAACATAAATACTGTGAAAGACCAACTGCAGGATTATTCCTTTTCCAAATCTTGTTAGACCATAAATCTTGGAGCCAGGCTACCTATATTCAAATTTTGCCTTTACCACTCATAATTTATATGACCTGGAGCAAATTAGTTTTTCTATGCATCCATTTTCTTGTTTACACAAAGGAGAGATGAATAACACCTACCTCATAGGTTGTCACAAGAAGTAGATGAAGTAAAATATGTAAAGCACTTACTATATAACAGGAATTACCTTAAGCATTATCAAATGTTGTTAATATAATGCCTGGTTCTGGACTGTCAACAAACAAACGAAAACCTTCCACAGAAGTAGCAGATAAATTTCTGCATGATTTGGGACAGTTATATGACCAAAGCTTTAGTTTTCTCTTCTATAAAGCAGTGTTGCTTTAATGATTCAATAAAACAGTGTACATAAAGCTCATGACATTTATTCCCTGACATACAAAAAGGCCTTAATACATGACAGCTATTAACAATCTCCCTGTTTTATACTGCATCTAGACTTGAATGGCCTCTTTAATTTAAAAATCTGTTTTTTTAATTTGACATTGAATTGAAGCTTTAAGTGAGCATACTCTTGACCCATAAATTTACCAGTTCTGAAAATTTTATGCTAAGGAAATATTCACACAAGAACTCAAAGTGCCTATTTGATGGAGTTTCTAAGTGAAATGAAAATAACCTAGAAGTTCATTACAATTACTAGGTAAACAAATAAAGTCCATTCAAACAAAAGAATAATCTGTTAAAAAAAATAGATCTGTAAGTATTGACAAGATGTTTAAGATATAATCTTGTGTAGAAAAAACTAAAGCAGTAGAATATGAAGCACAGAATGACTCCCTTTACATAAAAATGTACATCTGTTTATGCCTATACATGTATAAAGGAAATTCTAAAAAAATATACAATAAACTTAATAGTAGCCTTCTCTGGCAAATGAGACAAAAAGAGAGGTAGGGGGATTTTGCTTTCACCTTTATACTAAACAGTATGAAAATTTAAGACCTAGAAAAAAAGAAATGCACAGGCTGGGCTGTGGCTCAGTGGTAGAGCACTTGCCTATTATGTGCGAGTTTGATCCCTGGCACACCTAAAAATAAATAAATAAAATAAAGGTATTGTGTCCATGTACAACTAAAAAAAATATTAAAAACAAACAAACAACAACAAAAGAGATGCACATCCTATGGTCCATAAAAATAGTACTTGTCTGTAAGCACATTCCTTAAATTATCATTATTTCCTTTAAATTATTTTTACACATTCAGGAAAAACAAACCAACAATATAGGTATGTCTTAAATATGACAAATATATCTATTTATCATAAATTGTATAGTCATTCAATTCCTGACATGCCTATTTAAGTAGCTGCAGAACATGTTAGAAGGAAGAATACCATTATTATAGAAACCGATATCTAGTTCAAAACCCATTTACCCATTCAAACAATATAGAGTGCTAAAAAGTACCAGGAGCCACAACAGGATAATGCTATAAGTTTAAATGCTTAATAAATGCTATCTAAATAAAATCCACTGAATAGTAAATATGTAGGAATATAAACAAATATACTATGAAAATGTCTTGTGGGATTTTCCCATTTATGTACTACTACTTCTACGCTTGGGAATAAGTTTTGCTGTGGTCTATGCTTATGAATTAAATGCACTCCAATATCTTATAACCCTACTATACCTCCAATACCTTACCTACTAACATGTATACTGTCTGTTGGAAGAGTGGCATAAGGAAGGCCACATTTAAAGAGAATCAGTTTTCTTACAGAAAAAAAATGACATTCTCCACTTATAATTGAAATGATACTTACCATTGAAAGGATTGATTCCTGAACTTATTCTTGAAATAATGGCTTCCTTTACTTCTTTTTTCTTAACACATCGGATACCCAAATTTTGAAAACTAGGAGGAAAAGAATAAACTTTCAAAACTGCATTCTAGTTAACAACAACAAAAAAAAAAACTATAGAAACCAAGCATATATCCCACACTGAGGAGACATTATTTTGTTGGCTGGAGATATTAAAGCATGAATTGTATTTCTAATTGCTATGATAAAAATGGGAGAATTTTTTTTTTAAAGAGAGAGTGAGAGATGGGGAGAGAGAGAGAGAGAATTTTTAATATTTATTTTTTAGTTATCAGCAGACACAACATCTTTGTTTTGTATGTGGTGCTGAGGATCGAACCCGGGCCGCACGCATGCCAGGCGAGCGCGCTACCGCTTGAGCCACATCCCCAGCCGAAAAGTGGGAGAATTTTGAAAAGTGGTGTTATATTTCTAAAAGAACTGCTACAAGAAAAATGTACATATAGAATTATAGCATTTTTATATATTATAATTATACCTTACCAATATGCCTATGTCAAATTTACCAAAGTAGACACAGATTAACGGGAAAGGAACACCAAAAAGCAAAATGTTGCCTCCCAAATTCATGATCAAATCAGTAAAATCTATGTATTTGATCATATAAAGGAAAAGGTATAAAAAGATGCCCACAGCCTCAAGTCCACAAGTGTGTTTGTTTTAGATGTAGGAATGTTGTCTACATTTAAAATCAAGTAACTACATATAAACATTGGAAATTCTGAATTCTCTTTAATATTTTAGAGGTTTGGTAATGTAAGTCGGCACAGAAACAACTGGTAGGGGCTGAGCATCGGGGACCCCATTGATGCAGAACTCTACAGTTTGCTGTAATGCCTACTAGTCCTCTTAAACACAATCAGCTCCATTCATTTATGCTGGCTTCGCAGCCCTGCCAGAGATCTGATTTTTTACTTCCACAACCAATAGCAGTAGAATATGTTTTGTGCCATATTACATGATGTTACTGTAAGAAAGTATTGAAAAAAAAAAGTATTAAAATGTATTTTATTAGAAAGAGGTTTAATACTAACAACAATATTTAACAAAAGTTTCAAAATGTCATTTATGGAAAACTTCTCAATAGCTACAAATATTACTAATTTGCATATGTGTAGTACAGATGATGGTCAGGGGAACTCCCCCACCACCACTCAGTCATACTTGTTCCCGCATGGAAAAACCATGACATCATTAAAGTTGGGTGGGTGTGAATAAGGAAGCAAAACTCAATTATAGTAACATTACCATTTGTTCAAACTTCATATGACACTTGCAACCAGAGGCTGCCTTGTTTTTCTCTCTCCCCATGCTTCTACTGTCTCATGTTCATGCTCTGCATATTCAGACTTCTGATTGTTAAAATTTAAAATATCTTTGGCATTTTCTTCCTCTACTTCCAATACTAAAACATAAGTCATGAATTCTCAATCCTTTCTTAAAATTCTATAATTACAATCCTCTTCCTCAAAAGTAGTCCTTTACTGTGAAATATTTTTTGTTTGATTCTTAATTTTTCATTGACAAAAGATCTTTAAGAATTCTTCATACTTTTATACTACATGATTTTGTTTCATCTGAATAATGTTTGCTAAGAATATTAGAAGTAATGAGGATTTTTGAAATTCTGAAGGTTGAGGGTGTAGCTCAGTGGTAGAGCACTTTCTACATTTGTGTAAGGCCCTGAGTCTGATCCCCAGCATGGCAAAAGAATAAGAAAAGGAAATTTCTGATACGCAGAAACCAAAGATCACAAAGATTATATGAATCAATTATTAATTTGTTCATTCACATTCAACAAGTTTTGAAGTTCCCACTATCCCTTAAAAATTCTGGAAAGTAATGAGGACATACAATCCTCCCTTCATGGAGTTTATAGTTGCATACAAGAGTTGGCAAACTATAACTCCTGGCCATATCCAGCATACTGCCTGGTTTTGTAAATTAAGTTTATAACAGAACAGTCGTACTCATGAATTTCAAGCTGAAACAGCAGAGTTCAGTAATTGCAACACAGACCCTAGAGCCTGCAAAGCCTAAAATCTTTACTATCTAGCTTTTTACAGAAAAAGTCTGCTAACCTCTACTCTGGATAATCTGATAGCTATTAAATAATCACACAAAAAAATGCTAAACTGAAATCATGACAAGGAGATATACATGATTTATGGAAGCCTATGATGGGAGAGTCAACCAATTCAGGGTGGACACAGGCCCCCTGTAAGGAAGTTATTCTTAATATGAATAGAACTGAACTAAGGGAAGAGGAGAGGAAAGAGACTTCCATGCAATGGCCCCTACAGAAGAACCTTGTGAGCAGAAGAAACTAAAGGAAGGCTTTTGTGATGAAAGCATAGAGATCAGGCAGAGGAAGCACAATCCAACAGAAGGCTAGAACAAGTGGGCCATGGGGGCTGGTAGGCCACAGAAGGAATGTTTTCCCTATTCCAAGAGCCACAGAAAGCCATTAAAATGTCTTAAGCAGGGAAATATTCAATTTGTATTTTAAAAGATATCTCTGGCTAAAGTGAAGGAAAACTAAGGGGAGGAGATCAAAAAAAGAGCTGATGTAAGACCACCAGGGTTAAAGCTATCCCAGCAACTCCAATTTAAAACTGTTGAGGTAGTATGGTTTTCATGGGAGTTCACTAGGTGACATGGATCGATTCAAGAGCTATTTAGGAGGTATCTTAATGATTCACACACGTGTGAGGGGTCTATGTTTGGGGGTTTTATAGAAACCACTAAGACAAGGTACTGTGAAAGGAGAACAATTTTGAGGGAAAAGAACTGTGATCATGGTTAAGATCATGGTTTGTGGCATATTCTATTAGGGGTCTTTTTGAGACATTTAAAAGAACATTAAGAGCAATCAGACTAAATACCATTCCCTAGTGAAAAGAACTAGGGATCCTTGGGAAAAAATGATGATACAAGGTCTGAATCAAGAAAAGTTCAAGTCTTGAACACATAGTTGTATCAGAAAGTGAAGAAGTGTATGAAGAAACATGGGGACATATTGAAAGGATATAGGAGACAGTATGAAAGGTTTGTTTTGATCAAATCTGGGTCAATTTGAAAATCAAAATAATGCCACTAATGGTCTATAATACCATGATTATAAGAATATAAGTTGACAGTGACACTTTTTAAATGGGGAAGGGAAAGAAGGAAAGATCCTTTCTTTACAATAGAATGCCAATTAATATCACCAAGAATAGAAAAAACTGAGATCACATGTGTCCTGAAGGGATCACTCTGTAGATTTCTTGCCCAGTGTTTCATGAAACATGTTATGTTTCTCATGTTAAATATAATCCTAAATATAATGAGTAATCCTTAATGGGATCCTGGATTGGGGATAAAGACCGGGCAACCACAAAGGTCATTACTGGGATAAATGAAGTAATCCAAAAATTTAACTGCTACAATAAGAAAGAAGGAATGGCCAGAAAAGAAGGAAGTAAAATACGTTTGTTCTCATAGAAATTAAGAAAAGAGAATATTTCCAGACAGAAGAGGTCAGGTTCAAAATGCTATTGGGAAGTCAAATAATACAGACAGGATTTATTTCTTGCAAAGTGTATATTACCAACCATTTTGTGTTTTGTGTTGTTATTATTAATAAGAAGATGCATTTTCTGAATAGTTATTATCAATATATAAGGAAACTGACTAATATTTCTGTTGTCATTAGTTTCATTTTCCCCCAAGAGCAATACATGCTCATTACAAAAATGAACAAGTTAGGAAAAAAGAAACCTCACAATTCTACCCATCCAAAAACAACCACTATTAATACCTTAGCATATACACTACCATGTATATGTATAAACTTTTTAAACAAAAATAAGATTATTTTTCATATCTTGTTTTAAAACATATCTTGTTTTAAAATCTATTTTATTTATCTAGCTTATTATGAATCTCTTTATTTATCAACAGACATATTTGCAATGTTAGTTTTATGACTATTCAGAAGTACACTAAGTAAATGTACCACTTTATTTAACTTGTATCCTTTCTTATTTACAACTTTTTGCCATTACAAAGTTACAGTAAACATCATTAAATGTCTGAAAATGCTTAATAGTTTCCTGGGAATAAATTTCTAGAAGTAGAATTGCTGGCTCAAGGTGCTTTCATAGTTTTTAGGCTTTTGCTATGTAGCTGTTAAATTGCCTATCAGAAAGCTTTCATTAACTTATACTAACTTACTAAACAGGCTCATCTTCTGGTAGCCTCACCAACATATGAACTTATTACATAATTTTTTTATCTTAGAACTTTTGTTGTATGTTAATTTTGTAATCTGCCACTTTCTTAATAAATTCTTGTGGGGAGCCATTCTCACACGTGACTGGGCGACTCCCGGTTTGGGACTGAGGCGTTCTGGCTGTGTCGGAACTTTCCCGGCCGTCTCCTGATGAGAGAATCCGTCCGTGTGGGGGTGTGACTGACCACTGACCCCGGGGGCCCAATCACTGACCCTGACCTTGGAGTGCGGCCCCCCTCAACCTTCATTGGATGGAATTCTCCCCTGAATTTCTTGTTCCCCAATAAAAGGCTACTCCCTGGCGTGCTCTCTCTCTCTCTCCTGCTAGCCCTGAGTAATCCTTGCTGCCCTGCCGGGTGGTTAGAGGTAGGAACCAGAGAGGGGAGCCCTCTCGGACCTCGCAATAGAAAAAAGGTAACTGAGTCTGTGTGTTTTATTTCTATCTCTGCTAGCTAACTTTTATGCCAAGAACCTCATTAATGAAACCATTGTGCTGGCCGCATGGTGGAAATTCTAGTTTTCCAACTTATTTTCTCATATGTAGCATTTTTAAAAAAGTTAACTACATGAAAAAATAGAATAAAAATTTCAGGAATTGTTCAAACTGAGAAAGAAAATCACAACATAAAGTTTGTTTTTACTTTTACTGATAAAAAGAAGTATTCATGCTAACCATCATGTGATGTGTTGTGTGTTCTAATGAAGAATGAAAATGTAGTTCTAACGCAAATAGTAAGAAAATTTAAGTATACACATAGTAAATAGTATGACATTAATTTATTCTGCTAAAAAGTAACAGATGATCATGGACAGGAAACAGAACATTCTATACTTGTCCTATTCCTAAAGATGTTTTTGACTATCAGCTGGGGCTGTAGCTCAGTGGCAGAGCGCTTGCCTAGCATGCATAGGTACTAGGTTTGATCCTGCCACTCTGTTTTAAAATAAAGGCATTCTGTCCATCTACAATTACAAAAATATATATATTAAAAAAAAAAAGATGTTTGTGACTATGTACTTACAATAAAGGCCTGCGTTCTTGACCAAATTCTGCTTCATAGTAGCCATCTCTGCAGTCTTTTCCAACTAAATCATGAGGATGAGGTTTATAGGGGTCATTTTTTGTAACTAATGTAATTCTTACTTTTCCTTTTCCATAGTAGTTCATAATCTGGAAAAAGGGGGGATTAAATATATGATTCATAAATATATTTTATTAAGAACTGATTTACTAAATTGACAGTTCAATTTATATAATGTAATTAGCTCTAAATAAATAAAGTTCAACTGACCAGAAACTGCAGTAGAGATGAAACTTTCCAGAGAATACCAGTAGGAAAGAACTTACCTCTCAGCTGCTGGACATATTATTTTCTGCCCTAATTTCAACTGATCATATCATCTGATTATTTATTTCTTTTTAAAACAAGTAATATTATACTTTAATTTTTATCACAGAGCATGAGGAAGAACTAAAATGTTAGAACACTAAATCCTTTATCTTAGATGTACTATCATACCATAAATATCCCTTGAAAATATATAGTTAAACCACACTCAAAATAATAGCACATAAATATAATTTTACTTAACATGCAAGATTTAATTTTACAAAATAACCGTTAATCAGTTATATAAAATAATATAAACAAATCTCAAGTGTTCCCTGTGTAATAAGCAGTAAATCAAGCTGAGTTTAATAAGATGAAATCTCACTCAAATCTGGAACATTCCCAGTACAAAGGAGAGTAAGCATGGGAGAGGCAGGAGGACACTATGAGATGGAGAGAAACTAATGTTTACTTTCAAAGCTAGCAAATTTGCACGAATGAGCAGGGAATAAAAAAAACAGCATACCCTTAGGGAGCAAGGTAGTTAAGTAGACTGAGTGGCGTACCAGGTAGAGGGCATTAAAATCTATAAATCTGAATTTAAATATAATTTAAACAGAAACCATGAAGTATATGTTGCCTTTCTGGGTGGAAGAGAGGTAACCACTCAAGACTCTAGGACAGGTTTACAGTAGATAGAACTCAAGCTGGAAAGCGTTTAGGACCTTCTGGAATGGTAAGGATACAGATCATAGAAATATTTTAGAGACATAATGAATAAATAGAATTATGAAGAAGAAAAAATTGACTCAAAGGATTAGAAAATAAAATTTTTAAAATTTACTATGTTTTACCTTTAACATTTAAATAAAAGGATTTGGATAAACCAAATCCATACTGTACCAAAAATGTGACTTAAAATTAGAAAGTTGCTACAGTTAGATGGGAGCAAGAAACTCTGGTATAATATTGCACAGTATAGTGATTAGATATAACAATAACGTACTATATATTTTAAAAGCTAGAAAAGGGCTAGGGATACAGCTCAGCAGTTAGTAGAGTGCTTGCCTTGCATGCACAAGGCCCTGGGTTCAATCATCAGCACATAACAAGAAAAAAAAAAGCTAGAAGAAAGGAGTTTGAATATTTCACCATAAAGACATGGTAAATGTTTGAGGAGATAAGTATGTTTAACATTATTTAAAGTTTATATAGTGCATACATATATCAAACATTACATGGTATGCCATTCAAATATATAATTTTTATGTTTTTATGTATTAGTTAAATAAATGAAAATAGGAATTTGGAATTCAATACAAAATGTTGGCATTACCTTATTCTATAATTTAACAATTCTCTTTAAATTCAACAGAATAAACTCTGTAAGTAGTGCAGTTATAAAATAGTGAATTAAGCTGGGCACAGTGGTGCATGCCTGATATCCTAGCAGCTCAGGAGGCTGAGGCAGAAGAATTGCGAATTCAAAGCCAGACTCAGCAAAAGCTAGGCGCTAAGCTAAGCTACGCAGTGAAACCTTGTCTCTAAATAGAATACAAAATAGGGCTGGGGATGTGGCTCAGTGGTTGAGTGCCCCTGAGTTCAATTCTTGGTACTACCCTCCCCAAAAATAGTGAATCTGTTGTTTTATCTGTTGATAAAAAATTAAATACCACTTTTCAAAATTCACTTTGCTATTAGGTTTTTTTGTTTTGTTTTTTGAGATGAGATCCTGCTATTTTGCTCAGACTGGTCTTGAACTTCAGGATTCAAGTGATCCTCCTGTCTCAGTATCCCAAGTAGCTGAGACTACAGCATGTGCTACTATGCCCAGCTTGCTATTAAGCTTTTAAATTGGCATTTAAAGGATAAAAAATTAAAAGGTAAGTGAAATATAATTTACAAAAATAAACTGGTACAGGGGCTGGGGTTGTGGCTCAGTGGTAGAACGCTTGCCTAGCACATGTGAGGCACTGAGTTCGATCCTCGACACCACATACAAATAAAGCCGAGTTGAAATAGAAAAGTCTCTAAAACAGATGGAAGATGTCTTGAAAGCATTGCAAACGAAGCTGTGGGAGGTTGAATCAAAATTGTCCTTTATGAGCTGCAAAAGCTGAACTCTGTTCCATGTTCTGTGTTTCTTATTCTTTCCCACCCATTATGTCTTAAATGAGAAGAACTGTAGAATCATTTCTGCAGCTGTATTTTATGGCAAAGAGGTGATTGTTTCCCACATTAGAATTTTTAAGCTATTTTATGATACTTGCTGGAATTGGAATTTAGGAATTTGTATTCTGATAAGAAACTGGGCTGTTTTCAGAATTATTTTCTTCTCTGTGTCAAATTCATTATTATTGATTTTCTATGTTTTAAAGAACGATTTTGCTTTTAATACTTTGGACAGTATTAAATAGTGAATGATAAAAATCTTTTTAAAAATTAAATAAATAAATAAATTTGTATATCTGCAACTAAAAAATAAAAATAAACAGGTATATTTATCAAAGTCATTGTCAATTAAAAACTAGTTTTGAAACTTATGCTAATATGAAAAAAGCCATTTTTAAAAAATTGTACTATTTTAAATGATGCCAATGATGCAGAGTATCAGATGCAGGCAATAAAGATAAGGAAAAAGGAAAAAAAATGTTCTTCTCCTTTTTGATAAGCCCTAGACTAAGACATTACAGGAAGAATTCTGATTCAGTTCTCAAATTCATGTTTCATCTACACAGTAATTTTTCTCACCTCTACATGAACATAATACTTTTTCCTCATTAAATGCTTTGTGTTCCATGAAAGCGATCATAATCCAAAAGCTGCTAATGTACACTTAGCACTGTGATTCTCTCTACATAGATTAATATACAAATAACTGTAATTATCTACATCAGGGAAGACTGTATTATAATTAAGAAATGTCCCTACCATCTAATACAGATTAATTTAAAAGGGAAAAAAGGAAAAAGACTATGGAGGTAATTAAAGAAAATGAGCCTTTAATATAACTGCAATAGCTAAAATATCAATCAACCAAAAATGAGAAAGACACAGAAGGATCTATTACCTGGATAGATGGGAATGTTCGATTGTTCTCAGTGCTGTGCTCTCCTGGAATGCTGCCAGCTGATCGCCCTTCACATTTGTACCTAAAACGCATTCCCCTCTGCCTGGGTTGTTCAATTATCTTTATGTATGGATTATACCCACCTGAAAATTTTAAAAGGGAAGGGTTCAGTGAGATTACAATAGGATTATAATAGATTTCTAACAATTTGGGTTTTTTTTTTTTAAACAGCAGACTAAAACAAAGATTCTCCCTCCCAACATTAAAAGATTGTAATGTAATTATCCAAGATTGATTGGAAGACACATCTTTTGTTCCCATTCAAATTGAGCTCATATGTAGTATTAACACAAGTTATACATCAACTGATTAATTAATGCTTTATTGCTTAATATCCACAGCTAATGATAATATCAAGTTCTAAAATAACCACTTCATAAATATTCACTTTCCCCATGAGATCAAGCAGAAGGGTTTTCCCCAAGATGCCCCAGAATGATGAAGAAGATAGTATTCAGCAGTACATTATACTCCCCAAGAGAGTAAACATATTTAACTGTTTGGCTTAACACTGGATTCTTGGAAGTAGGTGAAAAGATCATTCCCTAAAAATGAAAATAATTTAAATTCTTGCAAAATAAGTTTGGAACGTTAAAGGACTTGCACATTGTATACTAAAACAAGCCCCAGAAGAGACTTCAGGCTCAAAAGAATTTTAAAGCAGTCCCATCTAAACTTTTTCTACAATATAAGACACTATGGAGGAAAAGAAACTGCATCTATTTGTTTTATATAGCAATATTATTCAAAATTGCATCTGTAGGATAAGCTACTGATTCACATACTTAATGAATGACTCTTAAAATAATTATGCTGAGTGAACAAAGCCAGACCAAAAGAGCACATATGGTTTAAGTCCATTTAGAGCTAACTCTAGACTAAGTAAACTATAATGAAAGAAAGCAGATCACTAGTTGCCTAAAATGGGGTAAAGTTTAGGGGATGATGGACATGTTAATTATTTTGATTGTGGTGATGATTTAGGTTGTACACATAGGTCAAAACTTACCAAATTGTGTACTTT
This sequence comes from Urocitellus parryii, assembly GCF_045843805.1. Classification (NCBI taxonomy): domain Eukaryota; kingdom Metazoa; phylum Chordata; class Mammalia; order Rodentia; family Sciuridae; genus Urocitellus; species Urocitellus parryii. The sequence goes on along the minus strand of NC_135542.1, from coordinate 80,835,984 downwards.
AAGAATGTGTAATTTGTTATACATTAATTATACATTAATAAGGCTGTTTAAAACATATGTATCTTTACCCTTTCTTATTATCCAAATCATGGAAATAAAAGTTCAATAAAGATACTCAATTGTGCTTAAAGGGGTAATTAACAATGTGTTTTCATTTCAGGGGTATGAAGACATCTTCCATTCAAAAAAGAAAAAAAAAAAAACTCTCCCCCAATCCATTTAGTGATTTCTAAATTCCCACAATTACAAATCCATTTCACTGAGGTTATCCTATTAGAATGCAAGCAATTTCAGAAAAGATAAAACAGTGAGTCTTATTAGGTAAGTATAAGAAGAGGCCTTTTGAATCCCACCTAGCCATTTTTTAACAGTAAGTCCCTGGAAATGTTATTAAAATCTCTTAGTCTCCTCTGTAAAATGGGAATGATAATCGTAACAGCACTACCTCATAGTGTTGTTGTGAGGATCAGACATCACATGTGTTAAAGTTCTTACTGTTATACATATGACATGGTGAAAAGCGGAGGAAAGAAAAAAGGTAAGCATTCTACGGAGAAGGAAGAAGAGTGTGTCCATAGAAGAGTTTATTTAGGTATCACCAATGGAAGTAGAGTATGTTTCTACTCTTACAGAACCAAAACTCAGAGCACACAAAGTAATACAGATTTCATTTTATGTGTTATGAGGAATCATTATTTTTATGCAGGGAAATCACAAGATCAGAATAGCATTCGAGAATAAGAACTCTGGTGGCACTGGACAGATTGAAAGTAAAAAGCAAGGTGATCAATTTAGAGTCCATTAAAATACAGTTCTCCCCTTATCCATGGGGGATATGTTCCAAGACCCCGCAGTGGGTTCCTGAAACTTTATAGACAGTGCTGAACTTTATATATACCATGTTTGTCCTATACATACATACCTATATATGCTAAAGTTTAATTTATAAATTAGGCACAATAAGAGATTAACAACAATAATAAAAAATATAACAATATATTCTAACAATAGTTATTGAAAACTTATACTTATTTCTGGAAATTTCCACTTATTATTTTTGGACTATGGCTGACCACAAGTAACTGAATTATCAAAACCAAAACTGTGGATAAGTGGAGACTACTGTCATGTGGGCAATGATGAGTATGTGTCTAAAATAAGGCAGTGATAATAGGAATCCAGGTTCATTTAAAAGATAAAACTGCCAGTATTTGGTGCCTAGGCATTAGGCATCAAAAGAAAACTTAAAAGAAGTATTGATGACACCACATTTCTACTTTGGGTCACTGAATAAGTTATTACTGTTATCTTCAATTTTATTCAGCTTAAATCAGACTTCTTGTATTGAAGCTACTACCTATTTGTTTATTCAAAACACAAAGGGCCAGGAAAAACTAACTCAATCAAGTTCATAACTCTTTTTTCAATTTTACTGAAAAACCACAAGGCATGCATACAAATGAGTATTTCACAATTTATGTCGTTGTATATTTCAAAATCACATTACAATTTTGAATATTTCCTATCTTTATACATTCTTGTAGGTATATCTAAAAGAAGTACATTTCCCTCTCAATAGTTAAAATCAACAGTATTTTTCAGTGACATCTTAAATAATTTATGTGGTTGAACTAAAGGTCAAATAAATCCCTGCACACTACTTTAAGGTGTCTTGGTGGGAAACTGATACAGAATTACATCATTGATAGTAAGCTGTTAACTTCTTTGGAGGAGGAGGAGTATAAATAAAAATTCTAGGCTCATTGTGAGCAAAGTAAGCAGTGATTTATTGACATTTTAAAAAACCTTCTAGTGTGTTAATGAAGTAAGTCTATAGACAAAAGTACAGAAAAGCAATTGTTGAAAAGATTAAATAGAATACTTTTTAAAAGTTTTTTAAAATGCTGAAAATGACATCAATATTAGTTATCATATAATATTGTGTACTGAAAAGTCCTTGAAGTTTACTTTCTCTATTACGGAAGTTCTTAATTGGTAAAAAGTTTCACTAACAACCAAGTAACCAAATTTTTTGTAATATTCTATACCTCCCCAGCTGAAAATAATTTCCTCTTCCTGTAAATAAAAATAGTACTTTTGTTTATAATAATTATTCCAAATAACTTTAATTCAGGGAGGATTCATTTTATTTGTTCTTGAAATAAAGCTACCTGCTTTATTTCTTTTAGATACTTGAAGGCAGAAATTACATTATTCATAAGTGCCTTATATACAAATATTAAGTAAATATCTATTGGGTGAATGATTTAAAATCTGAAGATATTTTGTTTGTGCAAGTTACTCAAACATGAAAAGACTATATTAATGATTAATAGATCTTCATTAGATTCTGCTATGATGAAAAAAGCAGTGCTTTGTAGGTACTAGAACTGCCATACCTTCCTACTTCCTCACACCCATTCATATGCTGATTTCTTTATCTGTGGCTGTGATTTTTAAAACTTCCTAGCTATAAATAATTTATATTATATATCAGTACAATGCCAACAGTTATTTCCTTCCTCAGGACGGTTTTGCAAATGCCACTCTTCCCACAGATAAAAAGTGCTGAAATGTAATCACATATGGAGTAGAAGAAGGTAAAATATAAATCAGGGAATTGTAGGGAAAAATGAGTACTCTTAACTAAGATTACTGAATGTCACTACAGTTTTGAAAAGCACTGAAATGTCTTCAAAATGAGTTCTAAACAATTTGATTACTGTATTTTTCTTTAACCAATACTGCGTAAAATTAGGATTGTCCCTATGTTTTGAACAGTATTGTAAAATGCTAATGCAGACCAGAATATCTGAAATATAGCCCAAATTTTTGCAATATATATTTATGATTTATTTGCACTAAGGAAAAAAAGAGTGCTATATAAAAATCACACAATAAAGTATTAGTTTTTTATTAAAAAAAGAAATTACATTGAAGTAAAAGATAAAAATAGATTACCAATTGTCAGAAATACACACATTCACTAAAATCTTTTTTTTTTTTTTTTTTTTTTTTAAGTGGTGTTGGGGATTGAATCTAGGGCCTTGCACATGCACGGCAAGAGCTCTACCACCAAGCTACATAACCAGTTCCACACTCATTAAAATCTTATTGCTAGCATTAGGAATCAGTATTAAGTATACAGTGAAAAATATTAATTACATTTAATATAATTTTAAAGCACTTTGTATATATTTGATCCTAACTTTAATCTTCATAAAGAAAGAACTTATCCCATTTTACGGGTGATAAAACTATAAAGTTCAAAATTATATAGAGTAATGAGAAAAAAAATTATGAATGACATTAGCTACAGTGACAGCTCAGATTCCAGGATACCAAACTTAAGCAACAACAAACATAAAAAGCAGCTAGGGGTAAAATTACAATAACTGATTCAGCACATTTAAAAAAAAATACCTGAAATCTAAAATAAATATATTCTAGTTTAATAAAATAATTCATCTTGGTATAAGCAAGTAGTTTAATAAAATAATTCATCTTGGTATAAGCAAGTATAAGAGTCAATAAAATCTTTAGAACAAAGTTTGTACTGGAGATGTACATCAGAAACACCTAAGTAGCTTTTCCAAAACATAGGACATGCCCTGACCCCATCTCAGAGCCCAACAGGAAGAACTCTTCAAGGGTAAAGCTGTTTCTGAAAGAGCCTTTCAAGCCAGTTTAACACATTCCTAATTCAAGAACCATAGCCCTAAAACTTGAAGAAGTAGAAACAATGATGCATATATCTGAAGCAGCAATCCCAAGTTCAGGTCTGCTTCCTGGATAAATAAGGCAGAGCAATTCTAACTAGTTGTAACTCCTTTTCTCTCCTGATCAAAACAGATTATTCAAAATGCAAGCAAGAGAAAAAGACAAAGGGATAGCCTTCAACTGCTCTAATTTGTTTTAAAAATAAACCATTTACAAAATAAATATTTTAACATACTTCTTGCAGTACAATACACAAATATTGGAAATGCCAATGTGTCAAAACACCACAGTTAAGAAAGTGACTGGAGTACCTCTCTCTCTCATAGAGCTCCTGGATGACATTTTGCCTGGCACCCAAAGGAGCAAAAAGGGCTAAGAATGCATACTTTTCCAAATATCACCTCTACTCATGGTGGAAAAAAAGAAAATAGGATCTATTCTTTTTTCCTCCAATAAGATCTATCAAAGTTTACTTCAGTACAACAGATTGTATTGAATTGGCCTTAAGAATCCAGGTAATGGAATTTTCAAATGAGTAGTCAACTGATGTATGCACCACAAGGTAAAAAGGATATTATAGATTTTGGCAATAGAGATTCCACTGCTATAGAGGTGGGAGAAAAACTTTTCACCTACCGGGTGAAAAAGTAGAGAAATGTTTAAAATCTGTCCCAGATTATACAGGTATTTAAATAAAAAAAAAAAAAAAAAAATACATGGCAGGGCCAAATCATCTGTTAAGATTTCTAGACTTAAAAATACAGGAGGGTGAGTTAAATATGAATTTCAAGTAAACAAATAATTTTTTTAGTGTAAATCTATCCTATATAATATTTGGGTCATGTGCCTACAAATGCAATCATGTACAGAGAACACAAATGGGAGGGAATTGGAACAAAAGAAATTTGAGTGACTTGTTATATTAAAGAACAATAGGACATACCCTAGATGTTGCTACTTATGATTCATTTCATTCACTCATTCTCCTTATGTTTATTATATATCACTTCAATTTTTATACCACTGTTATCTCTTTTTCATGTGTTACAGTTCTAAAAGAACATTCATGTTTGTGTGCAATCTTTTACTTAAAAAAGTCATTTGCTTTAGCTATCCATTCCTAACTTCCAGTTCTATTATTAAAGAGTAAGTTGCCATATACTTACATCCATTTTTTTCTCCTTACTCAAGAGAAAAATATTTCTCTTGAAATTCATACTACAAAGAGGTGGTTAAGTATTATGGTTCACAAAAACAATTTTTTGTGTACTTCCTATTCTGTTACATAGCAGAGTCATACTACAGAAAAATGTGCATAAAAAGAAATTATCTAAATTTTAAGTCAACTTAACCAAAGACAGTACTAATTATTAGTAAACATAGTCACATACCACACGAGAACATTTTGCTTTTTTTACTGAAAAGTTTCCAATTTAGACATAAAATACTTACATTAAATAGAATAGAATTATAAATATACAAAGGTAATGTCTACTTAACTATGCAGCTTTGATAGGTTTGGGAACACATTTTTTTCACTTTGCCTATTCTAATTAATTGTGTCAAGAAATTAGAATCAGGAGTATTGTTTAAAGGGGGGAGGCAATGAAAAACAATGACCAAGTTATGAAACCCTAAATAACTAATCTGTCAATTTATATTACAACATTTAGAATCATTATATAAAGTACCAGCTACTCATAGCATTTATATAATTTTTATAATTTATATAATTTATATAATTTTGATGATGATTATGCTCTTATGTTACTTTTACATTATAGGGATCATCTCTTCAACTACACATACCTATTTACATATAACATCCGGTGAGAAATGAAGAAACAGTCTTAAATGCTTGGTAATCAATAAAAATACTTTTTGAGGTTTTTAATACTATCTTACTACAAACAGAATCTAAAGTAAATAATAAACTCATTAAGCAAATTTTTTCCTGTCACTCTTTCAGCTAAATTAGTTCCAAATCAGAATGGGAATTTATAATTTAATGAATCTTTTTCTCTCTTTAAGGTCTTTACAACTGATTTAAAAAAAAAGTATAACCTGACTTCTTTAAACATTTTTTTTGTTTTTTTTTACCTAGTAGTTGCAAATAACTGAATTACAATTTAAATAACTTGTTGTATTTTAAATAGTTCCATTTAATGCAACTTTTTAGAAAAGACCAAAAAAGATAACCACCCTACAACTTCCAAACCTTTGAACTTTCAGTTTCTTTACACTTCCCTTTCAATTTAGAGACTCAGTCCTCATAACAAAAATATAGCGTCATTAAACAAGTTTAAGCTGCATCACATTTTAAAATCAGGTAGGTCTTACAATACTCTATGTAGAAACGATTGTTTTTTTTTTCTATTTTAGAAAAGTTTTAAGTATTACATATATGAAAGATCAGTCTGGTCAAATAGCCAACAGTGGACCTTTTTTACTTTAAATGCTCACCATTCATTAGTTCTTTCATACACCATCTCTTTCCTGATAACCAATAAACTAAACATTTGATGGCATCCTTGTACTTTTAATCTAAACATCTATTGAATTGATATTTTCAAGATTCTCTGAAAGTCTGGGGTCATTTAAGTGAGTAAAGGGAAAGTTGAAATATTTTAAACTACACTTGTCTTCTCACACGAAAACCACAGACAAACTGAAATCAAATGTCATGTGAAACACCCCAATTTCCTTTTCAGCGTACAGCAGTAGCTATGGTATTGTTCTGCTCAACCCTTTAAAGAGGTTCTTTTTGCTTTCTACTTCCTCTTCTCTACCAGACATCAGCTTTCTACCGAGGGTCACTACAGGAGGCAGTAGAAAGCATGCGGGTCAAGAACAAACAAGACCCTCTTCATTCAGCCTCCTACTACAGCCTTAAGGTGTCATTTTAGGCTTCTGGCTTTGCTTGCGCTGCACCCGGTGCTGGGGCAGTGCAACTGCAACACCCCCACCCTCACCCCGCCAAAATCCCGGTAATGATCCAACCTAGTCTACTTGACTTACCCGCTTTGAGTTACAGGCAGCCCTACATCATGGCTATCTATACAACTCTTCCTCCCTTTCCCTGCAAGCTGTTTCTTAACTTGTTTCCCTGAAAAGCAACAAATCCAACCATTTATAGACGAAAAGAAATATTTACATTAGGGGATACCGTTGTTTTCATGCCTAGCCATTATTTTAAAGCACAAACAGTTTCAAAATCCTTTCCCCGTTGCTGCTAACAAGAGGGGGACTTGGAACTCGACGTCTCTACTCGGTAAATTAGAAAAGTCTGCGCTTGAGTTCCCAGTAAAAGTCATCCACTTTGTTTCCACTTAATACCTGTTAAAATAACACTAAGAAACTTACGGCAGCGCCACATTTTACACAACTGTCAGCACAAGAACTTGGAACTTGATGAAATTAATCTAAACAGGGAGAGAGTTCGCCCGAGATCTGAAGCTTCCTCATTCTCGTCCAAAAATACAAAACCACCATTTCAATACAACTCAACCTTTAAATACGAGAACTCTTCGTCCTCCCTTATTTAATTACTTCCCTAATCCCCAAATCAAGTTGTTGGGAATTTCTAAAGTTCCGGCTATTACAAGAGCATCAGATTACACAGCACGGCTTTGATTTCGCACGCAAACCTTCAAGCAGGTAACTTTTTCTGACAATTTGCCAGATGAGGCGATTTCAAAGCCAGAATGTGCCATCAAAACAGATCCCGAATCCCAGGGCAGCACCACCCCGCAGAAGAGCTCCTTCCCCGTCCGGCCGCGATGGGCGCACTCACCGGAGGCCATGGCTCCGCTCTCCGCGCAGTCGGGCCGGCAGCTCCAAACGTCGGGGCCCGAGGCCGTCAGCCAGACAGCCGCCAGTCAAGTCAGGAGGCCGCGGGACCTTTGCCGTCGGGACCCCAGTCCCCCTGACCACCCCCGGGCCTCCTCCTCTTTCCCGCCCTCCCCTGGGCTTGCGGCTCACACCTTCCCACCCCCTGAATTCTCGCGCTCAGGGTCACCACTGTCGCCCGTCCAGCCAGCGGGAGACAGGAGCTGGGGGCGGAGCGGGACGAGAGCCGAGCGCCTGCCCGGCCAAGAGGCTGGCAGCCCGGAGGGAGGGGAATTTCCCGCGGCTGACGTAGCGCTCCCCACCGCCTTTCCCGGGGGCGGGGGGCGGAGCGTTCTTGAGGCTGGCGCGCGCGCACCCGCTCTGAGCAGCCCGCTCCCCGCCCCGGCCCCGCCCCCGCGCGCTCCCCGCCCCCGCGCGCGCGCCCCTAGAATTGTTGCGGGATTGGGTCCCGGTGCAGATGCTGGAGCGCGGGGTCTGCGGGAGTGCGGGGACGATAAAGAGCTCCGGCAGCTCGGAGGTGACGGCTCTGAGCGTGAGAAGGCCGCCGGCTCCCGAGAAATCCCCCTCCTCCGGGTTGTCCTTCGGAGTGTGGCTTAAAGTTCAGGAGCTGGTGGGAGGGTGAGGTGACGTCGAGAGGGTCGGTCGCCCGGGAGCACCTGGAGGCGGGCCGGGCGGCCTCCTGGCTGGGGGGGTGGGGTGTGGAGAACGGCCCGGGGTTTTCGATAGGTGGTTCCCCCTCTTCCCGATTTCGCACATGCAAATCTCCACCCCCGCGCCGGGGCGCGTTGGAGCGCGGGCGTCCCGGCGTGCCCTCGAGGGGAAGTGCGGAAGCGGCCGTCGGCGAGGTTCATTTGTAATTCGTGTATTTGCATAGGGGACCCCCGCAGTCTGATTTTCCTTCTTTATATCTACATTTTGAGGGCTTGGTTAACTACGTATTTTATGTACTAAAACCTTTTAAACTCAAAAGGTCTGCACTGCGAGTTCCTCGTTACGCAGTGAGTGGACACTGTATCTTGAGATTTGACAGATACCCATGAGGAAGGGGGCGCTGAAACGAGCGTTTAGTGCATTAAAGGATCCATTATAACTTTATTTCTTTCATTTGCTAATAAACACCTGTTTCCTTGTCTAGTATGTGTTGATATCTTCATTTTGTAAACGAGTTAATAAGGATTTGGAGAAATTAAGTACTTCAGAATGCTGGTTAAAGGGAAAACGGTTTAAACCCAAAGTTATCTGATTCCAAGTCTCCACGCCTTTTCTCTGGCCCCGTGGTGCCAAAAATAACTATTTGGAGAAGAAAGGAATGGGGAATATTAACCTGCTTTATGAGTGGCTCAAACCGGTGGACTCCCTGGAAGAAATCATTAAAAATAAAATCTTGCCATTCCCCAAATAGCTCTCCACAAAAATGTACAATGTACATTTAAATCATATTGTATTAAATCATATTGTGTATATAAATCATATATGTATTAAATCATATTGTGGTGCACATCATAGTTGATCCACTAAAAAGATGGCAAAGACCAAAAAAAGAAAACCTCAATCCTTAATAATAATCCATTAAAATAATGTTGATTGTCTTTATCCAAAAGAAATAAAATAGGAAGTTACATCTTGGAGCCAAGAGCCAAGGCTTAAAACTACTAGAGATTTTTTTAGGGTTTAGACTGGGAAAAAAATGTTTATTATTCTATAGCTGATAGCTGGTCGTTGCAGTTTATATAGAGGAGAATGGCACATGTTATTTTTCCTTGAGGGCTTATAGTCTTTGATGTGTTTCTTCAACAAATATTTACTTTGCCAGATGCCCTTCTAGGTTGGAACTATACACTAGATTAACATGATAAAAAAATGGCCTTCCTGTAGCTGTGTCCTACATGAAAGACATAAAGTATATTAGCAAATAAGACCAATTTAAATACTATTATTAAAATATTTTGTTACTTTATTACTATAAAGAAAATAAGGAGGTGGGGGTAAGAAGTCAGGAAGAGAGATGTACTTAAGAGGTGACACTTGAGCTGAGATCCAAGCAGTAAGAAAGAGGCCTCCACAGGAAGATGCAGGCAAAGAACATGCCAATGGAGGGAAACAACAAGCACCACTCTTTCTGAGGGACTGGAAGAAAGCAGTAGGGCTACAGTATTCTGAATGAAATAGAAAAGTGAAGTAGGGGCCAGATCATGAAGGGCCTTATAGGGCATGGTACACAGGATTGAATTTTACTCCAGTTGCACATTGGAACCCTGTCAGAAATTTTTAAGTGAGTAATTGATGTATGGGTACAATATGTTTATTCTGGTTGATGTGTTAAACTGTTAGTATGTGCTCACTAAAGGCAGGAGTAAAGACAGAGCAGCTAGGAAGCTGCTGACATAGAGAAGTAAAGGTTTGGACTAGTGTTTTCGTGAAGAGATGATAAAAGGAGGTCAAATACAGTGAGATTTTGGTGAGAGAACTTTCAGATGAAATTGAAAAAGATGAGTATAAAACATGACCTTGAATTTGGCAAAATGGAAGTCATTAGTGACCTTGATAAGAACCACATGAGTATAAGGGAGAGGATGAGAGCTGAATTGGAGCAGGTTGAGAGAAAAAAAAAATGGATGGAAATGATGAGTATAAACAACTTTTTCAAGAGTGTTAAAGGAAACAGAGAAATGGGGCAAAAGCTGGAGGAGGATGTGGATTTGTATTATGCTAAGGGCTGTCACTAAGAACCTCAATCGCAACAGGTTAACGTAAATTCACAGTCCAGTGTGAACTAGATGGTTTTCTTCCAGGAGTGACTCAGGGACCCCAGCATCTTTCAAGCTGCCTTGCAAAAGGAAAGAGTAGATCACTAATAAGAGATTTGTATGAACCAGGCCTAAAGGTGGAATACATTCCTCTGAACACAGACTGTTTTTCACAGGACCTCCAAAGGGGGGCTGAGAAATATAATTTGAGAAATGTGATTTAGCTGTGCAACCAAGAAAAAGACAAAAATGGATATAAGTGAACACTAGCAATTTCTTGCATAAAATTTTTATTTTTTAGAGGGGTGATAGTAAGGCATATCTAACATATCTAACTCTGTGGTGAAGGAGAAATTAATGATGGAGAGAAGGGAGTAAGTATACAAGTGAAGAGGGAGAAAGGTAGGACTTCAGAGCAGAGACAGTGGGGTTGGTCATAGACTGGAATAGGGATGTCTCAGTAATAATAAGAAGGAAGGCAGAGTGGATGGAGCAAGCCTGGTGGATTTGATGCTATAGATGAGGTGATCAGTTGTCATTTTGTTTTTCTTTAGTGAAGTAAAGTCCACCTGAGAGTAAATGATAAAGAGGGAATAGAAGGTTTGAGGAAGAGGAAAAACTGAAGACAAGGTCTGAGAGTAGAACTTTAGAAGGTTTATCCAACTATACTGATTGCCTATATGAAATTTGTGACCTACACATAATGTTGACTAGTAAACAGTATTTCTGATATGGTTTTAGCCAAGGGATATCAATGGGCCATACTATCCTTAAAAAGAAGATAATCTAATAAAATTTAAGTATGAGAGTGTTCAGGAAAGATTCATAATATCTGTTAAGCCTCCTGGATGAGCCCATCTATTCACATTATTTTATCAATGATTGCAGGATCATATTTAGCTTGGATCTTTCACAGGACTTCAGACTTATATGTCTAGTTGTCTGTTAGCCACCTCTAGTGGGACATCCCAAGCATCCCATACTTAACCTACATAACATCTTCTCTCCCACATTTAATATTCTTCTCAATATCTCTGTACCACCATATATCCAGACACAGGCTAGAAACTTGGGATCCATCTTTGACTCTCTTTCTCACAGTCCCCACAACATCCAATCACTATATCCACTATATCCTGTTGATCTTGCCAATCAAATAAGTACCCTTCTACCACTGAGCTACACCCCAGCTCTCTTCTTCATTTGACTGCCACTGCCCTTGGTTAACTCTTCATTATAATTCATCTAAATTACTGGAATGGGCTCCTAACTATTGTGCCTATCTACAGTTTTGTCCCCTTTAAAAATCATTAAGACTTATTGCTTCTAGAGTCATCTTTATGAATGCTTAACAGGCCATACCACTCTTACGCCTTAAAACCATCAATTGCGCCCAGTTCACTTTCACATGAACTACAAACTACTCCCCAAAATCTGGCCACTGCCTTTCCTCAGCCTCCTCTTGCACTCCACACTTTGCACTTTACCCCTTGCTGAACTGCTTCAGAGCTCCTCGTACCTATAAAAGCAGGTCTTTTCTTGTCATTCTGTCTTTTCCTAGAATGTTCCTTCCCAGAGACATGCCATGCTTGTGTATCAAAAGATTTAATATTATTAAATTGTCAGTTCTTCCCAAACTGATTTGTTGATCTAATGAATTCCAATTGAAATCACAATGTGTTATTGATGAAATATCAAGGAGTGATTATTAAGTATATATAAAAATGCAAATGTTCTCAAATAGCCCTGAAATATTGAAGAATAAAGCCAAGAATAAAGCCAACATCCAAATATGTTATAAAACTACAGAAATTGAGATTGTGTGGTATTGGTACAAAGTTATACAAATAGAATGATGGGCTGAGTTAGAGATTGCAGAAATAGGCCCACACACATATAGTCACTTGTTTACAACAGTCTCCACTGCAGTAAGGGGGTGGGGGAAGAAGATGTCTATTTTAAAGAACTATTTCTGGAAAAAAATTGATATCTATATGGAAAATAATGAAATCTGACCCCAACTTCACACCATATAAATCTAAATGTGAAAGTAAACTAATAAAACTTATAGAAGAAAACATACCTTGGGATAGGCAAAGAGTTCTTGAACATTATGCAAAAAAAAAAAAAAAAAGAAAGAAAGAAAGAAAAATTGTACTTAATTAGGTAAAAATGCCCCTAAGATAATGAAAAGGCAAGTCCCATAGTGGGAGAAAAATACAATACATATATCTGATAAAGAACTTTATGAAGTATCCATGTGGTACTCTGCTCAGATCTCTTCTAGAGAGGACCTGCCTCAGCTTTCAAGGCAAAGCCACACAGTTCCTTATAGCACATCTGGGACAAAAGGACTCACTATCTCCAGTCCGCATAGGACTTCTCTATGTGCAAGGTTTGTGTCAGAACTCCCCACTGGACTGGCTAAGATTGTCTCAGAGATGCACTCCAGTCTGATGCTCTTTCTACTCAATTCTCCTTTTCCCCCAACTTTCTTGTCATGGGTATCAGACTTGCATCTTAACAGTTTCCCTGCCTATTCTTTCTTTCTTTACCTTTTATCTTTCATAGGTGTTACCCCATAAAATTCTTACACTGTTAACTTCATACTGTTATCTGCTTCCCAGAGGACCCAACTGGTACACTCATATCCAGAATATATAAAGAATGTCTATAGATCAGTAAGAAAAATGTGGACAATCCAGTTTTTTAAAACAGGCAAAAGACAAACTGGTACTTTTCAAGGGGGACTAGCCAAATAATAAGCATTTAAAAAAGTATTTCAGCATTACTAGTTATCAGGGAAATGTATATAAAAACCACAATGAGATATTGCTACTATTCCATCGGGAGTTGGCTAAACTCAAAAGGACAATATAGAGTGTTGGTAAGGATGTAGAAAAACTGGAATTCTTAAATTTGTTTGTGGTTGTATCATTTGGACCAACAATCTGGGAAAATTGACACAACTTACTAAAACTGAAATACACACCTATGACCCAGCATACTACTTTTGGGTATTTGTTTAATATAAATAATTGCTTATATCTGCCAAAATATGAACAAGACTACTTAAGACATCTTTATTCATATTGTCCCTAAATTGGAAACATCTAAATATTCATCAACAATAGAATGGCTAAATTCCTACAATGGATTTCTCCCCAATAACAATATATTATTGCCACACGTGTGTCTTTGTACAGGTAAAGTGAAAAAACTATACAAAAGAGTATATACTGCATGAGTTCACTTATATCAATTCAAAACCAGATATCATTTATTCTGTAAGATAGATCAGAATATTGAGTATCTGTTGTTCAATAGACCAGCCTCTTGAGTTACTGGAAATGTTCTTTATATATCTTGATCTGGGTGATAAGTTACAAAGACTATCATTGACCAAAATGGTCAGGCTCCTCTAAGGTCTCTTCTCAGCCATGCCTCAGCCTTGGCCTATAACAACTGCAGATTCTGAGCACAAATGATTTCACTGCGCCCATCCCACTAAGAGACACATACAACACTGCACCCATTCCACAAAGAGACACAAATAATGCTGGAATAGTTTCTCACAGCTCAATACCACATCTCTAGGACAATGACTTAGGGCCTCTTAAGTCACTTCCCAGGAAAGCCCAAGGCTACCAGAAGAAAGTAGTTTGTTCCTGCCAACATCTAAAGACAGGACCCAGTACCCCCCCATCCCCCCCAACCCAGTCTATATAGGAGGGGAGGACCCTACAAACCCAGTTGGCCCAGTCACATTGACCAACTCCTCTAACCACATTTGTAAATTTCTACTCTCCTGACTGCTTTTTCCCCCTCCCTACTCCCTCAGTCTCCATTTAAAATGCCTAGTCACCTCTGCATAAATCAAAGTTGAGCTCAGCTTTCACTGGGCTCTTTCCTATAGTTGTTACTGAGTAGTCTGTCTTTACTATTTTAACTAGTGTCTGGCTTTGTTTTTGACATGGTTTACATATATTTAAGACTTAATTGAGCTCTACTAGTACAAAGACTTGTGAACTTTAAGATAATGTTTTAAAAGTTTGGAAAGATCTTTAAGACTAGGGCCACTCCCTTAGAGGTGCAGCTCCCTACCTACATTTTTTCCATCTCCTACAAGCACACTTCTTCCCTAGGTTCATTCTTACTCAATTTACAGGAAGCCTTAATAGATTGCCCTGACTAGGTAGACTGCTCCTTCTCTGTGCAAAATAACAGTCAGCAAATTGTCTATCATCTTGCTTAACACACTGCATTGTGCTAGCTGGTCTTGTGCCTCACTCACCTACTAAATTAAACTACTTAAGTCCTTGAAAGCAGGGGAACTCTTGTTCCCAGTGGCTGGGATGCTCAATATTGGTTGAAAGATTTAACCTGACAAGAGATCAATACCTTTGTTCTTTAGGGCTGGTTAGTTTATTAATGTCCCACCATGTCTGATCTACAGTGTCTGGTATACTGTATACCTTGCATTTGGATGGCTCTTCTGAGCTTTGGGGGGGATTATCATATTTAATTTTATTCTGAAACTTTGTTGTAACATCTATTAGGTTTAATGACAGGCATGTCTTCTTTCAATAACAAAAGTCTCTTGGGGCAATTTTACTTTTTCTCTCTTACTCTCAATTTCTCATATTTTTCTGGGAATATAGACCCAGGAAGCATCAATTTGCTAGTCCAGGTTTTTAGTTTTATTAAGGATTGTGACTTCTTTATTGCTGCAATACTAAAAAAAAAAAAGAAAAGATGAGAAATTTATTTGTTTAAATTTTCCTCAGTATCAAAAGCAGTAGTTTAAAGCTCTTGCCTAGTACCTGTGAGGCACTGGGTTCAATTCTCAGCACCACATAAAAATAAATAAAGGTATTGTGCCTATCTACAAGTAAAAAGTAATAATAATAATAATTTAAAAAGCAGTGGTTCTCTACCTTATTAGTTCTGTACCCCTTGTTTTGTAACATGTGCATAATATTATTTACTAGCCTAAAGTGAAATTCACAAGTGTAACCTAACTTACATATATATGTGTGTATATATATATGTATATATATGTTTATATATATATATACATATATATATATATATATTCTAATAAATACAAATAATACTCTAATAGCAATATCAAGAAGAAATAAAGCTGGGCGTGGTAGTGCATGCCTGTAATCCTAGCAGCTTGGGAGGCTGAGGCAAGAAGATCAAGGAGTTCAAAGCCAGCCTCAGCAACTTAGTGAGGCCCTATGCAATTTAGTGAGAGCCTGTCTCAAAAAATAAAAAGGGCTAGAGATGTGGCTCAGTGATTGAATGCCCCTGGGTTTAATTCCTGGTTAAAAAAAAGAAGAAGAAGAAGAAGAAGAAGAGGAAGAGGAGAAAGAGGAAATAAAAAGAAAACAATTTATAAAAGACAACATTGCCTTCAATATGTAAATGCTTGGGCATGACTACATTAAAAGACATAATGAAGTTGTCAGATGTTTACATCCACATATAGAATAACTGTAATGTATTTGCAGGCTGATACTATTGTGTTGTATTGGTGACCTGTCAGTTGTGATTTTTTCTTAATTTTTTTTGAAAAAATTTCTTCCCTTACTTAATACAGTATTTGCATTCCTGATAAATTCAGTCTATATTAAACCCATACACAAAAATATATTATGTTTATGTATAAAAGAAAGTTGTGTTATTCCAGGCTTGTATTATTATAAAAGGCTTTCTACCTAGATGAATGGAAATAGTGAAATGGGAAAATCTTGAGAATGGGGCAGTTTTTGACTCTCCTGAATTATCCCTTGCAGGACATCTAGTATCCCTCACCATCCCAGCTGTAAATGCTAGAGGTGCCCCCAAATTATTGTGCCAGCCAATGTGGTCACAGATTTCCAAAATAATCTGGTTTTGAAACAGTTGTTCTTAAATGATAATTTGGGAATGCAGATTTCTTGGCCTCTCTTTCAGGAATTCTGAATTAGATGTAGGGGTCTGGCTTAGAATCTACATTTACAGAATGGATATGAGGTGTTCCCCCAAACCTCCTGTTACTGCAGGAATAATCAAAAGTAAAATGATTAGATTATGAGAACTGTAACCTAATCATTCCATCCTAGTTTGAATAGACTGAGTGGTAACTGTAGACAGATGGGCATGGCTGTAGGAGGTGGGTCACTGGGGCATGCCATAGAAGAGTATATCTTCCTTGGGGCCTCTGTCCCACCCTCCACTCTCTCTGCTTCTATGCTGCTACCAGCTGAGCAAATTCCTTCTGGCATGCGGTTCCCCCATGATGTGCTGCCTTACCTTGGGTCCAGAGCAATGGAGTCAGCAGTCGATGGACTGAGACCTCTGAAACTGTGAGCCCCACATAAACTGTTCCTCCTCTAAGTTGTTGTTGTCAGCTATTTTGGTCACAGCAAAACAAAAGTTGACTAAAACACTACATTTTTTTCTTTGACTACTCTAGGAGTTCTATCCTTCAGAATTCACCTTGACAAGCTTTGCTCTAGACTATAGCCATGACTCTCAACTTATCATACTAAATAATCTCAGCAGAGACCAATTTACTTTTAAGAAGTTTTATATTTAGAGCTATTTGTTTAGTATATTTATGTTTTAAGCCCATAAAAATTATAGCAGCAGTATTGCAGTACATTTTATTGCTGTCACTTTTGGACAAGGGCAAAAAAATTCTATTAGTAGTTGAGAATTGTAATGATACTATTGAGTAAATTTTTGCCACTCTAATAACTACACAACACAGAAGAAAAATTTAAAACATAAGTGGAAATTGGGATAATGAAGAGTAAAAGACGAGGGTCAGAAAATATAGTGAATTGGGCTGGGGATGTGGCTCAAGCGGTAGCGCGCTCGCCTGGCATGTGTGCGGCCCGGGTTCAATCCTCAGCACCACATACCAACAAAGATGTTGTGTCCACCGATAATTTAAAAAAATAAATAAATATTTTTAAAAATCTCTCTCTCTCTCTCTCTCTCTCTCTCTCTCTCTCTCAAAAAAGAAAGAAAGAAAGAAAGAAAATATAGTGAATAATGAGTTTAAGGAAAGTAGTTGAAGGTGACAGGGAGCCCCAGGTTAATCATAGCCTATTAATGAGTCCAAATGGACAGCAGAGCAGAGAGGAAATGGTACCCTTCATGATATCCCAACCAGATGACATCTATCTTTCACTACCGGTTGAGAACCAAGCACAGCTTTGATGTCTGATCAAAGGCTCTTTGTGTGTGTGTGTGTGTGTGTGTGTGTGTGTGTCTGTGTGTGCGCACGTGTGCATGCACACAGAATATGTAGTTTATCCACTGAGCCTGTTGTGCAAGTTGTTTCTGAATAAATAGTCAGGCACAGTAAGAGAGTCTTGAATAATATTCAATGGAGGTTGTAGAACAAAAAGTCTGTTGAATTATCCCTGTGGCCCATAACTAAGGGCTTTACAAATACACAGAGCTGGCTTTCAATCTCAGCTCAGCTGAGATTATTACCTATGGGACATTACTGTAGGAAAGTCACCTGTCCTCTCCAGATATAAACTTGGAGTAATAATAATAATACTTACTTCACAAGCTTGTGATAACAAGAATGAGACCGCAAATGCAAAGTGCCCAATACATGAAAAGCACTAAAAGATATTAGTAGTGTTTTCTTTTTCTGTTTTATTATAAACATTTTCAAATATTCAACCAAATTGAAAGAATTTTGCTGGGAATATCTGTGTATCTACCAACTACATTCTACCATTAATATTTTGTCACACTTACCTTATCACCCACTTAGTCATTTTTCCAACTCTCTGTCCACCAAATTCACCTCTCTGATTTTAAAAAATATATTTAAAAGTTAGTTGGAGACACTGGGACACTGTCTCCTAAATATTTCAGCATGTATAGATAGTTATTCTTACATTTCACTAATAATTCATTGTTTTCATCAGATTTATTGTATCTCTGCCTCAAAGCATTATAGATAAACACTGCCACATTACCTCTCTTTCATGCATTCTTCATCTGGGTTAACTTTGTTACTCAGTTTTATGCAGATATTTTACATCAATTTAAGCCACAAGTTTCTTATATGAAAAAAAAAAAGGCTTTATCAGAATTACACTCTGGTAACAATTGGAGTACTATAAGTATTACCAACTGGCTGTTGTGTTCCCTCCACCACTCAGGACAAATAACTGCAGTAGCCAGACTCAACCATCACTACTGGATTTGTACCATTTACCACCCCTATTCCTGCTGTCCTGTTTACTTACTTGCTACATGAATATTGTTTGAGATCTCTGAAATTTACTTCCATGAATTTAAGAGATGTAAAGGATAAAAGTAAGAGAAGGAAGGTGGATACCTCATAAAGAATGGGAATTCAGGGCTGGGGTTGTGGCTCCAAATAGAGTGCCTCGCATATGTGAGGCACTGGGTTCAATCCTCAGCACCACATAAAAATAAATAACTAAATAAAATAAAGTAAAAAAAAAAAAGAATGGGAATTCAGGTCTGTCTACACTCTTGGAACCATTTCCACTTTCTTGAACACACAGAAATAGTCTTTGAAAATGTCTGCAATGCTAGCTGAAGGAGGTAATACTTTATGATGGATGCCATTTGTTTAAGTGGACAGAAGGAGAGGAAAGAGAGAAATAAAAAATGATTGTCGCATGCAGCCACATCAATGTTTATATCAGCTCAATTCACAATAGCTAAACATGGAATCAGCCTAGGTGCCCTTCAACAGATGAATGGATAAAGAAACTGTGATATATATATATATATATATATATATATATATATATATATATATATATAATAGAATGTTACTTGGCCTTATGGAAGAAGAAAAGTATGGAATTTGTCAGTAAATGGATGGAACTGGAGAATATTATGCTAAGCAAAATAAACTAATCCCAAAGAACCAAAGACAGGATGTTTTCTCTGTTATTCAGAAGCTAATTCACAATAAGGGTGGTGGGAGAATAGTGATATTTTGGATTAAACAGAGGGGAGTAAAGGGAGAGGAGGGGATATGGGGGTAAGAATGATAGTAGAATGAATTGAACATTATTACCCTATGTGCATATATGATTATATAACCTGTGTAACTCTACATCATGTACAACCAGACAAATGAGGAATTATACTCCAGTGTCAAAATGTATTCTACCATCATGTATAACTAATTACAACAACTTAAAAAATGAGTGCTGGAGAGACAAGGGCAAGCAAAGTGGAGGGCATATGACAGGTCCAGCTCACTTCTCTTCTTTTCTTTTATTAATTGTAGCCTGACAGATGGTTGCTCAACTGCACTCTGTCTCCCAGTCCCTGATCCATATTCAACTCTACTGTTGAGGACAATACCCTAGAGCTTATGGCTGCAAAACAAGATGGAAGCAACCTGAGTGACTGCACAGATTGGCCTGGAATGCAGATGATTAAGAAGTGAATTACTGTCTTTTTTTAAGTCATTGCATTTGTTATAGCAGCTAATATTAATTAACTAATGTGGATATTCATAAGACATAAAGGAAAATAATTTGGTAGTAGGGGGTCAGAACGCCAGGTGGAGTATTTTGGTTTATCTCATAGTCAATGGAGAAAAACATGGCAAGTTCTTAAACTAGGGAGAGTTGTAGTGGAGGCTGTTCAAGGAAAATGAGACCAGAACCACTCAAAATTTCCACTAAGAGGTTTTTGCAGTGAAACAAATGTGAGCCTCAAATAGACCAGGATATGGAGTCTGAAAATGAAGTAAAAATAAAGTGAAAGGAATACATTCAAGAAACATCACAGAGATATTGCAGGCCTTGATGACCAATTGGATTTAGGAGAACCAGGAATCAAAGACAAGTTCCACGTTTCTAAACCAAAATGCTCTGATACAGAAGGAATTCCTGTCAAGAAAATGGAACTCTATAGACTAACTTCAAAAATTCATAAATAATTTGCAGTATGGCCCCAAAGGCAGGTCCTGTCAACAATTTTGTCTTTTCACCCTACCATCCAATGTGAGTGTGCATGCCGCCATTTTTAAAGCAAACTAGGGGGAAGGGGTAGTCCCTAAAATAAGAAGAGCTCTAAAGAAACCTGCCCCACTCACCCACTTTATGAGGAACTGAAACGTAGGGTAAGTGAACTCCCAGAGAAATGAAATCTTAGTACATGAGAGCTTCAAAATGAAGTCATAGAATATTCATTCTTAAACAGCTTCTCTCTTTTATGTTTATGATCAGCAGGCCCTATAGAATTATATCCTAGTTTTGCATATACAGCACTTCTTGGAAGTATGACACAAGCATGAGATCCAATAATTACTTGTTCAGATTTAGAATTAGCATTTTCAGAAGTGGTAACAAAGTCAAGCATGAGATCCAATAATTACTTGTTCAGATTTAGAATTAGCATTTTCAGAAGTGGTAACAAAGTCATTATTACCTAAAGTCATATGATGTCTCTAATACGTGTCAAAAGAAAATAGCTGAAGGTTTAGGTTGGAAAGAACTCTGTAAATCACATTCTCACTTCACACTTGTGGACACAAGCACTGAAGATTTTAGGCGCTTTGCCCATGTCTATGCGGATAGTTACTGAGTGGAACTTGAAACCAGACTTCCAGATTCTTGGATCTGTTTCCACTATTTCACAATTGCCTTTCAAAATATGACCTATAACAAAAAGCAATATAAAATTATTTGTTAGCTAACTAGCAGTAGTAATCTTTTCTTTCCACATTTTTATTGGTGCATTATGGTTGATGGGATTTATTGTTACATATTTGTACAAGCTCACAATATAACAATATAATTTGGCCAGTATCACTCCCCAGCATTTCCCCTCTCTCCTTGTCTCCTTACCCCTTCATCCCTTCTACTGATCTCCCTTTGATTTTTAGGAGATCTACCCACACATTTGTTTTCCTTTTTCCTCTGTAGCTTCGCACATTAGAGAAAACATAAGACCTTAACCTTCTTTCTGAGTTTGACTTATTTCACTTAACACAATGGTCTCTAGTTCTATCCATTTTCCTGCAAATGCTAAAATTTCATTTTTATTTATAGCTGAATAAAATTCCACATGTGTATGTACCACATTTTCTTTATCCATTCATTTGTTGATGGACACCCAGGCTGGTTCCATAGTTTGGCTATTGTGAATTGAGCTGTAATAGAGGCTCATGTTGGATGGTAGGGTGAAAAGATAAAATTGCTGACAGGATCTGCCTTTGGGGCCACACTGCAAATTATTTATGAATTTTTGAGATTAGTCTATATAGTTCCATTTTTTTAATATTTATTTTTTAGTATTTGGCGGACACAACATCTTTATTTGTATGTGGTGCTGAGGATCTAACCCGGGCCACACGCATGCCAGGTGAGCACGCCACCGCTTGAGCCACATCTCCAGCCCCTATAGTTCCATTTTCTTGACAGGAATTCCTTCTGTATCAGCTCAATATGGGTATGCCTGTATCACTGTAGTAAGATGACTTTAATTCTTCTGGGTAAATACTGAGAAGTGGTATAGCTGGGTCATATGGTGGTTCCATGCCTACTCTTTTGAGGAGCCTCCAAACTGATTTCCATAGTCGTATAGTCCCACCAACAGTATAAAAGTGTTTCTATTTCTTTACCTCCTCTCCAGCATTTATTATTATTTACATTCTTGATGATTGCCATTCTGACTGGTGTGAGGTAAAATATCAGTGTAGTTTTGATTTGCATTTCCCTAATTACTAATTATGTAGAACATTTTTTCACATATTTGTTGGCCATTTATGTTTCTTCTTTTGAGGAGTGTCTGTTTAGATCATTTATTAATTGAGCTACTTGATTTTTTTCATGTAAAGTTTTTTGTGCTCTTTATATATTCTGGATATTAATCCTTTGTCAGAAGATAGTCATTGTAATCTTACTTATAAAAAAGAGAACATATGAGGCTTGGTGTCATTGAAAAGGACTATATATTTTAAGACTCTCATGGTCTTTTCCCCAAAATTCTCAACACCTCTGTAGGAACAGTAAAATTCAAAGTTTTTATCTCTCCACATATCTGGTACTAGTGATCGAACCAGGGACACTCTACCAATGAGCTACATCCCCAGCCATTTTTAAAAATTTTGTTTTTATTTTTAGATAGTCTCGCTCAATTGCCCAGGCTGGCCTTGAACTTGTGATCCTTCTGCCGCAGCCTCCTGAATAGCTGGGATTACAGGTGTGTGCCACCAGGCTTGGCTTTAAAACTTTTGCTTTTTAAAGGAAATACATTGGGTATATCTTATCCACTCTTAATTCCTTAGAGTGATTATAGTGCCCTGGTATAGTAGGTGTCTAATGAAATATAAATTATTACACATTGAATCGCACCATTATTGATCTGAATGATAATGTGTCAGCATTATTTTCCACTAAGGAAAAACAAAGAATTTAAAAGAAGCATGGGTGGGATGTAGCTCAGTGCGAGAGCACTTGCCTAGCATGTGGGAGACTCTGAGTTAGATCCCTAACCTGCAAAAAAATAAAATAAAACAGAAAATAAGAGACATAGGCTTAACTCCTGCCCAAAGTCGTGATTATTCCTGCAGAGGGTGAAATAGCAATTATACAAAGGTGAGAACTGAAATCATGGATTAAATATCATGAAAGTGACTTGGGCCAACTAGTTACCAACTTCTTTAATATTGTTTAGAATAATTATTTTTTTGCTGATATTGTTATTTATTTTAAATTTAAATCCTAAAAATACACATGTAAAAGTCACCTATATTTTTACCTAATACAGATATCATCTACACGCATGCCTAAGTGTGGGTGTATCTGTTCCCTTCCAGAACTTTTTTCATCTGTAGGCTTTGATTTATTTCTTCTGTTCTTTCTTGATCCTGGTAAAATATTAAAGCAGAGAAAGCAAGTCAAAATGAGTCAACTAAAGTGACCTCACCCCCTACTCCCGTGCCAAAAATACCAAACAGTAATGATTTAGAGTATATCCTCATGTAACTTATTGCCTATTTTACTTAGCTCTAGTCATGAATACATGTTTATATAAAATTTGATAGACCCCCTTTTTTTCTCTATGTGTTATCTTGTATTTTTGCAATGTTGCCACATGGATTTCACACTAAGCTCTCTACGGAAGAAAGTTGCCGGGCGAATGGATATGTGAGGAAACTGGGAATTCTTTCAAGGTTTGTGGGTCCTAATCAGGTTAAAGATTTTGTGTGACCATGAAGTAGAAAAATTGGAAAAATAAGAAACAGTGAGCAGAAGGTTGGATTTTCTGTTATTGCATAAAAAGGAAAGGCTTATATTTAGATATTGAACAACTGAAATTGAGGACAAGCATAACTTTCATCCAAGAATAATATTCAAAGCAAACTATCAAAAACTCTGAGCTTCAGAATATATTAAACCTAATTTTGGATATTCCAGGCAAAACATTTTCATTTTCACGGTAAACATATGCACATTTATTTTTAAGTTAGTGCTGTGTTTAAAGTGATAGTATAAATGATAAAATTATACTTACATATTATAAGGTATATTTTGAATACATTTTTTGGAACCAGGGATTGAACCCAGGGTCGCTTAACCACTGAGTCACATCCCCAGCCCTTTTTATTTTTATTTTGAGACAGGGTCTCTCTAAGTCCCATCTGTCTCTTGAATGCTTCTTGCACCAGAACTCTTTGACATTTTGTAACCACAAATCACTATTGTCCATATAATTAACTCATGTTAGACGAAGGAGAGCAGTAATAGTGATACTTCAGTCCTTTTTTCCAGGATCTGACCCTAAGGAGAACATCCTGATAATCCATTAAAGAAAGTTCACCCTCTCAACAGCGTGGAACATGTATTGGGAGAAGAGCAAGACTAGAGACAGGATGACTAGTAGGGAAAATAATTGCAATAATGAAGGGGAGAGAAGATATAATTACTTACATTTAGAGGGTTGCGTTGAGGAATAGGTACTTGGGGAAAAACGTAAAGAGAACTTCTGGATTTCTTCTTTGGGCAGTTGTATTGACTGTGGCGACATTCTGTGATGTAGGAATTCCAGAATTGAGGGATTTCTCCCTTTACATTGGAGTAAATTTAAGTATTACAAGATATCTTATTATTCTTTCTTTTCTTACGGAAGCTTGATTTTGTTTGAGTAATTTTTCCTGCTATAAATGCCATATGTCATTTATGTCTCTAAGTCAATTATGCTAACCCCATTCTTGAGCTGGAAGTTGGCTTGGGAATGGACAAATGAGACAGTTCTGATCAATGTAACATGAAGTGAAATTTACTGTAGAGCTTCTGGAATAGGTTTTTTCTATGATTTGAATATGTCCCCCAAGCTTCATGTATTGGAAACCTAATTTTAATAATGTTAAGATAATGTTAAGAGGTGGGGTCTTTAAAGGGTGATTAAGCATGGGGGTGGAACTCTCCGTGGATGGGACTAAAGCACTTTCAAAAGGCTTAAAGTTGCCCTTTTAGCTTCTGCCATATGAAAATGGAACAAGATGACCCTCACCAGATGCCAGCTGGCATCTATAACTAGGAGAAAATTAATTTCTGTTTAGATATTTAAACCTTGTCTCAGATAGTTTATTCTAATAGCACAGAGGAAGATAGTTTTTTTTTCTCACTCATAAAAAGAGACAACCAATAATTCATTGGACTTTGTTGTGTCTGCATGTGACAAGTAAACTGTAGACACAATTTGAAGATCATGTGATGACCTTAGAGCTGATGACTTCAGAGCAGAAAGATCTAGAAGGAATCTGAGTTTTTTGATGGGCAAAGTTAGCTGCTGAGCTGGGACCATTTCACCTGAGATTTCTTGTTTTATGGTAATAAATGTTTCTATATGATTCAATCCAGGTGAGGTTCCTGTTATATGTATACCAAAACAACTTAAGAGATACAGAACAGGACTATCCCTAAAATTCCTATCCAGACCTATAGCCACTTGGAAATAAGACCTTGGGGACTGGGTTTTCAGTGGTCCAACCAATGACCCAGAGCAGTTTACCATGAGAAGGTGAACTGATTGAGATCTGAACTCTTGGAAAATGGTGTCCACTACTGTAAGGGTCAGGCAAACGTTGGAGGAAGAGACCACCAAGAGACCGCCTCATGCAACAGCAAAAGGGGTTTATTGAGGATCCAATCCAGCGCACTGGGGCTCCAGGCTCACTCAAGAAGGGAGAGCGGCCAAGAGCCTTGAGCAGGGGTTGAGCAGTGCTTAAGTACACTTTTTTGGGGAGGGCAGGGACTTTACATACATCACAGTCTCCTTTAACAAATCACCATACATGGCGGGAAAATCAAACAACAATTCTCAAACATGATTAGCACATTCATTGGCGGGAACAGGTCGGGCGGGGGTGATAGGTCATTCCTAAGGAGGGGATACATTCAAACTGATTGGTTTGGGCCCTGAATGCCTACGTGCCAAACTGCACAGGGTCCAGGTTATTTAACAACTAAATGGTCAGTACCGGGCATTGTCTTAACTGCCTCAGGAATTTCAGGTTCTGTGTGCAGTTCAGAGACTTTACAATACCTAGTCCTTTACATTTTAACTCAGGCTTTGCAGCTTAGAAACTTTACCCTTTCACTATGTGTTATTATAAACTGGCCATTTAATTCTATCAATATTAAGGCATAGAATTTCTTTTTCTTTTCTTTCTTTTTTTTTTTTGGTACTTGGGATTGAACTCAGGGGTACTCAACCACTGAGCTGCATCCCTCGCATTATTTTGTATTTGCTGAGGCTGTCTTTGAACTTGCAATCCTTCTGTCTCAGCCTCCCAAGCCACTGGGATTATAGGCGTGCTCCATAAAATCTTAATAGTCACTTCCTGTATTATATTTAACTGTTACTTCATGCCTGTTGTTGCTCAAGACAACTGGTAGACCTAAGACATAGTGCTTAGGTCATGATGGAAGTTTACAACTTTGACAAAGCCCCTTGACAGAGTACAGGAAATAACAGTCAACCAAACAGGAAGTAGGCAGAACAGCCAGAAATATTTGAGCCTATTGCAAAAAATTGTCTAGCTACAGAACATATAATACTAAACAATATTCTGAGCTGAAATCTTCCATTTGTAAACATTTAATGGGGATCATGAGAGAGAGAAAAAACAAAGGAAGTAAATAATATTTCTCACTGGAGTAATTATTACACAAACCAAAGAATACCATCTGCCCAGTTTTAAAACATTTCTGAAGATTCCTTGACTGTTCTCCCATGATTAGATGAATTCTGTGGCTCCTCTCTTTGAACTTAGGACAAACTATAGTGACTGACCTATAGATCATGGTAGAAGTGATGCTATGCGATTTTTCGAGGCCAGGTTATAAAAGGTGGTACAGATTCTCCCTCGTTGTCTAGACCCTGCTTTAGAGCCTTGAGCCACTGTGTAAGAAGCATTATTACCCTGAGACCCCAATGCTGTGAGGAAGCACAACTAACCCATGTAGACCTGGGAAAAGGGAGTTGCCTAGTCATCCCATGCTTTCCCAGTGCTTCTCTTCCATTTCCTGCCACTGGCTGACTGCAACTACTAAGAGATCGTAAGCCAGAAACATCCACAACAGCTCTTCCTGCATTCTTGACCCACAGAAATTACAAGAGATCATTAAAGGACTGTTGCTTTTTATCCAGTATGCTTTGGGGTGGTTTGTTATGCAGCAATGGCTAACTGGAAGAAATAGATGAGGTGATTTAAATGCTGTGATTCTTTATTAGGTAGAGTAAGAAACTAAGGGCCCATTAGAAGCCATTATACCTAATTACTATGACAAAGAAAGGTGAATTGATGGTTCCAGTCAGAGGAGCCATTGACAATAATAAAAGCAAATAATTAGTTGGTGAGTCCAAGGATGGTTTTTAAAACATCTTGATCCTGAAAGAGTATGTTAGTTAAAATTAAATGTTCAAATGTGATGTCTTATTTCTCGGAGGTAATTTGTATGAATAATTTTTTTTAACCACTGCTTCTTCCTATTTTATTTTACCAACAAACTACAACAGATATTTGGGCTGATCCCTGACATGTCATATCTCAAAATTCAAAAAGCCCCAAACTGGGAGGTTTAAGACTTATATGAACTGGGGACCAGTTTGTTGGCCTTAGGATATTAAATATTCATTTAACATTTCTGAAAGGGAAACATAGCCAGTCAGGCCATATCTGTGGGCTAAATTTTTAGGATGGAAAAGATGGATGTCAGAGAAGTTAAAGGCTCCTAAGGCTTGCACTTATCATATTAATTCTTTCTATTCTGTTTTAAAGTGTTGAAAAAAATATTTAAAAATTTCAAGATCAACAAAACAAAATGCAAAATAGTAACATGGATAATGCATATGAAATGTTCAGAGTAGGAAAAATTAACAAAGACAGAAAGCAGATTAGAGGTGTCCTAGGACTGGAGGTTACATAGGGATTGGTACTGATGAGTAACATGAGTATAGGATTTCTTTAGGGAATGCTGAAAATCCTCTAAAATTGGTTGTAGTAATGGTTGCAAAACCAAGTAGATGGGTTGAGCATCCCTAATAAGAAGATCCAAAATCCAAAACGGTCCAAATTCTGAAACTTTTGAGCATTGGGTTGTTGCCACAGGTGAAAATTTCACACCTGGCCTCATGTCAAAACAGAGGGACAGTAAAAATATTTTATAAAATTACCTTCAGGCAATGTATAGAATACACACATAAAACAATGAATTTTCACATTTAGACTTTGGTCCCATCCTCAAGATATCATTATGAATATGCAAACATTCCCAATATAAAAAAATACAAAGTTCAAAACAACCTGTATTAAGAACCAATGCATGGTAAGTGTGGTGGCATATGCTTGTAACCCCAGCTACTGGTAGGTCAAGACAGGAAAATCCAAGTTCCAGGACAGCCTGGGCAACTTAGTGAGACCCTGTCTCAAAATAAAAAAAATTACAAGGACTGGTGGTAGAGTGGAAGAATGTGTGTGTTTGATCCCCAGTACCATAAAAACAAAACAAAAACCATTGCATCATACTCTAAAGGGGTAAATCATGTGAAATGTGAACACTGTATCATACAATTTGCTTAATAAAGCTGTTAGAAAAGAAATAACATGGGGAAAAAGTGTAAGTAAGATGAAAACAGATAAAACTTAAGCCTCTTTATCATAATTAAGATCTTTTCACCAATACTTAGAAATTCCCTTGTAAAAAAAGAGAATGTGATGCTGAGATTCTTCTAAAGCAGACTTCAGCAAACTTTTCCTATAATAGGTCAGATAGACAAAATTTTAGGCTTCATTGATTAAAAGTCAGAATTGCATTCATTATATAGGTATAGGTATTCATATACCAAGAAAGAATAAATTTTTGCACGCTGTTAATTAATGGAATTAAAAATACTCCATAATAATTGAGTACCATTTTTTTTTTACAATACAGGTCTTCCCATGAGAAGAATGGAATTCTTTTTTTAGGAGATAACATTTTGCTTAATTGAAATTCAAAGTTAGTATTCCCTATCATTAAATTGATTGTAAATGTCCTTCTTAAAAAAAAAATTCTTAGCTCATGGGTCATATAAAACAAATAGCAGGCTGTATTTGGCCTATGGATCATAGTTGGCCAACCTCTAAAAGGAATAAATTCTTGAAGGTTGATGTGTTGGTTTCCATGGGGCTTCTGTAACAAAGTACCTCAAGCTGGGTGACTTAAAACAAAGCAGTGCTTTATA
This sequence comes from Urocitellus parryii, assembly GCF_045843805.1. NCBI lineage: Eukaryota > Metazoa > Chordata > Mammalia > Rodentia > Sciuridae > Urocitellus > Urocitellus parryii. The sequence goes on along the minus strand of NC_135542.1, from coordinate 80,806,915 downwards.
TTATAGAGTCATGTTCACATTGGAAGAAGCCACACTGGGCTGGGCCCTGGGCAAGACAAGACAGAGTGAAGAGGCTGGACTGGAGCTGTGGGGCCTGAAGGATCACTTTGGGCAGATGGAACCAAATGTTCAATGTTCTGAGATGGAGCCGATCAAAGCATTTTCAAGGAACACAGAGAAGGTCAATATATTTGGAATGCCATGTGTGTCAACAGTTTAGTTCTGTTTTTGGTGGTGTTGGGATTGAACTCAGGGCCTTGTGCATGCTAGGCAAGCTCTCTACCAACTGAGCTATATCCCTAGCCCCCTACAGTTTAGTTCTTGATAAGGTAGAAAGGACAAGCTGGGGTCAGATCTTGTAGGACCTTTTAAACCATGGTGAGATTGGGAATTTGTCCTAAGAATACCAGGACCCCTAATTGCTTCTATGCAGGAGAATATCATGATCTGATTTGATTTCAGAACATAAAAAGTCTTGGATGCTAAGTAACAAATGATTTAGAGAGCAGGGCAAAAGTGAGGTGAAGCCATACGTCTTGAAGCTATAACAATTGTCCAGGCAAGCGTTGAAGGTGACTGGTACAAGGTTTAGCCATGCTAATGGAGAGAAGTAAGTAGATTAATGATCTCTTCTTCTTAGACAAGATCTACAGTATTGGAAAATTCGTGAATATAAGAGTGAAGAAGACAGTGTTAAGAATGGCTTTCAGGTTTCTGCCATCAGTACCTGGGTGGAGAGTGGGACCATGGAACAAAATATGGAACACTGGAATAGCCCCAGGTTTGGCAGTAGAAAGAGGAAGATTATGAGTTTGGTATGAGTATGTTCAATCTGAGCAACTAGCGAAATGGCAAGAGGGCTGTCTAAAACTGGAGATATAAATCTAAGGGTGGTTATTGTGTTTCGAAGGGAGCAGTGAATAAATCTCCTTACCTTCTGAGTTCAAAGGCAATTGAAAAATAAATACTGACCTTAAGGGATCAAAATCTCAACTTCTTTATTGTGTAAACTGGATGTGTGGAATATGACTTTGATCTGTAGACAAAGTTGAGCTTTTCAATCTTTTTTCCTGAATTTCACTTATTAGCCCCCAAATTTCAGACCTCCCTGCTTATTTCAGAACGGAGTTCATAGTGTAGGAGGGAGAACTGGGTGTTGCTCCAGAGTACACTGGTCCAGAGAAGGAGGGAAAGGTACCCAAGCTGTCAGTGAGTCACCCCTGTCAGAAGGATGGTGGATTCTAGCAGGAAACAGGTGCAGTTAAAGCTGTAATTGTTGATGAGAGGTTAGCACAGGGATGATTTGCAGAGGTGTGGGCAAGGTCAAAGCTACCAACAAGGGATGTAAATGCATCCAGGAACTAGGTACTGGGAGGTTCCAGTAGGAACAAAGGGAGGGAGCTGTTACCAGAACTGTGGATGAGGCGGAGGCAGTGCCTGACAGTGAAGAGGCAGAGGAAAGAATCCAGGGCCCAAACTGTGGCCCTCACTAGTCCCGTGAAGGTGGGCTGTACGGCAGGGCAGGGGATAAATTTCCTACCTACTCATTTTTTCCATTTCTGAACTCCCTCCCATTGACGAAACCCATCAGAAGCCAGAGGACTGTATCAACCAAGGAATGCATTGGCAGCACTCATCCGAGGGTACAAGGGTGGAAAAATGGGCCACCAGAAAATAACCAAGATGGGCAGGGGTTGGAGGAGAGGGCAAGAGGTGTGGTTCTGCTGTCTTGGCAGTGAGCATCTTTGAGGTAAGGATGCTGCCTTGCTCCTACCTGTATGAAGCTCACCTCCACCTCACATCAACTCTTCCTTTGAGTTCGTCCTTCAACTACTACTGGATAGATTAGCCTTTGCTCCAAGATGACTTGAAATAGTAACCAAACAATTCTTTAACTAAATGATCAGTGTTTGCAGTGCCCTGGAATGGAAACTCAGTACTATTCTATTTCATAAGCTCACATTTTCTCAACTGTATTATTCCACTGGCTCATCAGAAGATATGCAATGGGATCAGATGATATAGAAATGTATGACGATATGATGTTTGATAATGATACGATGCCCATAAAACTGAAATGTCACAAATAACCTTTCATTAGAGTGTTCCATTGTTTCTAACACGTAGATTTTTGAAATTGGGATTCATATTCCAGTCTCCTCAGCCAAGCTGCAGTTCTGACAGAATTGTCATTGTCCATGCATGTGCATAAAAACTGGCACGATGGGTATCAGCAACATGGAAGAAAGCCCTACAGGCAGAGAACACTGTTATAAAATGCTTTGTCACCAGTGCTCTGGGTGATGCAAAGGATGACACTATTTGAGATTCATACAGTTCATTCTGAGTTAAAAAGTGAGTTTGTCATAGACACGGAAAATAAGTTAGTGGTTGCAGGCGCTGGGGGAGTAGGAGCAGTGGAAGGGGGAGTGGCAGCTACTGGATACAGGGTTTCTTTGGGGGGGTGATAGAAATGTTCTGAGATAGGTAGCAGTGATGGTTGTTTAACTTTATACACTAAAAACCATTGAATTTTTTGCTTTAAAAGGGCAAATTTTATGGTAGGTGAATTATATCTCAATTTTTAAAAAAGGGATTAAGAACATAAAGGGAAGCTATTTGTGATTTAAAGGGATCAGTGAATAAATCTCCTTCCCTTCTGAGTTCAGTGCTACCTGAGAAAGAACTATTGATAGAGAACTCTACTATTTTTTGCAACTTATCTGCCTCTAAAATGATTTCAAAATAAAAAATTTAACAAATGGGGCTGGGGTTGTGGCTCAGCGGTAGAGTGCTTGCCTCACACGTGTGAGGCACTGGGTTTGATCTCAGCACCACATAAAAATAAATAAACAAAATAAAGGTATTAAAAAAACACATTAAAAAATTAAATACTTTTGGGGAATACCATCCAAACTTGAGGTTTTGTGTAGAAAAATCTGTATTCAGAGTAGTTATAGACTTGTGTGAGCTCTCTCTTAATGAGGAAAAATGATATTCAATAAAAAAATTTTCCAATTTTGAAAGCAAAGATGATTCAGAATGTTTGAATTTTTAATATAAAGAGCTTCTAAGAATATTTTAGGTTGTTTTGCTTATATTTTCCTTTTTATGGATGTAGAAGATCAACATGTGATTGAAAATCTGTTGCTACTAAGTCTAAAAAATCTTGTTGACTAAGTATAAAATAAACATTTTAGGTGGCAAAGAAAATCACCTTGTCAAAGTTTAGTTAGCTTTTATTCCCCTTATGGGTACTATGTTAGATGTTGTGAAATACAGTATTACCTATCCAATGAGGAATTCTTCCCAAACCAAAAATTCCCTTACTTTTATACGGTAAAGACCACAGACATTATAGTACACCATTATCTCCTGCACAAACTCCCATCCTAATTAATCACAATCTAGGGTCTTCACTCAGTGCCTGGGAAAAGTGAGGTTCTTTCAGTGATTGCAGCCAAAGTCTCCTGTGTATTCTACTTTTAGAGCCCAAAGGGTTAACAGGACGTGGATAATTATCCCAGCACCAGCCTCACACCCAAGAAACTTAAAAAGCTTAAGCAAATCTGCTGCTCCTCACAGCAGTTAAACCAGTTGTGTCAGTCCTGATTCTAGACTGTGAGCTGCAGAAGCCACTGAGTTAAGCAAAGAAGGAATTTATGCATAGCCCACTAGGTAAGAGGGAAATTACAGGGAAGACTGGAACCCCTGGCTTTGAGTGGTGTGACCTATAAATTAGGCTGGAGAAGACACTGCTGTTGGGACCCGAGCTGTGGACTCACCATCATGAAAGGTTCTCCTTGGGCCTTATCTGCCCATCACTGACTCCTCACAGTGGGTGCATCTCACTGGCTGAGCCTTGGTCACATGGCTGCCTCATGATCACATGGCTGCAAGGGAAGTTGGGAAAATGAGTGACATTTTTTGCTTCCATAAAAGGAGGCAATCTGCCTCACAAAAAGACTCTTTTTAAAAAATATTTATTCTTCAGTTTTCGATGGACACAACATCTTTATTTTATTTTATTTCGTGCTGAGGATCGAACCCAGCACCCTGTGCATGCCAGGTGAGCCTGCTACTGCTTGAGCCACATCCCCAGCCCACACAAAGACCCTTAAGGAGTGGGCAGAAGGTTAGTTGGTGTACAGACAAAAATCACATGAATATCCAATTTACCAATCAAAATAAAGTCCTCAAAATCTCAGAAGTTACATATTGTGCTGGCACCAGCTAATGACCCTAGCAGAAGCCCCACAGTATCTGAAGGAAGGAGGGGAGACAAAAATAAATAAAGAAAGAAAGAAAGAAAGAAAGAAAGAAAGAAAGAAAGAAAGAAAGAAAGAAAGAAAGAAAGAAAGAAAAAAGAAAGAAAGAAAGAAAGAAAGAAAGAAAGAAAGAAAGAAAGAAAAGAAAAGAAAACATCTTATAGATATCATCTGTGTTGGTTTTCCACAGTTCTTGACCTATGAACTTTATACTGTGTTGGAAGAAGTCTTTCATTAAGAGGTTAATTATTGCCTAAGTTTACCATATCACACCTGGAAATTGAAATCCTCCTATTCTCTTGCAAAAGTGAGAAATTTTCAATGGTGTTCCAGATCTTACTGAAGACTCCCTGCTTTTCTATTCTGTATATTTAAAATCATTTAATTTCCATTTCTTAGTCTGTTTTCTATTGCTATATAACTGAATAGCACAGACTGTACAATTTATAAAGAGAAATTTATATCTTACAGTTCTTCAGCTGGCAAATCCCAAAGTTGAGGGGCTGCTTTTGATAAGGGCCTTCTTGCTGGGGGGGAACACTCGGCAGAGTCGCAAGGTGGCACAGGGAATTACTTGGTGAGACAGAACAAGCTTGCCAGAGGAGCTCACCTTTATAACAAAACCATTCCAGTAATAACTCATCCATCCATTAATCCATGAATGGGTTAATTCAATCATGAGGGCAGAATCCTCATGACCCAATTATCCCCTAAATGTCCCATCTCTCAAGTACCAGTAACATATAACTTTGGGGGTTAAGTTTTCAACACCTGAAAATTGCGGGGGCATAGTCAAAACCATAGCACCCTATATCCCTGTCAAGTCAAGGACACATCCCCACCTCCTCTTGTGAACCACCATTGCAGTTGGTATGCTGGTAAATTGGCTCCCTTTAGTCATGATTTGTACCATTTGCCAATTCCCATGGTGGAAGATTTCAAGCTGCCAAAGTTGTGACTTGCAAAAATCTCTGAACATTTATTGCCTCTTTTGGGTCTCTGCAAACATCATATTTTGCCTAGAATTTCTTAGGCTGGTGACATCTGTCTCCTGAAGCATTTATCTCAGTTCTTTAATCTGGAGAATGAATAATGTTCCATTAGGGAAGAGTCCTCTGGTTTGTTCATGGCTGTATTCCCAGTGCCTAGAACACTATCTGGCACATGGAAGACCCCCGAGTACCTCTTTGTCTTGGTGGTGGTTCTAAGGCTCTTCCCTGGAGCCTCTTGAGGACCAACACCTTTTTCATGTGCCCATCCACGGGGCAATGCCTTTCTCTGCCTTGGCATTAGAGTTTTCCTTAATGTCCTGTGTTTATCAGGGAAGTGGAACCTGCTTCTGATCATCTATTTGCCCCTGTTGTTCCACTTCTCTTTTCTGGAAACTCAACCAAGTTTCTAACATTTTACCTTACTTCTTTTTTATTTTTAGGCACTGGGAATTGAACTCAGGTGCACTCAACCACTGAGCCACATTCCCCAGCCCTATTTTGTATTTCATTTAGAGGTAGGGTCCCACTGAGTTGCTTAGGGCCTCACTTTTGCTGAGGCTGGCTTTGGAACAGCAATTCTTCTGGCTCAGCCTCCTGAGCTACTGGGATTACAGGCGAGTGCCACTGTGCCTGGCTTACCTTGCTTCTTGAGTTTATCATTTCCTTCTTCATCCCATGTCAATCCACACTGTTAATTGTAACTAGTAGTGTTTTTCTTTTTATTTCCCTTTCTAGCCAAGATGATTGCTTTTCTGATAAACACCTTAGAATCTATCTTGTGGGGTCCACCACAGTGAACACCATGAAATAAAATTTTGAGCCTGACAAAACACATGGCTGGTGAAAGAAATTTTATATTCCTTTTTCTTTTCTGCATGATGTTGTCATATTGGGCTAATATTGAACCAGGCCTGGATTCTATCACTGTCCTGCCTGGTCACCTGTAGCCCATTTCAAAGCTTTGCCTTCCCTGAAATATCCCCTCCACAAGTTTGCCAGGTATGTTTCTTCAAGGCATCTGCCATGCCTGTGTTCTGACCTGTAATCATGGAGCCATCTAGAAACTCACTGGTAATACTAGAATTGTTCCATGCTCATCTTTCCAGACATCCTGCCTCAAATTAGGTCGAGATTGTGTGACTACCTGGTGTAACTGTCATGGTCTTTAAAGGGTGATTCCCCCCAATTAAACCTATTGTCTGACCTTTTAAGAGGGCACTTCTCAAGAGCTTCCTGGAAATACACTCCTTGGTTGCATGGGGAGAGGGTGTGTAGATTACTCCGGTCTCTTCTCTGAAATTCCTCCTCCCTCTATTAGAGCCCTTTGGACTTCACTCAGCCTTTCTGATCTAGTAATAACGACAACAAATGAGTTTCTAGTACCTTCTTTGAGAGTGGTCAGCTCCAAGCACATCTCCCTTCTCTTCTGCCGAGTCCTTTCACATGGGCCTAGCTTGACCTCCAGGATCAAAAGCTTTCTCCTGGAGCTAGAGGTATAGCTCAGTGGTAGAGAACTTTCCTAGTATGTATGAGACCTTGGGTTTGATCCCAACCACTGAAAGAAGCACAACAAAACAACAGCAATAACAGCAAAACCTTCCTCCCAAGGAAACCCTTCTCTCCCCACAGCAGTGGTGGTAAGGCCCACTGCTAGCCAACCAGAACAGACACTGGCTGCAAACAACCAGCACGTGTCTCTGGCCGAACCCAAGTTTCCCTTGCTGTCCTCCCTTCCCCCATTATCAATCCCCACCCAGCTCCTTTATTTATCTTTCTATCTTTATTTGCTCTTATTCTATCTTCAAGTTCAAAGTTTCTAAACCAATCCAGCTCCTCTTGATTCCTAGAGACAGCACATTCCTGGCACAGGCCTTTTCTTATCCTTCTTAGTCTTTAATTTTACTAATAGTTTCATTGTGTCCCAAAAGGTGACCTGCCACCTATAAAAATAAAGGTCTCTGGCTTGGGATATAGCTCAGTTGGTAGAGTGCTTGCTTAGCATGCACAAGGCTCTGGGTTTAATTCCCAGTACCACAAAAGGGGGGAGAGGGTCCCTATTCCTCTTTCTGTTCACTGATAAAAATCTACCACTGGGCTGGGGATGTGGCTCAAGCGGTAGCGCGCTCGCCTGGCATGCATGCGGCCCGGGTTTGATCCTCAGCACCACATACCAACAAAGATGTTGTGTCTGCTGAAAACTCACTAACTAAATAAATAAATATTAAAAAATCTCTCTCTCTCTCTAAAAAGAAAAAAAAAGAAATCTACCACCCTCTGTGACTGAGCCTCCAAATCAAGAGTCTCTGATCAAAACCTTGGCCTGATTTGAGTAACAAATCTAGGAGAGGACTTGCATCTATGTGGTCGAGATTGAGCATGACTCTAGGACTCTGTAAGTAAGTCATATGGAGTCAGGGGTTGATTCCACCATGGGTCTCTCCTTGGCCCTAAAACAGTTCATCATGGCATAAAGAAGAGAATTTGAGGCAGTTGACTTAATGCACCTAAGGCTAGAACCTCACGTGCTAGTATACTCTTACCCAGTTTTCTCAAACGGTCCTCAAACCAACAGCATCAGCATCACCTGGTGACTTGTTAGAAATTCAAATTCATAGGCTTTAACCCAGACCTACTGACTTAGAAGTAGGAGCCCAAGATATTTTAATAGGCTCACTAGGTGATTATAATACATGTTAGGATTTGAAAAACCACCATTCTAACCCACATGAAGTGTAGTTTCCTTTGACCTTTTCCTGCCTGAGAAACATGGTGGGAACAGTAAAAAAAAAATGATCCCAACCACGAATACTTAAAGAACTTGTTCACAGAAATTCTGTTTTAAGGGTATCACCATATTGGGTGTACCTGCTTAGATTTATCAGTTGCAAAAGTCTGTATGGCCTGAGTACACTGAGGTTGCAAAGGCGTGGGTTTGCCACGCTCCTGTGACATCAGTCTTATTAAAATGTTCTATGCTAATGGAAAACAGTATGGAGATTCCTCAGAAAATTTGGAATGGAATCACCATTAGACCCAATTATCCCATTCCTGGGTTTATACTTAAAGGACTTAAAAACAGCATACTACAGTGATGCAGGCACATCAATGTTTATAGCAGCTTTAGTTCAATAGCTAAACTATGGAACCAACCTAGATGCCATTCAACAGATGAATGGATGAAGAAAACTTGGTACATATAAACAATAGAATATTACTCAGGCTTAAAGAAAAATGAAATTATGGCATTTGCATGTAAATGGATGGAGCTGGGGAATATCATGCTAAGTGAACTAAGCCAAACCTAGAAAACCAAAGGCTGAATGTTTTCTCTGATAAGTGGATACTAATCCATAATGGGGGTGGGCTGGGGAAGAATGAAGGAACTTTGGATTGTGCAGAGGGGAGTGAAGGGAGTATAGGGGGTGTGGAATTGGGAAGGATGGTGGAATGAGATGGACGTTATTACCCTATATACATGTATGATGACACTATTGGTGTGACTCTACACCATGTTCATCCAGAGGAAGAAGTGCTCCATTTGTATACAATGGGTCAAAATGCATTCTACTGTTGTGTATAACTAATTAGAACAAATTTAAAAAGAAAAGAAAAAATGCTCTATGCTAAAGAAGTTGACACCTGGAAGTCCTGTGCTTATTAAAGTGCAGGGACCTCCTGCCCCAGCTGTACCTGAAACATATTTTTCTTGGCAGATCTTGAGTCCCTAAGCCCTGTCCTTGTGCCTGTTTTGTGGGCCATGGGTGGAGATATATATATATGATGTTGTTGGACACAATACCTTTATTTTATTTATTTATGTTTATGTGGTGCTGAGGATCAAACCAGCACCTAGCATGTGCTAGGTGAGCACTCTACTGCTGAGCCACAACCCCAGGGGTTTTTGAGGGTGGTGGTAGAGATACAAACCATCTACCCTCCACTAAGTTTAAACAAAATGAGAAATATAGGGATCGAAATATCAACTTCATTGCTGATAAAGTGAAATTGGAAAGGAGCTGGGAGTCTGCAGCCACCCCTGGATTTTTAAATACCTCCCTCTCTGAATTGAATCTCCCAAGCCCAGTTGAAGGCCCCCTCAACAGAGGCAGGGTCTGGTCTGGTCCACACGTGTGGGCCAGTTTGGCTCCCTAGAGCTGTGCAGCCTCCCCCAATGTCCCCCATCAGGCTCATTTACTTGGTCTTTGGAGAAGAGTGGTAAGCCAGGAAAGGAGAGATGACCAGGGCAGGTGCTCTCGAACCATTCTCTCCTGGAATAGATGCAAGGATGGAAGAATCCATTTTCCCTGGCTGTGTGGAGAGCATTTGAGATCAATGGAAAAGTCCAGAATAAGAAAGAGGAAAGTCAGGACTGAGATTTGAGGAAAGCTCGCATTAAACTTGGTTTCAAGGAGGAAGCCCTAGCCAAAGAAACTGAGAAGAGAGGCAAGAGAGTGGGAGGAAGGATCCAGGAGTATCTAGTGTCACAGAGGCCAGGGGAACACCATTTGAAGGAGAGAGTGATCAGCAGGGTCAGGGTTTCTTCTGTGGGCACACCATACGAGGAACAAAAACCATTCCTAGGGTGTAGCCACCTGGAACCACTGGTGATCTCATTGAAGAGTGGGAAGGGGAACTGAGCTCTAGGGTAGTCGATGGAAGTCCATGTGGTGTCCTGGAAGATGGTTTTTAAAGAATGAGGGAGTTAATGCTTATTTGGAAACTGATGGGGAAGGAAAGCAGACTTTGTTTGGACAAGTGTCCAAGGACCTGTGCTGTAGGCCAGGTGCCTTGGATGAATACCTGTCTGAAAGACCTTTCTCTCATCTGCACAAAGATGCAGTGTGAACTCACCACAGCCCTGAATGGGAAAGATTGGACACACAAAACAGGGGCTAAATGAGAGTAGATTACAGTTATCTGCAAAACCGAGGGCTCCTGGCTCCAAGTTCAGAGAAAGCTTCCAAGGCTATTAAGGGCAGAAGCAATGTCAGTGCTTTTTCACTTTAAAAATTTCCGTGTATTCCTGCATTTTTTGACAGGTCCTAATTATTTGAGCACCAACTGACTAAGTATTTAAGTCCTAACCTGGTAAAAATGGCCAGAATCCAATGGTCTTAACCCTCCCTTAGTGACAATCCATTAGCTCCCTAAGAACTCGTCCTTTAGATTGGTGGTGAGGTGACTTCAATGGCAACAGCAGCCCTGACTCGGGATGGAAGAGTGTCTCCCTGGACCAATTAGTGGTCTCTTTCCGCTCACTATTCTCAGAGCCCATCTTCTCTAAGAGCTGGTCTTCAGGCGGTTTTTATAACCATGGATTGAATTCTTACTTATAATATCCCACCTTTTAAAATAACTTCCAACTACGAGATCATAAAAATATCACCACTAGAAAATTTTTAATGATAAACTTCCCTCTGCTGACACCACCCTCTTCCAAGTTCCTAAACCATTTATTGTAAGCTCACCTGTCTGGAAAACCAAAATAAATGAACCAGGAAGAAATTGTTGGGCAATTTTTCTAAGTATCTCATAGATCCCTTAGTATTTGTTTTCTTGAGGTTATTTGTTTTCTTGCAATATTAATCAAATTTTCAAAAATAAAGTCTTATATTACTTCCAAAGCACATTTTACATTAGGATTTAAATGTGTTACTGAAGGAAAAAAAAACAGGATTGATGCTAAAAATTTATTTTAAATTGACCTTAGGATAATTTAGCTATGTAAATTATTTTTTTAAACACATACACACACAGCCTTACCAAACAGCCAGAATCCAGATGGCTACAGGAGTCAATTACTTCAACATAGAGTTAGTATAATTCTCCCCATTTTCTGGTGTTTAAAGGTAACTGAAATTACAAATATAATGATTTATTATCAGGAAATGATTAAAAGATAACTGCAATATGAAGGAGAAGATATGAAAATCAAAATTACAATGCATGTGGTGGCCAGAAATTTAAGACTGTTGTCTGAGAAAAAAAAATTGTATGGACATATTATTCCATCAACCACATAATATTTATGCCAAACTCTATTATTATTATAGTTTTTTGGGGTACTGGGGAGTGAACTCACTCAACCACTGAACAACATTCCCAGCCCTATTTTGTATTTTATTTAGAGACAGGGTCTCACTGAGTTGCTTAGCGCCTCGCCTTTGCTGAGGCTGGCTTCGAACTCGCAGTCCTCCTGTTTTAGTCTCCTGAGCCCCTGGGATTATAGGCATGCATCACTGCGCCAGGCCCAAACTCTATTTTTAGTAGATAAAATATGATGATAGAATGAAATAAGCTTCAAGACAATATAACAAAATGTGGCAGAAACTTACATATAGAATAAAATAATTTCTAATGAGATTTTGGCCCTTTCTTTGTATGGGATCCAAAGGAAGTGACAGAGTAATCTTTGCAAAAGTCTATTCTAAGGTTAATAGGGAGGGCCTTTTTGAAGTTTAAAAGTGGTTCTAGTCTTCCTGTGAGGACTAGGATAGAGCCAGCCAGTATATCCTATACTGAATATAGTAAACATATGACCACTTTAAAGAAAAATAATAGGTCTATGCACAGGAGTGGTCTCTTGGTTCAGACAGGGCTACTCTATCTAGAAGTGAAGGGAGGGCAATCATAATGGCTCCTAATTATATATATAATAATATGTTACAATTGTTGCCCATGGAGATGGGGAGGGGGTGAGATGGGGGAATGGAAATGGAAGAAAGTAAATACATAAATAAAACAAGAGTGACCTTTTACCACTCAAAGATATAATAATGATGACAAAATATACCATAAACTGGTAAGTAGGAATTAATTGTTCAATTGAAAATATAGCATCATACCTGTGCAATAAAACACGTAAGGAAGCTTGGCATAGTGGTGCATGCCTGTAATCCTAGCTACTCAGAAGGCTGAGATAGGAGGATTGCAAGTTCTAAGACCAGCCTGGGCAACTTAGTGAGATTCTGTTTAAAAATTAAATTTAAAAAGTTTGGGAATATAGCTCAGTGGTAGAGTGTCTGCCTAGCATATGCAAGGCCCTGGGTTCAATCCCCAGCACTGGGGGCAGTGGGAAATATCTAGATAGATATGTGCAGACACACACACACACACACACACACACACACACACAGAGAGAGAGAGAGAGAGAGAGAGAGAGAGAGAGAGAGAGATATTAGCTATCTAGCTATCAAGTAGGGTTATTTTCAGTACCTTTTCACTTTCACTCACCTCCTTTCCCAATCCTGTTTTCCTAACTTTCCTTTCACCCACTCTTGTGTATCTCCTTAGGGACTTTCTGCTGTGAGCCCCTTCCCCCGGGTCATGATCCTATGCTGTCCACACATTTCTTCCTTCTCCCCTTCTGATACCTCTCTGCTCTCTGTTTCATGCCCTAGAACTGGCAAGCTCTGCCCCTAGGCCCAGCCCAGAGGTAACTTTGCCTGAGCCTTGAACTTCAGAGGTCTCTGTTCTTGCCATGCCTTTCTCCGTGTAGTGAGGGGTCTTCAGGGCCAAGGAATGTGCCCCCCCTCCTCATCTTGAGCTTATACTATTCTTTATAATTATATTCTGGGATCCTGAGACCCAAATAGCTCCAGTGCTCCTTAGAGGAGTGTTCACCATGTCAGTCCTCTTAAGGGCAGACGCTGTTCCTGGTGTGTACACCTGGAAGTCCAGGGTGGTAAAGAGGCAGCTGTACATTTTGGAGGTGTTGACTGGGTGTCCACATACATGTGCAGGAGGCCCCTACGGTGTGTGTGGATCAGGGGGAACCAAGGTTAGAGGAGAAGGGAGGCTGGATGTGGGCAGGAAATGGCTCTCCAGGTGCCACCATTTCTAGCAAAGAAGCCTAAGGAATTTGAGAATTCTCAATTTGAACCCAGACTTCCAGGTGGTTGTCATGGGAGGAGAATGTATTTTATAAGTTTGTTGGCTTGATTATAAATTTAAATATTCAGACACATATTTTGTAGGCCACCATCTGAACCTTCACCTTGGCAAGTGGAAATAACTATTTTGGATTAGACTTTTTACCTTCCACAAGGACATCTGGGGCTTTGGTGGGCGATTTCTAGGAAATTCCCATGGAAGAGCAGTCTTGATTGGAGCATAGCAAATATTGGGCTGGTGAGTGGTGACACAGAGTCTTTGGTGACCTTCAAACCACCAGATGAGTGACGGCCTCATCTGCCTTGCCAGTTGGTCCTGGCCAGAGAACTGATTGGTCATTCCATTGTCACTACTGCATATAAATGAAGAAAAGAAACTGTCCCTTCACTATCAGACACTGTGGTACTCAGTACTCCCTCCACCTTCTCCCACTTTTGATGGGAAACATGGTATTTACACTAGCTGGAAATAGCGTATTCTTTCTTGAGACATGTTATTGGCTGATGGAAATTTTTGGTGGGGATGCTATGATACAACCTAAAATAAGCGACCAGGTAGAAGGATTTTTTAATATGAGAAATTATGAAGCTGGGAGGGACCAGAGAACAGAGACAGGTGGAAAAACTGCTTCAGAACCTAACTGAGGCAGGAAAGACCCAGGGCAAGTCCGGTTCCTGCTGATAACTGTTCTAAGGAACTCTTGACCTTCATTTGTCTTTTCTTCTCTTTCCCCTTTCCTTACCCTTTCTCCCAGGTTTCTATTTGCCATCCTCTTCTGTGTTCTCATGAAGATGCATTAAGGATTAGGAAGGGATTACTGGACCCAGGCATGGCTGGTCTTTGTTAAATGGAACTTTCAGAAATGAAGGGGAAAACCAGAACTATTTCCCTCTTCAGATAAATTGTGTTTCTCTCAGTCCAAAGAGCTCTTGGGGATTTTCCCTAGGATTTCTTTTCTCCAAGGATGTTTGTTTTGTTTTTAATTTGTGAGGAAAGACTAATTCATTCAATAAACCAACATTTCCTGAACTTGTATTATAAGCAAGTACTGCTTCAGGTGCTGGAGAAAATGGAATCAACTGCAAAAAAAAGCCTTGCTTTCATGCCCTGTTCATTTCACTGGGGAAACAGCAATAAACAAGATAAATAACAACAACAATTGTGTGTACAGAAGTGTGTATGTTTGTGTGTGTGTGTGTGTGTGTGTGTGTGTGAATTTAGGTGGTGAAAAGTGCTAAAGAGAAAATAAAGGTACAGTAAAGAGTGGTCAGGGAAGGCCACTCTGTCATCAGAGAAGATGGAATTTTTTTTAAAAAAATATATTTTTTGGTTGTAGTTGGACACAATACATTTATTTTATTTATTTATTTTTATGAAGTGCTGAGGATTGAACCCGGGGCCTTGCACGTAATAGGTGAGCGATCTACTGCTGAGTCTCAACCCCAATGCCTCCCCCCACAACCCCTCTCCCCGCCCCAAGATGGCATTTAAATAAAGAATGGGGAGAAGAAGGGGCTTGGATACTAGGGAGTAGCATTCAGACTACAAATGAAAAGCCCAGAGGCAGGAGCATGCCTGACAAACTTAGGGATCAATACATAGGCCAATGTGACTAAATCAAGAACAGGATGAACATGGGAAGAGTTGAAGAAGGTGAGGACAAAAGAATCTAGGTGGGTGGGTGTGGAACTGAAGCCAGATTTAAAATTAGGTTGTCAGTGTAGTTAGGTAAATCAGGTCTAATATCGAGTGAAACCTAAAATGGAGGCCATGTTGAGAATGAATTTCTGGAAAAGTTGAGCAACTCTTGAAATGTTAATGAAGTCCCAAGAAAAGCCCTAGGCCCAAAGTCCATCCCAAAGAAGTGTTAATGAAGTCCTTCCTGCCCAGATTACTTCTTTGGCCCACCTGTGTCCCACCCCTCGGGCCTTCCCACCTACATTCCATCACTGAAAGAACTATAAAAAGGGGAAACAACCGCACTTCCATGGATTCCACCTCTTGGGTCCCCTTCTTCCTCCGGGAGAAGTCTTTTCTGCTGTCCTTTAATAAACTTCTAATTTCTACTCTGACCTGTGCTTCTCTGGTGTTATACTTCAACACTGGGGAAGCAAGGACTCGTCATCGGTCAACAGAGGTAACAGAACCATGGAGGTCTTTTGTTAGGACTTGGATTCATTTTGGGCAGAGGGGAAGCAACTGTAGGATTTCAGCAGAGGAATGACAGGATCTGATGTGCATTTTAATAGAATCACTCTGGCTGCTGTGTTGAGAATAAACTGTGAAGGACAAGGGCAAGACCAGTTGGGAGAATACTGCAGTAATCCTGGGAAGCCAAGAAAGTATGTAAAACCAGGGTAGTAGTGATTGAGACGGTGAGGAGTGGTGAGATTGTGGACATATTGGGAAACAGAGTAGAAAAAGATGTGCTAATGAATTGGTTGCAGATTATGAGAAAAAGAAAGAAGTCAAATAGAACATCAAGGTTTTTCACCTGAGCAACCAGAAAAAGGGTGTCGCTATGAACTGAAAAGGAAGAGTTCAGGGGTCCAGGTTTGGGGAAAGATTAGGAATCCAGTGATGGCAATTTACATTCTAAATCCCTGGTAGACATCCCAGTGGAAAGGCCACAAGTCTTCAGATGAATGCGTTGGGAACTCAGAGGAGAGGTCAGGGCTGGAGATAAGTCTCAGGAAGTCTTCAATGAGCAGACAGTATTTAAAGGGTAGAGATGATATTTTTGAAGAAATGATAGTAGATGGAAAAGAGAGGTCCAAGGCTGAGTCCTGGAGTAGTCTAGTGTTTATGGTTGGGGAGCAGAGGAGAACATTAAAAAAGACCAGAGGGCCAGGCAGTGAGATAGGAGGAGAATAAGGACACTGTGGAGTCCTGGAAGCCAGGCCAGGAAGACAAATCAAAGAGAGGGTTACTATGTCCAGTGCTGATAGATAGAGCAAGGAAGAGGAGGGCTGAAACTTCACTGTCATCTTCAGCAAAGTCAAAGTCATCGTTGACCACGTGAAGAGGTGTGCTAGTGAAGTGGTAAGGGTGCAATCTCAATAGAAAGGCTGGAGAATGAAAAAAAGAAGACAAATGGAAGAATTTGAAACAATTCTTTGAAGGCCATTGACTGTAAAGTAGAAGAGAGAAATTGTGGTCCAACTGGAAGGGGAAGAAGGATTGAAAGAGTTTTGTTTTTTTTTTAAATATAGGAGAAATAAATGCCTTTGTCAATTAATAGAAAAAGTCCAGTGTGGGGGGGAAGATGCAGGGCTAATGGTTGTGAAAACATCACACTGTATGCCCCATCTATCCAGAACTCCAGCCACATGTGAGAATTTGCACCATTTTCAAAGTGTATGACATATCGTGGCACTGGTGGTTCTCAACATTAGAATGTCTTAGGGAGCTTTTTGCAAATACTGCTCTCCTATGAGGTTGTGGAACAACTAGAGTTTACCAACGTTGCTTCAGAAAGCAGTTGGCAGCATCTATTAAAGTTGAACCAACATCTACCCTGAAATTCAGTAATTCTACTCCTAGATTTCATACTCAAGAGGAATGTATGCTCATGTGCACCAAAAGACATCACAAAAAATGTTTGTGTCATTTGTAATTACTCAACTGGAAATAACTCAAATGTCCATTAACAGAATAGAGAAATAGGAGCTGGGAAGTTGCTCAGTGGTGGAGGGTATGCTTGGCATGCTTCCCTGGACTCAATCATCAGCACCACAAAATAAAACAATAAATAAATAAATTGTGATATATCCATGTAATGAACAATATTGAAAATTGGCAAACTATGGCTACAATGCTGGAGATTCAGCCAACATAGCTGAATCTCACTAATACCATATTCAGTGAAAGAAACCTGACATAAAAGATTTTCATCAAAACACGAGATATCAAATCAGGAAAATCATAAACCCTAAGGTACTAGAACCCAGAACACAGATTACCTGTGGAGAAGAAGGAATGGGTAGACATAGAGAAGTCAAAAGAAGGTTTCTTGGTTGCTGGCATTTTGTGTGTGTGTGTGTGTGTGTGTGTGTGTGTGTGTGTGTGTGTGTGTGTAAGGAAAATGGAGTCGGTCAGGTTCCCTTACCCATGATGTCTGGGAAGCAATGACTAAGACGTTTTTTGTAGGTCAGGAATAAGCAGTGCATGCACACTCTCACGTAACCTGTGATATGTGCATGAGGCAGGCTTTCTTTCAATTTAGAATACGAATTGACTGGGACTGAATAAAGACATGTTGGATCTCCCTATGGCCCCACATATTTTCTTCAGGTTGCCCAAATTTTGAGTCAACCTGCCTGGGATAGAGATTGCAGAACAGTTGGCATACGGGGCAGGATTCACAGCAGCCTGGTATGGTATGGAGGAGTTGCCAATCATGAGTATATACTATAAGATTGCGAGCCTCCCAGGCACCTGGGCTCCTCCCCAGGAATGGGCAGGGGTTGGTGGTAAGCCCATGAATTTGGAAAAGGTGTTGTGCCAAGTGGGAGAAGGTTTAGAAAAACATAGTGCAGTGCTGGGGTCATAGCTCAGTGGTACAGCGCTTGCATAGCATGTGTGAGGCACTGGGTTCGTTACTCAGCACCACATAAAATAAGAAAGAAATAAAGTAAAGGTATTGTGTCCATCTACAACCAAAAATATTTTTTAAAAAAAGAAAAGAAAAGAAAAAAGAAAAGCAAAGTGTGGTACCTGTGTGGCTCCTGGGACTGTGGGTGGGTGTTTCTTACAGCCCCTAGAGCAGAAACTGATGCTGCTTTATGAGAGACTGCTAAGGTGAGGGAGTTGCAAGATAAGGAAGAGGCCTTGGAACGTTACTAGAGGAGGATCTCTGTACCTTGAAAGCACCCTGTGTCTCACTGTAGTGCTGATGGAGTCAGAAGAGGAGGAGGAAGGGAATCGACACCTGCAAGCCCAACAAATGGTCCTTCAGAAAATGCAACGACAGTAGCCGCTGGCTCTCGCAGGGCAGCTGGTAGGGCTGGCCCAGGACTGGAGTTCACCATGTTCCACTAGTTCAAGTGGAGTTGGTGGACTTGGGAAAGCCATTTAGACAGAGGCCAGGAGAACCCCTGGTCACTTTGTTGTTATGCCTGGGAGATTTAGGGGTGGATAACATTATGTGTAGTGCTTTTAAAATAGTGAGATAAGCATCCCTTCTTACAGCAGAAATGGCAAAACAGTCAATGCCATGGAGGAATTTAAAGGGGCCAACAGACCCCAGGACTGTCAAGAGATCTCAGGCGCCAAGAGACCCCATATGCTACATGTTATTGACCCTGCACAACCTTGTGAATTAGATGTGCATGTAACCCAAGAAGGGTTTTGGCTGGGGCTTTTGGCAGCGGCATAAAGCGGCTGCAGAGGTTTCTGATCACAGTCCTAGAAGGGTGCAAAAGCCCTCAATATCCAATAGAGAAGCAGTTTGCAGCTGTGTATGTAACTCTAATGGCCTAGGAGGCCATTGAAGGCACCGCTGAAATCTTGGTGTGCATCAATCATCCTGTGGTGGTATGGGTGCAGGATTAGGCAATTGCCCTAAGAACAGGTACCTACCCTAGCAAAGTCGGGGGTGTATTTGGAACAAGGGAGTGCTTTGTCCATTAGTCCCTTGTCCAAAGCTGGGATGGGACAGAGCAGCTATGTAAATAAGGAACCAGTGGACAAAGAGTTATGTACCACGAGGATGGTAGTGCTACATGAGCCAGAGCCCTTGACCATCTGCATGGACAACTGGGCTGTCTTTAAGGGATTAACCTTGTGAATTACCACATGGTAGGTAGATAAGTGGAATGGCAGGGCATTGGCCTCTGTGGGGTCAAGCCATGTGGCAAGAATTTTGGGCCATAAACCATGGAAAAGATGTTACTATAGGGCATGTTACTGGCCATGCCCCGCTGAACAGAGAATGATGAAGCAGATGCTTTGGTTAGGGTGCAATAGCTGGAACAGGTGTCTCCTACCATCCTGGTGGCTTGGTGGACACCATGCAGATGTGATAACTATGTGGATTATAGTCAAAACAGTGGGGTCTGCCTTCAATGTGGCATGTCCTGGTGGGTGCCTGCCATGCATGTGTGATTTGCACTCCAGAGTGTCTTCATCCTCACTGCCTTGGAGCCACAGATGGTCAGGTGATGTGTGGATGCCTCCCCTGGACACGATGGCAGGTCAGCTACCTCAGCCCTTTACAGAGGACGGAGGGGGCCATGTTCACCTTGACAGTGTTTTGATATGGCCAGGGCCTGTTGTTTGCCTGGCCCAATGGCCAACAAATCAACACATGACAAATTGTGCCCTGACAAGGTTGATGTCCTTGTACAGTCAGGCCCATCACAATAGAGAGTGATCAAGGCACGCATTCCACAGGTCAGGATGTGCGGTGATGAGCAACTCCATGACAGGTTCAATGGAAGATGCACGTCCCATATCACCCACAGGCTGCAGGCATGATAGAGAGAGTGGCCTGCTTAAGCAAGGACTTAGGACTTCGTCAGCCCAACTTCTATGAAGGGGCGGGCACCGCATCTGAGGACAGTCGTGTGAACTCTGAATGAGTGTCCCCAATGAGGGGGACCAGCTCCTGTGGAGACTTTGCTGCACTGCACAGCAGTCCCAATACAACAAAGGACATTATACTTAAGCCTGGGCAGCAGGAATTATACTTAATTCCCAGGCAGCCCACTCTCACTGGATTCAATCAGGAGAAGCTGTAGCTTGAACATGGATCTGGACAATAAAGTACACCCCCAATGGGTGATTCTATTAGTCCATGGGGGAGACTTGGGACACCATGGGTAACCTGTGAATGGCCCCCCTGGGTACACATTTCCTGGCCAGGTCCTACAGATGGGACACAGATCTTCAAGGGCACTTTTGTAATTTCCTTTTAACAAATTTTGAGTTCCCTGGTGCGGTACACACAGAGCCTGCTGAGAGACTGGCCCAAGATGAATGAGTGTGGTACCACTGCTCAGGGAAACCACCTCAGGCAGTAACTGTGCTTTCCCTGAGATTCAAACCTGGCACGCATCTCCCAGATGGATGGGACTTGCCTTTGTTAGACCTGTAACTGCCTCATCTTTTTGCCCCTAGGTGTGTGTGGGCCAATGTGCTGGTCAGCTGGTCAATACATATGCCACTGTTGCCGATCCATGTGCATGTGGGGTATGCACTCAGCTGTGGCTGAGTGTTGCAAATAGCCTGCATGGTGAACTGATCCAGCAACAATCTCTAACTGGACTTGGTTGCAAACATGAAACATGGTTGACCCCCAATGAAACCATAATGTAAGCCAGGTGCTGCAAACCCTACCCCTTGAAACTCAGTAAGTAGAGTGTTTAACAGGAGGCCCCTACAAGAATGGCGGGCGACCCTGACTGCCTCATGGAGGTGGGCCTTGCTTATCTTGAGTGGGGGGCAGCTTGTGTATTAGTGATTTGCTCTTGTTCCACCTATTGTTGTTACAAAAGTGCCCTTGAAGATCTGTGTCCCATCTGTAGGGCCTGGCCAGAAAATGTGTACCCAGTGGGGCCATTCACAGGTTACCCATGGTGTCACAAGGAGATCTTGTTGTTGTGGATTATGGGTGCAGGGCTGTGCCCTCCTCACCAAAGGACCTTTGCAGAAGACATCTGTCACGTAGATTGTACAGGGAGGAAGCCTGAAGGGGTGAAACATAAGGAAAATGGAGTTGGTCAGGTTCCCTTACCTGGATACCTGGGAATCAGTGACTGAGATGTTTTCTGTAGGTCAGGAATAGCAGTGTATCTTATGTAGCCTGTGGTATGCTTGGCACACTACTGTCTTTGTTTCAGGTTAGCGTATAAACTGACCTGGACTTTCTGTGAAAAACCAGCCTCTACCTCAGAGCAAAGCCTGTCCAAGGAAGGGACATGACCTTTGTCCTTGAAAAGACCCACAGAGCACTCCTAAGCACATTCCCACCCTGCTAAGTGGTTTTTCTACAAATAACAGGAGAGATCTGCTGCGCCAGGTGTCCCTGACTCAGTCAGGCTAGATGGGGATCCATAGCAACCCCCTAGCAGCCACCAATCAGCATGAGACAGAGAAATACCTGGGATGCCAGAGGACCCTCCCAGTAGTTTATGGTGGTGGATAACGTGTTGAGAAACCATGTAGTTCAGCACGTACATCCCTCTTGGCTTAAACCAATCAATTCAAATGAATACCCCTTTTGTACTGACCAATCACCCCTACCCAACTTGTTCCCGCCAGTGAATGTGCTAATCATGTTTTAGAGTTGTTATTTGATTTTCCTGCAGTGTGTGATGATTTGCTAAGAGATGCTATGATGTATGTGGGGGTCCCTGCCTTCTCCAAAGAATGTATAAAGCTGTTGCAAACTCTGAGCTCAGGCCTCTCAGCGTCACCAGTTGCTGTGTGTGTGTGCGGAGGACCGAGCTAGCTCGCAATAAACACCTCTTTGCTGTTTACATTGATCTTGGTCTCTGGTGGTCTTTTGGGGGTCCCGAATTCGAGCATAACATCTGCTGTGTGAATTGACCATCCATTGAATTAAGCATATTGGAGCTCTCTACGGCCCCATGTATTTTCTTCAGGTTGCCCAAAACTAGAGTCAATTTGCCTGGGATAGAGCCGTTGCAGAGCAGGTGTGAATGTGTTTACCTCAATGATAGTTATACAAATATTTTTAAAATATGCATTTTGTGATAATTCACTGGGATACGCACATGATTTATGCACTTTTTAAGGTTATGTATTTCACTTCAATTAAAAATAAAAATGCTGCCTAGATTCCAGTCCAGATCAATCCCTGGGACAGGGCTCCTGGTCTGGGCATTGTCAGGAGGGCAGCTGGGACTGAGAATACTGCCCTCTTCCTGTGGGTACCTTTCCCTCCAGGAGGGGGGCTCTAGGGCTGTGTGGACGGACCCTGCTGAATGTGCCTCAGGGTGCTGGGGGAGCAGGGCTGTATTTTGGAGAGAAGAGAAGGTGGCTCAAGGATCCTGTGGCCAATGCCCAGGGGCAGAAATGACCCAGGTGTTCACACTTTTGAGTGTGAGGACAGATTTCTTTCCTGGGAACACCAATCAAAGACTTTTCACTGGAGTTCCCAGCCTGTAAGGACTGTCTGTAACAACTTCTTTTTAAGGAGCAATTCCTGAGATTAATTTCAAGCTCACTAATCAAAATGGTTACAGCAGCGTTTAGTAATTTTTATTTGCCTCGCCCTGTAAGAGTAAAAGAAATTGAAGTTAAAGTGTAAAAGACTGGGCATTGTAAAGTTTCTAAGCTGCAAGGCCTGAGTTAAAAAGTGAAGGACCAGGTATTGTTAAGTTCCTCTGCTACACCCAAAACTTGGAATTCCTGTAGCTGTAAGGACAATACCCGGAACTGCCCAGTAAATATTCCCCCTGACCCTCTGGACCCAGTACAGTTTGGCACGTAGGCATTCAAGGCCCAAACCAATCAGTTTAAATGTGTACCCTGCTTAGGAGTGACCAATCACCCCCGCCCGACCTGTTCCCGCCAATGAATGTACTAATCAAGTTTAAGAATTGTTGTTCAATTTTCCCACGCCTCATGATGATTTGTTCTGATGTATGCAAAGTCCCCGCCGTCCCCAAAAAAGTGTACTTAAGCACTGCTCAACCCCTGCCTGGGGCTCTGGGCTGCTCTCCCTCCTTGAGTGAGCCCGGAGCCCCAGCGCACTGGGCTTCTGCAATTGCATGAGTCAGTCTCTTGGTGGTCTCTTCCTCCAACGTTTCGCCGAACCTTTACAGCCCTGTGTGAATGTTTTCTTTGTGTGTTTTACCGTAGTGGCCTAATTGTTGCGTTTGGTATTGGGGATTGAACACCCTAAGCCACATCCCCAGCCCTTTTTAATTTTCATTTTGAGACAGGGTCTCACGAAGTTGCTCAGGGCCTTGAGAAATTGCTGAGAGTGGCCTCGAATTTACAATCCTCCTGCCTCAGGCTCTAGAGTTGCTGGGATTACTGGTGTGTGCCACCATGCCTGGCAGTTGTTGTTATTTTAATTCTTTACTGTCTTCCTTTTAACATATGACTCTTTAGTCCACACACTGCACAACTACATCCCATGGCTGTGCCATCATCTGATAGGTAGTGTGGGCTGGTTTTCTAACTTTTGTTTCTCATGTGCAAATTCTGAGTACATGCCACTCTTAAACTTTGTTTAACCCACTTGGGAAAAGGGGTATAAACACCAAGAATCTTTTGTATTTCTCAATCACTGTTCTGATTTCATAAACAGAAAACACTTATGGGCCAAGCTATGTAGCTTGATAGAGATACTATACTTTCTTTTTTCTTTTCTTTTTTTTAAAGAATAGGGGACACTTGTAGAAGAATATTTTTTTTTTTAGAGAGAGAGAGAATTTTTTAATTTTAATTTTTTAGTTCCCGGCGGACACAACATCTTTGTTTGTATGTGGTGCTGAGGATCGAGCCTGGGCTGCACGCATGCCAGGCGAGCGCGCTACCACTTGAGCCACATCCCTGCCCGAGATACTATACTTTCAACACTTCAGAGACTTGACCCAAATAATGCCTCTAGAATTTAACCTCAATAGTATTTTAACAGGACTATAGCCTCTTTAAGTTGATTTTAATAGGTCTAGTTTTCTAAAAGCTATTTTAATTACATAATATTTAATATTATCAAAAGAACTCCTTAGTTGTTCTATTTTATTTTATTTATTTTTTTGCTCAAAGCAAAGTTTATTGTATAAGTCAGGCATGGTGGTATGTGCCTATAATCCTAAGAACTCAGGGGGCTGATGCAGCAGGAGGATCAATCACAAGTTGGAGATGAGTCTGGGCAACTTAACGAGACCCTGTCTCAAAGTGAAAAATAAAAAGGACCTGGGATATGGCTCAGTGGTTGAGTGCCTCTGGGTTCAATTCCTGGTAATACATAAACAAATAAAGTGGTAAAGAACCCCTAAGTTCAATCCTCTGTTATGCTCGAATTCAGGACCCCCAAAAGACCACCAGAGACCAAGATCGATGCAAACAGCAAAGAGGTGTTTATTGCGAGCTAGCTCGGTCCTCCTCGAGCACACACAGCAACAGGTGACGCTGAGAGGCCCTGAGCTCAGGGTTTGCAGCAGTTTTTTTTTTCTTTTCTTAAATTTTTATTTATTTATTTTTTTATTGATTGTTCAAAACATTACAAAACTCTTGACATATCATATTTCATACATTTGATTCAAGTGGGTTATGAACTCCCATTTTTTCCCCCATATACAGATTGCAGAATCACATCAGTTACACATCCACGTTTTTACATATTGCCATACTAGTGTCTGTTGTATTCTGCTGCCTTTCCTATCCTCTACTATCGCCCCTCCCCTCCCCTCCCATCTTCTCTCTCTACCCCATCTACTGTAATTCATTTCTCTCCCATGTTTTTTTTCTCTTTCCCCTCACATCCTCTTATATGTAATTTTGTATAACAATGAGGGTCTCCTTCCATTTCCATGCAATTTCCCTTTTCTCTCCCTTTCCCTCCCATCTCATGTCTCTGTTTAATGTTAGTCTTTTCCTCCTGCTCTTCCTCCCTGCTCTGTTCTTAGTTGCTCTCATTATATCAAAGAAGACATTTGGCATTTGTTTTTTAGGTATTGGCTAGCTTCACTTAGCATAATCTGCTCTAGTGCCATCCATTTCCCTGCAAATTCCATGATTTTGTCATTTTTTAGTGCTGTGTAATATTCCATGGTGTATAAATGCCATATTTTTTTATCCATTCATCTATTGAAGGGCATCTGGGTTGGTTCCACAGTCTAGCTATTGTGAATTGTGCTGCTATGAACATCGATGTGGCAGTATCCCTGTAGTACACTCTTTTAAGGTCTTCAGGGAATAGTCCGAGAAGGGCAATAGCTGGGTCAAATGGTGGTTCCATTCCCAGCTTTCCCAGGAATCTCCAAACTGCTTTCCAAATTGGCCTCACCAATTTGCAGTCCCACCAGCAATGTACAAGTGTACCCTTTTCCCCACATCCTCGCCAGCACTTGTTGTTGTTTGACTTCATAATGGCTGCCAATCTTACTGGAGTGAGATGGTATCTTAGGGTGTTTTTGATTTGCATTTCTCTGACTTGCAGCAGTTTTATACATTCTTTGGAGAAGGCAGGGTCCCCCACATACATCATAGCATCTCTTAGCAAATCATCACACACCGCGGGAAAATCAAATAACAACTCTAAAACATGATTAGTGTATCAAGTGGCGGGAAAGAATCTGGAAAGTATTATTGGTTAGTTCAAGGGGTTGATGCACTTAAAATTGATTGGTTTAAATCGTGAGGATGTCGCAAGGGGGGTACGTGCCAAATTGGAGGGCTTCTAGTTTAGAAACTGGTCACCCCACCTAGGTGGGGGCCATCTGGAATTTCAGATATGTGGTTATCTTGGCCTATCTTAGGTGATCACCATCTGCAGCTTTTCCGAGAACTGTTTCCACGGAGCTTTTCTGTAGTATTTTCCTGGCTTTAGGACAACAGTAGGTCAGAGGTTAAGTTTAAGAGCAAAATGAGGTCCCAAGCAGAGTGACGACCTCAACATAATAAAAAAAATAATTTATTGTATACTTGAATATTGTATAAATATTTTTCTAGGTGCCAAAGATGTTCTTCATATAACTATTATAATTTCTGAAAGGAAATATGTATACATATGTATCTACTGTACTGGAAAAAAGTTGTTTTGTGGTTATTATTGCATTATTAATGTTTTCAGTTTTTTTTTTTCCTCCACGGGGTGGGGGAGTGGGGAGGTAATACAAAGTAAAAAATATGAAACACAGGCTTCCTTCTCTACATTGCAGTTCAGATGTTAATGGCAAAGCAACTACCACCAGGGGCCAGAGATGTCTGAGTGGGAATTCATTAGAAATGCAAATTCTCAGGCCACCCCTGATGCTGGCTTAGACACTCTAGGGGTGGGCCCATTGATCTGCTTTAACCAGACTTCCACGTGATTCTGATTCATACGGACATTTGAAAACACTACCATAAAGAATAGCAGGGAACTAATTTGGAGAGATCCAATCTGGGAATAGGTGTTTTGTATTGTTAAAAAAAAAAAAAAAATTCTTTCCCCCAGATTCATCTTGCCCCAAATCAAACATGCTAGAATTTCTCAACCCAATCTGGTGAGCTTTTAAAAATGCCTATGCCTGTGTGTCTCCCCAGACCATATTAATCACACCCCCTGTGGATAGGTCTCAGGCATCCAGGTGCTTCTGAAATGCACCAGGGCTGATAAATTCTGTTCTATATTCAGGTACTTTTTGCGGTTGAGACAGATAAAGTTAACACCTGCCCTCACATTCTTTCAGATGTTTCCTACAGGCTCTGTGAAGCAGAACTCTGGCCTCTGGCGACTACTTGTCCAGATCTAAAGGTGTTTCCTGCAAGACAATTTGGCCTTGCATGCAGGTACCTCTGTAGACCACAGCAGTGCACCAAAAATGTGACACTCCCTCATGGCACGCACACAGGGCTGGCTCCTTAGCTACACTTCAAACACAAACTCTGCTGCCCAGGCCAGATGTCAGATAAGATAATGTGTGTTAAATTTGCAGTTCAGGGCATGGAGAAAGTATCAAAAATGTCAGCTATGGAATTGAGGCTGTAGCTCAGTGGCAGAGCACTTGCCTAGCACCTGTGAGGCACTGGGTTCAATCCTTAGCACTGCAGAGAAATAAACAAAATAAAAGCATGCTCTTCATCTACAACTATATTTTTTAAGTTAGCTATGCTTATCTTCATTATCTAATGCATATGGATCTCTTTTTATTTAAGTTCACAAAATACTTCTTCAGAAGACACCTCTTGGTGATTTTGTCATGAATTTCCTGCTCCCCACCCTGCAACTTTCATGCAAAGAACACGGGGGACCACTTACATATATTCTTGAGGGATGTTCTAAGCCAGTAGTTCTTAAAATGTGGTTGGTGGGTAGGGTAGGGTGGTTGGCAGCAAGAGTGTCACCTGGGATCTTCTTAGATGTGAACTCTTGAGCCCCAACTATATGAAGCAGGACTCTATGAAGAACTCCAGAGGCGGAGCCCGACCATCCATGATATCACAAGGCCTCCTCATAAGTCAGATGCATGCTCTGGTTAGAGAACCAATGCTCGAAGTCTTAGCCTCTCAAGCTTGTGAACAATGCAGAAGCTCAGCCCCCACCCCCCACATTAGCTAAATTAGAGTCCCCAGGTCATATAAGTGCACTTCGGAGTTCAAAAAGCATGGCTTTAAAGTCTTGGTAATGATCAATCAGAGCACCTGAAAGTGCATTATTAGATGGTGGCATCTCAGCTTCTCACAGCAATGCCACCACAGATGATAATTTCAGTGTAAGAAACAGACACATGAAAGACCTTTCTGTACCTGTGGAAAATAATTTTAACTATTGGGAGCTATTTGGGAGGCTGAGACAGGAGGATCACAATTTTGAGGCCAGCCTGCACAGCTTAGTAAGATCCTGTCTCAAAATTAAAAATAAAAAGTACATTGCTTCTTTGCTCTACCGCTGCCAGCCCTGTGTGCGTGCTATGAGGGAGTGTCACATTTTTGGTGCGTTGCTGTGGTCTACAGAGGTACCTGCATGCAGGCCCAAATTGTCTTGCAGGAAAGCACAGCGGTAGAGCAAAGAAGCCATTGTACTGCTGTTCATCATCCCTTTGGAGAAAGATACACCCTGAGAATTTTCTTAGAGTTTAAAGCAAACGCATGTGTCTGATTTTTTGTTCTTAGGGAAAGTGAAGTTTCCAAACTCATTACACCTAAGTTGCTGGGACACTTAGATTTTAGCTCAATTCTAAAAAATATTCCTGGTTTAGGTTCTGTCCTATACCTCTCCCTTCTTCTATGTGTTTTCTTAAAATTTGTTCTAATTAGTTATACATGACAGTAGAGTTCACTTTGACCCATCATACATAAACGGAGTCTAATTTCTCATTCTTCTGGTTATACGTGATGTAAAATCACGCCAGTCGTGTAGTCATATACATACCTAGGGTAATAATGTCTGATTCATTCTGTTATTCTTCTTACCTCCATACCCTCTCCCCTCCCTTCACTCCCCTCTACCTAATCCAAAGTCACCCTATTCTTCCCTAGTTCCCACCCCTCTCCTCCTTATCGTGAATTAATGTCAGAGAAAACATTCAGCCTTTGGTTTATTGGGATTGGCTTATTTTGCTTAGCATGATCTTCTCATTCTTGTTTTAACCGTCTATGGTAGCTGCATTTTTTAAATTATAAGTAGTCTCAACTATTGTGGGAGAATATAAGGGATTGCAGGAAAGGAAAGCTATCTTCTCACCCATTTCTACGTTCATGGTAGACACCTATACAGCAAAAGACAGATGAATGAGATGGCACAGATTCATTTAATGTAAGTTTTACCAGACACAGAAGCCTTTATAAGGAAATGAACACCTGAGGAAACAGTTACATTTTATGCCAGGCTTGATGAAGAATGGACAGTCCTAGAGAAATGTAATTGGATAAAGGGAATATAATCCAGTAGTTATAGACTGAGGGAGTTTGTTCAAATTTTTCCCTGTGTCTCCAGAGACAGGGATGCTCCACTCCTCTGGATGTAGGGAGGATACCCCACGATGAGGGTCTTATGGCCTGTCTGCTTCTGCCATTTCCCCCAAATTCTTTCCACTTAAATTATTCAATATGCCAAAATGCCATGTGTCAGGGTACAATGTCCTGAAACCCATGAGAGCTACTGAGAAGTAAGTACACGTGCTATCACTCAGAATCTCTCTGCACATATAAAGCATAGCAATCCCAAGGGCCCCCATTTGAATGCCCTGTGCTCCCTAAAGGTTTCCTAGTGGTTCCCCTAACAGCCGTGGTTCATAGGACCTCAGATGACACTGCTTGTGATCTGTCATTCCACATCACACTTGGCCCTGTTCTTAGTGAGTTAATGTTTGTGAAGTGTGCAGAATAGTGTAGGAACATGGTACACACTCGAATTATTATTATTATAATTATCATCCTCATGGTTTATATGTAAGTGATGTCATTCCTCCTCTAAGCCTTTTGGGGAGGAGGAAAGGACCTCATTGGCTGTTGGCTGGCCTCGGGGGCCTTGTTTCTGTCTGCCCACAACAGGACCTGCCAGATAACATCAATGAGAGTTAATATCAGAGTGCTCTGGAAAAGAAAGTATGACTTATGGCCATTAATGGAACCACTGGGTCTCAACTGATCCTATCCTACAAGAGAAGCTATTGTACCCATAAGGCTGACATATCCCTTAGCCTCAGTCCAGAAGGCATCAGAAAAAAAAAGGAAGTGAAGGATAAATGTCACCAAAGTTCTCAGTGAAACTGAGTTCAGAAGAAACTCTGACCAAAACCAAAATGGAACCAACTGAAAATGTTAATGGTCATTTTTAGTAAGTCACAAGAATTTGAAGAAAGGCTATTTTAATAGATAGAACAATTTCATTTTCCATATAGCCTGGGAAATTAAGATGAGATGGTTTCTTTTACATAGTCTCAGAAAGTGGTATGGTTTCATCTAAAAGACTTGTGAGAAAAAGAAAGAGGGACAGTATCTCAAGCAGTTGTTGACAAGAGAAACTCCCATTGAGCTGGCTATTGATTTGTGGTGTTATCCAACATGGTATTCTTGGAGGGTAAGCTCAGGTAAGGGAAGAAAACCGAGCAAAGAATCAGGTTCACATTTTTGATAGTCACAACTAGATGAAGGCAATAAGGGCTGCTGCTGGCATCTGGTAGGTAGAGGTCAGGGGTGTAGCTAAACCCTCCACACTCCACAGGACAGATCCTTACAGGAAAAAATTATAAGGCCTCCAATGTCTAAGCGCGGAGGCTGGGAAAGCCTGTTCTAGCTCACTCTTTTGCTGTATGTCAACCGACAACTCAGGCTTTCAGATGAAATATCAGCAAACAGCATAAGATGACTGCTCAAAGGAATTGCAGTTGGGTCTTCCTTACAAACCATTGTTTGTCATGTATCTGGCTCTTCCTTGATTAGTGACACCCTCTCCCCCATCCCACCCTACACACTGCAAGGCTGGAAGGGCCACGGCTCTAACTAAAACAAAAATGAAAACCAGACTGGCACCGATTGGTGAGAAACAGGGAATCTTAGAATCTCAGACCCTGGAGTGTTGCTTGGTGGAGCCCACCCACCCACAAACCAGCTTCTCTAAAACTAAAGCCATCAGCCATCTCCCTCGACTGTGTGAATGCCCATGCAATGTCGGTGGAAATGGGGGTCCCACTTCCAGACTGCTAGGATCCCCGCTCCAGGCTGCTGGGGCCTACCAAGGTCTTAGAGTTACCAATGCACTGCCCCAAATTCCTGCCCTCTGACCTTAGTGGGTCCTTTTCTACCTCGTGGCCTTTCTGCTAGGCGCCTCCTGATTATCTCAGTCATAATCCCATGGTGGCTCACTTCCACCAAGCCTTTAAATTTTTTTATTTTTATTTTTTGTAGTTGTGGATGGACAGCATGCCTTTATTTTATTTATTTATTTTTATGTGGTGCTGAGGATCCAACCCAGTGCCTCCCATGTGCTAGGTAAGCAAGTGCTCTACCACAGAGTACCACCCAGCCCCACCCCCAAGCTTTTAAATCATTCTCTCCCTATTTCTCTTGCCTCCTGCTTTCCTGAGTCGTCGTCGTCATCATCATCATCATCATCATCATCATCGTTATTATCATTTATGCAGCAGCCACAAGCCCTACGTTGGTACCATAAATATGCGTCACCTGCAAGAGGAGTACCAATAACAGTGTTTTGCAGATGATGAAACCTGAGCTTAAACAAGGCAGCTCAAACTTTCTGTAAGTCACAGCATGGTCATTTTGTCCCAGGATTGCCCGTGTCCAGTAGGAGCTTGCTACACGTCTCTCCTCTCCCTGGAAATCTCTTTTGTCCTGGAGGAAGAGAAGTTTCTTTCCACCTAAAGCTGATTTCTCTATCTTGACCTTATTTTCCTCCCGTCTCCTGCTGCACTCACTGCAAGAACACTTCCCTCCTACCACCACCACCATATATCTCAGCCTGTCTTCCCCACTGGCTCCTTCCTATGAATGTATTCCCTCCATCCTGCTTTGCCAACACTCTTCTGTCTCATCTGCTACTTTCCTTTCACTGCTAACTTGCCCAAAGAGTGTCTCTGCTTGGTTACCTCTTCCGTTCTCTCCTTCACCCTTGGTCTGCCTAGTCATCTACTCCATGAACATGGTCTGGTTTTCCACCCTAACTGTGCTGTTGAGTGGGATTTGTCTGTATGCCCTTGGGTACCCCCTGCTCCCTCTGGATAGATACCATGTCTACCTCCCCTTGTGCCGGGGAAAGTGTCCTGAAGAGTATGAGTAATGGTGTTGATCCACATTCAGAATAAGGCAAAAACCAGACAAACACCCCCAGCAGGCCAGGGAGATGGCTGAACCAGGGCTCCCAGGGAAATTCCTTTGGGTTGGAGCTCTCTTTAGCAGAATGACGACACACTATTGGCATATTTAGAGCAGTGAATACCAAATGGAAATACCCTATTTCACCAGGGACTGAGATACGAAGTCACTGGCTTCATATCTAAATGTCATTTTACCTCTTCACTGTAACCAAAGCTCTGAGAAACAGAAACACATGACTACATGCTAGGGGATTCAATTCCTGTTTTTCCTTCCTGTTTGTCCTCTGCTAAAATTAAAAAAGAAATACTAAAAAGAAACTTCCTGCTACAGTACTATTACATCTGTGGAGATAAAGCTAAATGAAACAAGTAGTCTTTGAGCTGTTGACATTAAACGCCATCAATTCTTAAAAGACAAGTAAATAACACCTGAACCCTAAATCTATGTTTTTTTTTAATTTATTTTTTTTAATGTTGGTTGTTCAAAACATTACATAGTTCTTGATATATCATATTTCACATTTTGATTCAAGCGGGTTATGAACTCCCATTTTACCCCGTATACAGCTTGCAGAATCACATCAGTTACACTTCATTGCTTTACATATTGATATACTCATGTCTAAATCTATGTTTGAAGGAAAAAAAAAATCCCTTCTGTGGGTAATTCTGTTCTCATACCCTCTGTACTGAAATGGCTGTAAGTTTCTACAAGTTGGAACCAATAAGCTTATGCCTAACTTGCATCCTTCTATATATCCACTGATTCATTCCTTAATTCGACAATACTTATCAAAATGTATGCTTGGTCCTTGGACAAGATAGACACGGCGCCTGTGTAGTGGCGACCCCTCCTCCACAAAAACATCTTAACTGGGCTTCTCCAGAAATCTTCCCCATGGCTGATTTTAGGACTCTTAGCAAAGTCTCTACAAAAGAGTTCAATGTAGTTAAACTTCCTATTTTTGTGTTGCCCTATTTTACTTGCCGCTAGCCTGGAAGAAATTGGCACCCCAGGTGCTAGACACTCCCTTACTTGTTGTTCACAAATATATATCCAGCATAGTAGTTTGTAGAAATGTGTAAACAAGGCCTCTGGTTGAGCTGGAGCGTCATAGAGATGTCTACATTTCTAAGATAAGAGAAGTTACCAATTGGGCTCCGTGGTAACAGCTAGCAGAGGGAGAAAAGAAAGGGGAGAAGAAGCCCTCCCTTTCTCAGATGTTCTCCTTGAAGAGTTAACTTACCAGAACACTGAAAGAAAAAGCTGCTTTTATGTGAACTTCTGCGGACTGTGAACTTCTGAGCCCCTCCCCTTACATGCTGGGTATAAAATTCTGAAACTCCCTGAACTCGGGGTTCAGGGGATCAATTGATTACAGCAAAAGCTGTGCCCTCTGAACATGGCTGCAGCCAAATAAAACTGTTTCCTGCTATCTTCAGTGCCTGGCCTCATTTGTCCCTACAAAACCTGTCCTCTGGATGTATGGTCTAATCTGGCACCTGAAACTCAACATGATAGGAGCTGGATAAAAGAAATGTAGGGTGTGGTAGAAATATTTATATAGACCCTTACCCCAGACTTGGGGGGAGATGTCAGTCAAGGACTGAAAAAAAATATCACCTAAAAGTAAAACCTGGCATGTGGGTGAAGAAGGGAGGATCATGCTGGGGGAGGGGTCATCCAGGAGACAACCACATTTTAGATACAGAGATAGGAGAGATTTTTAAAGCACTTACAAGCTCATTCTCACTGGATCAGAAAACAGAAGAGGAGAAGACTGGAGAAAGATTTCCATCATAGGGAATATTTTAAGTGCATAAAGTGGGTGCCATTATTGTTGTTGATGATTGTTGTTTTGCAGTACTAGAGATTGAGCCCAGTGCCCTGGGTATGCTAGGAAAGTGCTCTACTACTGAGCTATCTCCTCAGCCTCTAGTGGGTGCCTTTATTAGCCCCATTTTTCGGAGGTGGGAGCTGGGCACTGAGAACTTCATGCCCATGTAACCGAATCCATCTCCACCCAGCGTCTATGCCTGACGCAATACTGCCCCCCATCCTGCCTTTGAGATAATTTTCAAATCTCTGTCCCAACAATGAAGTTGGAAGGACCCAGGAGAAAAGAACAGATTGAGGCTCTGAGTTAATGTTTAGTGGGACATCTAAACGGGATTGCCAACCTAAGGAAGCCTCTCCTCCTCCACCTCTTGCCCTCCATAAGTCCATTTAAATAGGGGAGCAGGAGCAACAGTTTTGATTGTCCTAACTGGCAGGGTGGGATGGAGGGAGACATTCTGGGTTAGGGGCCCAGTCCATGCCCCTCCCAAGTGGGACAAGTAAGAGACCACCTAGTCATATACTACGAGGTACTTTTTTCCTTGCCTAGAAGGCTTGTTATGAATCATCAGGCTCTTAATTTTCTATCAGAAGTGGCTTAGGCTCTCAAAAGTCATCTATTGGAAGGTTTTTTTTTTCCCCTTCCAATTACTAATGACATCAATGAAAATGACTCTAGTTGACTCAAGGAGTCAGAGATTTATTCAGAGCAGCTGAGTTTTGTTTCATTCAGAGACTGATTTAGAGCAAATAGCAACTTCATATCCCTTAAGGGGGGGAGATAAAAAGACTTTAATGCCATCAACTTTGCAAGTGAAGACTTTAAATTGGTCAGGTGTGCAGACAGTTCACCCAAGCATGGAACACGGTGTTACGATTTCTCAAGACTATAAAATCTCTCACGGATGATTACCCACCAGCTTGATCACACCTGGAGCCGATGAGCCACGTGGAACATCTGTTTACAACTAATTCTTCCTAGAATAAAAATGTTTCAGTTTGAGAAGTACTGGATGTCACCCTTCTCAAATCCAATGCTTATTTTTTCTATTTCATTATAGTTAGCCAGAATAATGCATTAACTGCTGAGACTGGCTAGAGGTAAAATGCTTGTCTCCAAGACTTTCTGTGGTGACTCAGATGAGGACAGAGAGAATTAATTTCCATGTTTATGTACAACATTGGTGGAGTTAATTGTTTCGAGGCTACATACACATGTGCTCACGTACACATACACACAACTGGATATGCTAAGTCCTCCTTATCTGTGTGTTCAATATCCATGGATTCAACCCACTGCAGATCAAAAATATTTGGAAAAAATTGCATCTGTATTAACCATGTACACATGTATTTTCTTGTCATCATTCCCTTAACAATATAGTACAACAAGTACAGAGATAGCATTTATATTGTATTAAGTATTGCAAATATGGGCTGGGGATGTGGCTCAAGAGGTAGCGCGCTCGCCTGGCATGCGTGCGGCCCGGGTTCGATCCTCAGCACCACATACCAACAAAGATGTTGTGTCTGCCGAGAACTAAAAAATAAATATTAAAAAAATTCTCTCTCTCTCTCTCCTCTCTCACTCTCTCTTTAAAAAAAAAGTATTGCAAATAATCTAGAGATGATTGAAAATATAGTCATTTCTCAGTATCTGCAGAGTATTGGTTCTGGGAGTCCCTTGAGTACCAAAAATCCAAGGGTGTGTGTGTTTTACATCCTTGTTTGTACTGGTTCCTATGAAACTCAGAGTTGTACAGAAATTGGATATGGTTTATCAGTTAGCTCGCTCTGCCCCAACTATCCCCCATCTCTCCAACAAAAAAATGGACAATACTTTTATCGTCCTTTCCATACTATTTAAAACTTCTTCTTCCACTTAGCCAGACTTGATTCCTCTCAAGAAAGTGGACAGAAAGCTTACAACTCCTGCTTGTTGAATTTTTATATAGATAGTTAGTTGATTCATTACCTTGAAAATTCAGGAATGTCATTTATGTGATGACTAAACTTTTCTCATTGGGACATAGGCTGTCCCTGCCCTTTAGGCACATATTGTGGTCAGAAACAAAGCAGATAGCAGTGAGATTTTATCCTTGTTTGTTTTTCTGTTGCCATTGGGTCTCCATATCACAGGGACTAGAGAAGACTTGATGTGGTGCTTTTGGCTTGGGGGTCATTGAGAGAGTGATTGAGTAAAGGGTGAAAAGAAGGGAGAGAGGTGAACACTGAAGAAACCCAACCCTGACAACCAGTAGCTTCATGAGCTGGGTCAAGGAGCAGGCATGGTGATTCTTATGTCATAAATATTTATTCATTCACACAACTGGAGCCTGTTGTTAAGAGCCACACAATGGGAAGACACAAGGTCCAACCTTGAGAGTTTTCATTTAGAACTTACTCAAGAGTAGGTCCATCAAAAGGACCAAAAAGAACTGAGAAAAGTCACACTCTTACATTGCTAGTGGGACTGCAAATTGGTACAACCAATCTGGAAAGCAGTATGGAGATTCCTTAGAAAACTTGGAATGGAACCATCATTTGACCCAGCTATTCTACTCCCATACCCAAAGGACTTAAAAACAGCATACTACAATGATACAGCCACATCAATGTTTATAGCAGCTCAATTCACAATAGCTAAATTGTAGAACCAACGTAGATGTCCTTCAATAGATGAATAGATTAAAAAACTGTGGTATATATGTATAATGGAATATTACTCAGCATTAAAAGAGAATAAAACCATGGCATTTGCAGGTAAATGAATGGAGTTGGAGAATATCATGCTAAGCGAAGTAAGCCAATCCCAAAAAGACCAAGGCTAAATGTTTTCTCTGATAAGTGGATGCTGATCCATAATGGGCAAGGGGAATATGGGAAGAATGGAGGAACTTTGGATAGAACAAAGGGGCGGGAGAAGAAGGGCAGGGACATGGAGGTAGGAAAGATAGTGGAATAGATGGACATCAATGCCTTAGATACATGTATGAAGACACGAATGGTGTGACTCTACTTTGTATAAAACCAGAGACATGAAAAATTATGCTCTATATATGTACTGTGAACTGAAATGCATTCTGCTATCATATATAACAGATTAAAACAAATTAATTAATTTTAGAAAGAAACAAATGAAAAAAAAAGGGCAAAAAACCCCACTGAGGTTTATCTATAATCAGTAGGCTGCTTCCTCTTCTCACAAGGC
This sequence comes from Urocitellus parryii, assembly GCF_045843805.1. Classification (NCBI taxonomy): domain Eukaryota; kingdom Metazoa; phylum Chordata; class Mammalia; order Rodentia; family Sciuridae; genus Urocitellus; species Urocitellus parryii. Next base: position 80,770,256 of record NC_135542.1, on the reverse strand, counting down.
ACAATGGAGGGAGTTACTTTCCACATTCCTCTAGACTGAATTTGCCTATGCAGTATCCATTGAGGTTTGGTTTCAGGACCTCCTCAGATACCAAAATCTGGATGCTGAAGTTCCTTACATAAAAGGCACAGAAGTTACAGATAATATGCACATCCTCTCATAATCCTAATACAATGTAAATACTATGTAAATCTTTGCAATGTTTAAGGAATGACAAGAGAAAGTCTGTTTGTGTTTGCTATGGACCAAATATTTCCTCCAATATTTTGCACTCGTGGTGGTTGGATCCATCCATGGATCCATGTGGGTACAGAGGGTTGACTATATTAGTAAAACTGAAAGAGGCAGACTTGATGAATCAAAGAAAAGAGAGGATTTATTGGAAGGCTCATATGATAGAGAGAAGGTTCAATAACCCAGTTACAGGAAGGACAGGGTACTGGGGATGAGGGACCAGGGAATTCCACCTGCCCCTTCAGTGCTCCCCATTCTGCAATCTGTCTGGCTAACTCTGTTCCTTCTCTCCCTGCAAAGAGAGTCTCTCCCCTCGGTGGCAGTACCCAAGCCTTGCATCTCCTCGATTGGATTCCTCTCCTTCTCTGTCTCCTTGGCAGGCTCAGCCCTGTCCATGCCTGGCCATCAAGTGTGAAAGCTCCTGCTGCTCCATCTTAGGCCCTTCTCCTCCCTGCCTCAGAGTTCGCACTCATGCCTCCAGCTTCAATCATTGCTTCTACTTTGAGGTTTCCCAAATTTATTCTCCAACATGGACATTTCTCCAAGTTCTAGGCCTATGTATCCAAAAGGCTACCTGGTATCTATCTTGGGGTATTTCAAAGGTATTTAAACCTTTCCCATTTATTGGTACCCAAACCCCCATGTTGTTAGAAGTGGCAAAGAGCTCAGCTGAAGAGATTACATTTCCCAGCTTCCCTTGCAGCCATGGATGGACATGAGAGGTAAGCAATGGAAATTAAGGTGAGCTTCTGGGGAAAGTCCTTTACAAAATGGCGGACTCAGCTGAACATTTTTCATCTTTGTCGTTGTGCCTCCTTGCATCTGCCTGGGATGTGGACGTGATAACTAGTACTATGATGATCATCTTGAGACTATGAGGATAACTTGAAGGTGGAAACTACCACTAAAATGGCTGAGAATGGTAGAAGGAGCCATTTTACCTTCAGGATAAAGGTGACATTTTACTATTTCTAGACAACTCTTAGGTGAGAAATTATAAACTTCTATCTCATTGAAGCCATTCATACATGGAACTAGAGACCAAATATAATTCCTAACAGACATTCCTACACCTCCATCCATGTCTTGTGCCAGCCCACTCGACCCTCCTCCCTTTATCCAGTCACATTGATCCTCTTTCTCCCAATACTTACCCTGCCCTCTCCTGCCACTTGGTCTTCTCCTGTGCCATTCCCAATGCCTAGATCTCAGCTCAGTCATTGCTTCCTTGGGGAAGCCCTCCTTGACCTACGTCACTAGGCTAATTCCCCCATTGTGGGTTCTCAAAGCATTCCCTAGTCTCTCTTGTGTTGCACCTGTTCTTATTGTCATTTTACATTTATTTGCATTGTCTTTTGGCTCACATCTGTCCTCACTGGATTTTAAGCTTCGTGAAAGCAGCGACTGTGTTCTTTCTTTCTCTTACCATTGCATCCCGTATACACAAGCCCAGTGTTATAATAAGTGCTCACCTCCAAAAGAAAAATGTTGAACATGTTAATGCACCAGAAAGGAGTTATTAAGGCTTCTCTGGTTCATATTTTTAAATCCTGAGGAAATCTTCTGACTGGTCTATCTAGAGTCAAGTTTTCATCTCAGTACTGTCTGTGGTCAAGGACCAGGTCTATAGGAATATGGCAGCTTCCATTTCAAACCACATTTTTGGAATAGGGAAAGGAACCATTCCAAAAGAAGAGAAGGGAGGTAGGTATAACAATAAGTGTCTACCTTTGTGAGGGCATCTGTGATGACTATTATAGCCTGATTTTACCTAGAGGGAAAGATTGGGGAAGGAGAGTCCATAATACAATTAAGTTCAGGTCCTGCATGCTCTAGAAAAGAATTTGGTCCCCCAAATCCTATATATAAATAGAGGATGACTTTATTAAATTCCCTTGAGATCAATTATGCATTCATTATCAGTATATAATGAAAACAAAACAAAACTTGTTTAATCTGATTTTATGGCTTCCATTCAATTCAGCAAACAAAACAGAATAAAATAAAATATCTTTACTTAGCCCTTGCCCTCTCACTTCTTCCTGCCTTCATTGTGTTCCCCCCATCCTGGCCTCCTCTTTCTCAGAGAAAGCCTGAGCTCAGTCCTGCTTAAGAGACTTTGCACTGCTATTTGCTTCTGCCTGAAACTCTCTGCCCCTAGATTTTGGCGAGGCTGGCTCCTAAGGTGGAGGAGCCAGCAGAACTGCCGCGAACACTTCTCCAGTTTGTGCTCTGTAAAGAAGCCTCACTGAAACGTTGGTAAAGGCTGAGATTCTGCCCCAGTGCTGTCTTCTGAACCATGTGCCCTGAGGAAGAAGTGCATTTTTTTTCCCACTAAAGATAGCATCCTTGCCGCTATTTCATTATATATCTTATCTAGTTAATATGCACCATGTAAAGCTACTGGAGGTTCATAGCTAGAGGGCCTTCTCATCAGAGCTGGGCAATTTCCTCCTCCACTGAATGATAACCTGTGGCTAAACTGGTACTCAAACCATGAATTTTGAAACTTGGGGCAGAGGTCAACCAGTTGTCCCGTCTGCCTGAAGTAGAAGAGGCAGAGCTTCATGGATGATACTGATAGTTGGTCCTGGGCTCTTGCCTGTTCTGGTGCTCTTTTGGTTTAGTCACTTCTTCACATTGAGCACTTTGTTATCTGGGAAGGATATCCTAGATTTTCATCATGTGCTAGAGAGGGATTACTGCCCTGCCCATAGGGGGTTTGTAATCACACAGGCATTAAATCATCACACTCTGATGAAGGTCACTGTGATGGGTGGGGGTTTGAGAGCACATGATGAGGGGACCTGACCCAAGAAGGGTGGAAGTGGCTCCAGCTGAGAATGGCAGGATGGGTAGGAGCGGAGCAGTCAAAGAAAGGATGAGACCTGGTGTGGAAGGTGACCTGATCTAAAGAATAGAACCTGGTCCCTGAGGCCTGGACTTAGCTCTGAAGGCAGGTTGCCAAATGTGTTTCAAACAAAGCTAGTTGGTCTTTAAGAAAATTGTGATATTAATTAGTGTTGGCAAGGATGTGGGGGAAATGTTCAGTCATACATTGCCATGGGACTGCAAATTGGTGCAACCACTTTGGAAAGCAGTATGGAGATTCCTCAAATGTTTGCTAAACATTTCCTGTTTAACAAATGGTGGGGTGGAACCACCATTTGACCCAGCTATCCCACTCCTAGTATATACCCAAAGGACTTAAAATCAGCATACTATAGTGATGGGGCCACATCAATGTTCATAGCAGCTCAATTCACAGTAACCAAGTTATGGAACCAGCCTAGGTACCCTTCAACACATGAATGGATAAAGAAAATGTGGTACATATACACAATGGACTATTACTCAGCCATAAAGAAGAATGAAATTATGACATTTGCCAATAAATGGATGGAACTGGAGACTATCGTGTTAAGTGAAATAAGCCAATCACCCCCAAAACAAAGGCTGAATGTTCTCTCTGATTTGGGGATACTGACTCACAATAGGTGGGGGCAGGGAGGGAGGAGTGGAGGTTCACCAGATTGGACAGAGGGGAATGGGGGAAGGAATAGGGGATAGGAATAGGAAAGACAGTAAAATGAATCAGAGACGTAACTTTCCTATGTTCATATATAATGAATACACGATCAGTGTAACTCTGCATCATGTACAACCACAAGAATGGGAAGTTATACTCCATGTATGTATAATATGTCAAAATACATTTTACTGTTATGTATAACTAAAAAGAACAAATTAAAAAAGAAAATGGTTTTATTTATCAATGAGGTAGCATTTGCAGACCTTTCTGGCAAGTTATCTTTCAGGGTCCAAGTAGAGCGTGATGAGTACTTTCCTTTCCTCTGGTGAAAGCTGGTTGAGAACATCTCTCCCAACTTCACATTCAATCATTATGCTGAGGAATCAGCCAACACTACAAATCAGGAGTTTCCAGCACAGGCTTGTTACCATCTAGAGGTGCTGGATTCATTGTCTCTGTTTAGCAAAGAATTGAAGAACAAGACAGAGATAGCAAGCCGCGGGTTTATTGCAAAAGTGACAGAGATAGACTTGTTCAAAATGAAGGGACCCAGAAGAACTGGGAGTCCAGTGGGGGAATCTTCTTCTCCTTCTTCTCCTTCTCCTTCTCCTTCTCCTTCTCCTTCTCCTTTTCCTTCTCCTTCTCCTTCTCCTTCTTCTTCTTCTTCTTTTTAATTGGGGATTAAACTCAGGGGCACTCAACCACTGAGCCACATCCTCAGCCCTAGTTTTTTGCATTTTATTTAGAGACAGGGTCTCACTGAGTTGCTCAGTGCCTTGCTCTTGCTGAAGCTGGTTTTGAACTCACAATCCTCTTGCTTCAGCCTCCAGAGCTGCTGGGATTATAGGCCTGTGCCATCACGCCTGGCTGGCTTATTCTTTTTATGATGTCTGAATTTCCTCCTCTCCTTATCTCCTCCGCTGCCCACGTTCTCCTCACTATTATTGATTGATGCCTCCTCTGTCCATGTATCTGTTTTAGTTTTCATATTGAATTCCCTGCTTAGGGTTTGTCTGATTGGGTCTCCCCACTTGTGTCCATGAGCACGTCCATTAAGTAGGAAGTTGACCTCATTAGAAGACCCTCTCCATGCTCCTTTGTTCTGGCCCACCCTCAACCTCCTCACTCTCCACCTTCCCTGGCTGCTTAAGCCCTTCTATATCTCCCTTAGGCTCAACATGTATTAGCATGCTACTGGGCATGGGCCACCTCTCCCAGTCCCAGAGAAGATACCCAATTTATTGGAGCATTGCAAGTTTTCTCAAAAAGATTAGACTTAAGACAAAGTGATATGATGACTTTTGGAACTTGACTGGGACAGCTGTTACCAACCCACCTAGGATCTATCATGATTTTTGTCAGAACCTCTTGAATGCTCTTGATGGAGGGGGACCATGGTGGTCAGACTTGGTTAGTCAATACTGCCAGTTGGTTTTCTTCTTGGTCAGATATTGTTACCAGGTCCAAAGACAAAGAATAAAGGCACCCAAAACTTTATCCCTCCCCCTATGAGGACTAGCAACATAGGACAGGGACTAAATAAATGTGTAATTGCCATCTCTTGCTTTCTACTACCCTGGTGCTTCAGGGAGGACCTGATTCAGATGAGGAGTCCCTTGACAGAAAGGACTGCCCATCATCCTCGTGGTCTTCACAGTCTCAGGTCCAGTGCCGGGCACACAGACAACCTCTCACTGCTAAAGATGCTGCTTTTGAATGAATGCACTCTGTGAAAGAGAACCCAAGAAGTCTGCTCAGTAGATCTCAGCCCAGGTCTTTTTGTCTTTGTAACTTGTCTTTCTGGCAACTTCTGTTTATCCTGGTAAACTCAGCTCAGGAGATTCCTGGAAAGCCTTTCCTAGTACCCCTGAAACTGGAGGAATTGACACTCTGTCTCCATCTTTGACCTCCCAGTTTGTTCTACTCACCCCGTCCACTGTGAATGTCTACATCTCCTTCAGTCCTCTAGCCTCGGCCCCCACTACAGGTTTGGCACAATAGGGTGCTTCATTAAAGACCTAATGTTGTGAATGTGAGCTGAAGCTGGTATAAAGAGAAACTCAGAGTTTCAGAAAGACTGGCAAAAGCCACCCTTCACCAGCTCTTTCTGAGTGCGAGTCATATGAAGGGCAGCATAGAATGTGACCCCAAAATATGCCCAAGGATTTTATGGGGTAAGGATTATTTTGAGCCGAAGACAACTGAGAAGAAGCAGATGCAAAAAAAAGCTGTCCAAGTCCCACTATTTGCCTAGTAACAGGACACAGATTTGGGAAGGAGCTCCTCCCCTCTCTCCTAGGAAGCACAGAAGTTAATCACCAGAGACAACTAGACCCTGGTCAGCCCAGGAGGACACTGGAGGGAGTCAAAAACAAGCCTCACCCTCCAACCCTCACATTCCTCAGGGCCCCAAGTATTTTACTTTCCACACTTTGCTGCTCCAAGAGTTCAAAGTCCTTTTCATTCCTCTTGTCACTTCTTTTGTTAAGACTCCAATGTGGACCCAGGTTGTAACCACCCCCTTGAGTTACCCAGGGTGACTGCTTCCCTGTGAAGTCAGGATGCTCAGGTCAATAGACTTCTGTTTGTTTTCCTCTTGTTGATCTGTCATTCCAATTTATAGAACTTAGGAGGGTAGAGGGGAAAGATTTTCTTTCTTTCCTAGACATTGTCCAAGATCATTAATTACCTTTTCTCTTTTAATCTTGATAACTACCCTGCAAGTTAAGTTCTGCTATTCCCATTATATGGAGGAGAAACTGGTTATCAGAGTTGTTATGTAACTTACCCAAAGTCACATAGCACATCCAAGGAGGAGCTCATATTTGGAGCCTGTGATTCTCTGACACCACTACATGGTCAGCACAGGGAAAAATCATGTGTGCTTGATTGGGTGGGTTGGAGTCAGAACACTCAGTTTCAGCAATTAAAAAGCCAATAGTCGGGGCTGGGGATGTGGCTCAAGTGGTAGCGCGCTCGCCTGGCATGCGTGCGGCCCGGGATCGATCCTCAGCACCACATACAAAAAAAGATGTTGTGTCCACCAAAAAAACTAAAAAATAAATATTAAAATTAAAAAAAAAAGCCAATAGTCTAAAGACCCTTTTCTTCTCCTGTTTCTTGCTTCTGACATCACAACTTTTATTCCTAGGGGCTCGTTGCTTGGATTTAAGCTTGTAGTACACTGGGGTCTAATTCCGTTGTGTCCCTCACAGATTTTGCAACATTGTTTGGTTCACTTCAAATATTTTAGGTTTATGTAATGGCAACACAGACCAGGAAGCTAATGGGGAAGTGAATAGATTCTGTTGAAACTCCCTCTCTTGGCCCATGTGTTTTTGGATGGAGTTTCAGGATAACTTCATTGGAATTGCCTGTGAATTTGGATAAGATTCAGGGTCCTGGCCCCACATCACAAATACATTTCTGTATGGCACTCTGAAATCAGCTGGAGTTTTTAAAAAGGAGCTGTCAAGGACCTGTTTACGTTTTTAAGGTATAATTTATATAGTGAGACACATAGATTTTAAGTGTAGAGTGTACAGAATTCTTACATAAGCTCATGTTTTAACATGATTATACAACCATGTAACAACCACTCAAATCAAGATGGAGAAGAAAAATTTCCCTCTAAGTTTTCTTTGAGGTATGTACTATTCTGACTCTTACCATGAACTAGTTCTGCTTGTTCTTGAACTTTGTAGACATGGAATCACTGATATATATGACTTATATCTGTTTTATTTCACTCAGATTATGTTTTTGCCATTTATCTCTGTTGTTATGGGTGGCAGTAGCTATTTCCTTTTTGTTGAGGGTAATATTAATTTTTTGAATATGTCCCCATTTATTTATCTACTCTCTTGCTGATCATTTAGGATATTTCTGGCTTGGGGCTATTAGGAATAAAGTTGCTATGAAAACTGTAACATTCTTATAACATTCTTTCATTAGTCATATGGATTTGTTTCTCTTGGATAATTACCTAGGAAGAAAATAGCTCCAGGCTCAAGGTTCTAATATAAGAGGTGAGTGGGACTGACATATAACCTTGAGCAAGAATCAGTGTTGGGGGCAAAGTGTCAGGAATCACCACCCCGAAGGGAGAAGAGTGAAGCTCATATATTCTCAGTGGGTGATATTGCATCAAAGGGGTGAAAATAATTTCCTTAGTGTGTGTGTGTGTAAAACTTAGATATCACAGATGTGCTGATATCCAGATAATGTTGACATATAGTGATGCCATGCAGAAAGGGGTGTGAAAAACCAGCCTCTACCTCAGAGCAAAGCCTGTCCAAGGAAGGGACATGACCTTTGTCCTTGCACTCCTAGGCACATTCCCACCCTGCTAAGTGGTTTATCTACAAATAACAGGAGAGATCTGCTGCGCCAAGTGTCCCTGACTCAGTCAGGCTAGGTGGGGATCCATAGCAACCCCCTAGCAGCCACCAATCAGCATGAGACAGGGAAATACCTGGGATGCCAGAGGACCCTCCCAGTAGTTTATGGTGGTGGATAACATGTTGGGAAACCATGTAGTTCAGCATGAACACCCCTCTTGGCTTAAACCAATCAGTTCAAATGAATCCCCCTCTTGTACTAACCAATCACCCCTACCCAACTTGTTCCCGCCAGTGAATGTGCTAATCATGTTTTAGAGTTGTTATTTGATTTTCCTGCGGTGTGTGATGATTTGCTAAGAGATGCTATGATGTATGTGGGGGTCCCTGCCTTCTCCAAAGAATGTGTAAAACTGCTGCAAACCCTGGGCTCAGGCCTCTCAGCATCACCAATTGCTGTGTGTGTGCGAGGAGGACCGAGCTAGCTCGCAATAAACACCTCTTTGCTGTTTACATCGATCTTGGTCTCTGGTGGTCTTTTAGGGGTCCCGAATTCGAGCATAACAGGTGATTAGGAAAATCATTTCAAATAAGACTCCTTAGGGGCAGATAATGAAAAAAAAAGAAAGAAAAGAAATATATATATATATATATATATATATATATATATATATATTTTTTTTTTTTTTTTTTTTAATTAAATCTGGTCTTTTCCAATCTCCAAAATCTAACCTAAAGGAATGATCTTGCTTTCTGGTCAAGGAGGGTGTATTAGTCTGTTTTTCAATACTATAACAGAATGCCCAAGACTGGATATTTTGTAAATAATTTAGCTCACAGTTTGGGAGACTAAAAACATGTTACTGGCCCTAGCAACCCTCCTGCCTCTGCCAGCTGCATCACTGCATGGCAGATGGCATCATGGCAGGACAAGAAGCCAGAGAGCACTTCACAGGTCAGGCTCACTCTTTTACAACAACCCTCTCATGAAAACTAGCCAGAGTCCCAAGAAAATCACATCGATCCCTTCCAGAAGCTGTGTCCTCAGTGACCTAATTACCTCCTACCAGGTCCCATCTCTTACAGGTCCCACCATCTCTTAACACCGCCACACTGAACCCATGAACTCACGGGGGGCTCAAACCATGCCCAAACCACGGCAGAGGGGAAATCAGGAAGAATAAGAGCAACAGCACCCAGAGATGCCCAGGGAAGCCCAAGTGGTTAGATTCCTGTGTGTGTGGGTGGGTAGGGCAGGGGCTCCCAGGTGTAAGGCACAGAACTCCCTGAAAGGGCAGGGAAATAACCAGAGTCTACAGAGACCTGGCTCTGGTCAGCACGGGGACCAGCTGGCCTAGGAGAGAAGGGCCTTTCATTGGCGCTTCTGCCGAGGTAGGAAGTGATGAACTGCTGGGCGTCACTGCAGATCAAATCTCGCCTGGAGGAAGCTCAGGAACCACAAGACAGCCACCGCACTCAGGGCTTCCTGGGCACCTCGCGCCCATTGTTCTTCAGCTCCTGTGCGTTGTTTCCGCCCCAGCAGGCCTTCCCTGGTGACAAATGGAAAGAAAGTAAAAACTCTGGAAAGAATGAATGAACCAAAGAGAGAGCAGAGACCACGAAACAGAGCCAGGGGAGACGCACAGCCCTGGACCCCGGGCAGGAAGAAGAGGGGCTTGGAGAGAAGCCCCTGTGGTGCTCTTAACCCATGCTCTCTGCAACACCCACTCCTTGTGGGCCTCTCCTCACTCCTGATGGGGAGATGGCCGGGTGGCAGAAGGGCCAAGGGGCAGGGGACCCCAAGCGACCCAGGCACTGCCTTTAGCCCTGGATTGCACACACGGGCAGGGTGTTACCCTGCAAAACTACTTCTCTTCAGGGTAAAGTCTCATACCTGTTCTTTAGCCTTCTGTGCCTTAGTCTTCTCATCTGCAGAATGGCCGTGATAATAATGGTATCTGCCTCCTAGTATTGTTATGAGAATTAAATTAGTAAATATATGTCAAAGGCTCAGAATGGAGCTTGGCACACGGTCTCCCTACATGAGCATCCGCTTTTATTATTACAAATGACAAACGACACCTGCTGTCCAACTGTCCCCAAGCAAGGGAGGGTACCACCTTCTAATTTCTTACTCAACTGAAAGAATGACAGGCAACTGTGATCTTAATAGTCTTGCCCGTTCCTCTCTAGACTTCAAGTAGGGATACTACTGCCCCCTTGGGGCTGTCATTTCTTGATTTGCTCATTTCCCTCTTCTCAGTCCTCCCCCACCCCCACCCCTCCCTGTGCTCCCGAAGGGGGAGTGGAGATAACCACTGTCCTGGGTGTGGGGTGGGGTGTGCCGTGCAGAGGAAATTTTGATTGAGGCTCTGATGACTCACGAGTCGCTGTGCGTCTGACTCAGCAGGGTGAGGTCACAGCATAGACAGACAGCCCATGGCGGGTCTCTTGGACAAGAAACAGAGCTGGTTTCGGGAGGGAATGATCCTGGGGCATGGGGGTGATTGTGGTCCCTGCATGCCCCATTCTCTTCCTTCCCAGGTTATTCTGTGAGGAGACACGATGAGCGGTGGGTGGTCCATGATCTAATTGTCCGTGTGGATTTCCAGAGGCCGGGCTTGTTTCTTCTCTGTCCTGTTTCCCAGAGATCCATTGACCTCCCTGGAAGGCCCTGGAAGAAGTTGCTCCCACAGTCACAGGCTGAGCTCTCCAGGGAGCACACGCCCTTGGGGAGCAGGCTCCACGGCTTCTTTCTGTTCTGTTCAAGGCACGGGGCGGACAATGGCGAGTCAGAGAGGTTAAACCCCTGCCCCTGAAGCTGGCACTCCATGAGTGGTGCTGGGGACACGGGGGATCAGAGAAGAAATAAATGACCCGTGGTGATTGGTGCCACCTAGTAATAGACCTATACATTTATGATGTGATGGGATGCCATCACAACCAAGGCTTCTGCCAGTGTCACGAGGAGCTCTGGAGTCAGGATGACCCTTGGAAATGGGAGCGCAGGAATGGCTTCCACGACCCCTGCAAGGATCTTTGGAAGCAGGTGGCCCTGGAATGGGGCACTGGCGTGGGGAGAGGCAGCTCTCAGCCTAGGACAAGTCCTGGAGCCAGGGCAGTGTGAGCTCCAGCTGCCACCGTGCCCAGCAGCTGAGGCCATGAGCATCCCCAACCTGCAGGGAAGATCTGGGCCAGGTCCCTCAGCACCCAAGTCACCGACCCGAGGCTTTGGACCTTCTGTATGTTTACCTCCTGTTTATCTTTCTCATCCTCTAAGATCTGAAAGCATGGTAATAAAGGGCATGGTTTGGAAGCCTGACAGACATGTGATCAAATCCTATTTCTGCCATTCATTTGACAATATTTATAGAGTATATTTTGGGTTCTATTTGAGACATGGAGGGAGCAACAGAGAATAAGTGAACAAACCTCTGTCTCTGGAGCTGATAGTTCATGAGAGGCAAGGGGCCACTGAAATTAGAAGAGAAACATATCACACACTGTGATTCGTGCTGCCTAACAATATGCCTATATACTTATTATACTTTTTCAAATTAAGTAGGGTGTGTGGGGAAGAGGAAGGGGAGGGTGGGGGGTGGTGTTTGGGGTGGAGGTCCCGGAAAGCTTTCCGCAGAAGATGGCACATTTAAGCCAAAACACAAAGGAGATGGTGTGGCCACTCAGAGATCTGGGGAAAGTGGGTTTGGGGCAAGAGCCCAGGCCCTAGTGGAGAATGTGGGACAGGTGTTCGGGGCTCTGAGGGAGGCAGAGGACAGGTGCAAAGAAGCAGGTTTTAGGAGCAGAAGATACCGTCAGAGAGGTTTATGTGAAATATCCAGAACAGACAAATCTGTAGAGACAGAAAGTAGGTTGCTTTGGGCTGGGTGAGTGGGTGGAGTTGGGGACTACTGACTTTGGAATACATTTTTTTTTTCCTGAAATGATGACAATGTGCCACAATTTACTGAGATTGTGGCTGCAAAGCTCTGGGAATATGTTAAGAACTACACAATGTACATTCTAAATGGATGAGCTGTGTGATAGGTGAACGATGTCCACTACAGCTATTTAGAAGTCAGAGCAGTGGCTGATGGGGGACTGGGTTGTGCAGGGCCTGTGAGCCATTGTGAGGATTTATGCTTTTATTCTGAGCTGGGACATTACTGGATGCTTTTAAGTACAAGAGTGAAATGACAGGATTTCTATTTGCAAAGAATCTCGGCTGCCATGTCAAGAATAGACTGAAGTAATGCAATGCCAATCAAAATCCCAATGGCATTTCTTGTAGAAATAGATAAAGCAATCATGAAATTCATATGGAAAAATAAAAGACCCAGAATAGCAAAAGCAATTCTAAGCAGGAAGTGTGAATCAGGCGGTATAGCGATACCAGATTTCAAACTATATTACAGAGCAATAGTGACAAAAACAGCATGATACTGTTACCAAAACAGGCGGGTGGACCAATGGTATAGAATAGAGGACACAGAGACCAATCCACAAAGTTACAACTATCTTATATTTGATAAAGGGGCTAAAAGCATGCAATGGAGGAAGGATAGCATCTTCAACAAATGGTGTTGGGAAAACTGGAAATTCATATGCAACAAAATGAAACTGAATCCCTTTCTCTCGCCATGCACAAAAGTTAACTCAAAATGGATCAAGGAGCTTGATATCAAATCAGAGACTCTGCGTCTGATAGAAGAAAAAGTTGGCTCCTATCTACATATTGTGGGGTCGGGCTCCAAATTCCTTAATAGGACACCCATAGCACAAGAGTTAACAACAAGAATCAACAAATGGGACTTACTTAAACTAAAAAGTTTTTTCTCAGCAAGAGAAACAATAAGAGAGGTAAATAGGGAGCCTACATCCTGGGAACAAATTTTTACTCCTCACACTTCAGATAGAGCCCTAATATCCAGAGTATACAAAGAACTCAAAAAATTAGACAATAAGATAACAAATAACCCAATCAACAAATGGGCCAAGGACCTGAACAGACACTTCTCAGAGGAGGACATACAATCAATCAACAAGTACATGAAAAAATGTTCACCATCTCTAGCAGTCAGAGAAATGCAAATCAAAACCACCCTAAGATACCATCTCACTCCAGTAAGATTGGCAGCCACTATGAAGTCAAACAACAACAAGTGCTGGCGAGGATGTGGAGAAAAGGGTACTCTTGTACATTGCTGGTGGGACTGCAAATTGGTGCGGCCAATTTGGAAAGCAGTTTGGAGATTCCTGGGAAAGCTGGGAATGGAACCACCATTTGACCCTGCTATTGCCCTTCTGGGACTATTCCCTGAAGACCTTAAAAGAGCATGCTACAGGGATGCTGCCACATCGATGTTCATAGCAGCACAATTCACAATAGCTAGACTGTGGAACCAACCCAGATGCCCTTCAATAAATGAATGGATAAAAAAAATGTGGCATCTATACACAATGGAGTACTATGCAGCAATAAAAATGACAAAATCATAGAATTTGCAGAGAAATGGATGGCACTAGAGCAGATTATGCTTAGTGAAGCTAGTCAATCCCTAAAAAACAAATACCAAATGTCTTCTTTGATATAATGAGAGCAACTAAGAACAGAGCAGGGAGGAAGAGCAGGAAGAAAAGATTAACATTAAACAGAGACATGAGATGGGAGGGAAAGGGAGAGAAAAGGGAAACTGCATGGAAATGAAGGGAGACCCTCATTGCTATACAAAATTACATATAAGAGGTTGTGAGGGGAATGGGAAAATAAACAAGGAGAGAAATGAATTACAGTAGATGGGGTAGAGAGAGAAGATGGGAGGGGAGGGGAGGGGGGATAGTAGGGGATAGGAAAGGTAGCAGAATACAACAATTACTAATTGGGCATTATGTAAAATTGTGGATGTGTAACCGACGTGATTCTGCAATCTGCATTTGGGGTAAAATTGGGAGTTCATAACCCACTTCAATCTAATGTATGAAATATGATATGTCAAGAGCTTTGTAATGTTGTGAACAACCAATAAAAAAAAAAAGAAAAAAAAAAGAATAGACTGAAGGGGGCAGGAGAGGAAGCGGTCCGCCGAGTAAGGAGCTCATTGCAACAACAGGTGAGAGGTATGGGTGGTCCTCCCCGGGAGCTGGAATCACAGAAGTAAGAGATTAAATTTAGACACCCCTTGATGGTGGAGCTGGCAGGAAGTGCCGAGTGTGAGTGTGGAAGAGAGGGATCAAAGTTTAGTCCTAACTGGTAGAATGGAGTCTCCATTTACCAGGACTGAGACTATGGTGGGAGTAACAGGCTTTGGGTTGGAATCAGGAGTTTATTGTTGCTTTGTGAAGTCTGAGGGGTCTGTTAAAGACCCTTCAAAGGCAGGTGGGGTTGTCTCTAGAGTTCAGTAAAGGTACCGTCTGGGCTGGAGATGAAATATAGGAGTCATCAGCATATTCATGGAATCGAGTCTTGAGACTGGATGAGACCTTGGGAGGAATACAGACACACATCATGGCCAAGTAGACACTTACAGGCTTAGTTTTCCAAGCTAAGGAAGATCTACCTTGCATGGTTACTGTGTGGGTTGACCCATGCAGAATGGACAAAGTGCTCACCCACTAATTTTTTTTGTGTGTGTGTGTGTGTGTGTGGTCCTAAGTATTGAACCTAGGGCCTGAGCATGCAAGGTGAGCACTTGACCAACTGAGCTATATCCCCCGCCCCCCACTGAATTTTCTTTATTTGTTCTAATTAGTTATACATGACAGTAGAATGCATTTTGACACATCATACATAAATGGAATACAACTAATCACTCTTCTAGTTGTACATGATGTAGAATCACACTGGTCGTATAATCATATATGCACATAGGGTAATAATGTCCAATCAATTCTACTGTCTTTCTACCCCTATACTCCCTCCCCTCCCTTCACTCCCCTCTGTCTAACCCAAAGTACATCTATTCTTCCCTAGCTCCCATTCCCTTATTGGGAATTAGCATCCACATATCAGAGAAAATGTTTGGTCTTTATTTTTTGGGGTTTGGCTTATTTCACTTAGCATGATGTTATTAAGCTCCATCCATTTACCAGCAAATACCATAATTTCATTCTTCTCTAAAGCTGAATAATATTTTATTGTGTATGTATACCACATTGTTTTTATCCATTCATGTGTTGAAGGGCGTCTAGTTTGGTTCCATAGTTTGGCTTTTGTGAATCGAGCTGCTGTAAACATCCATGTGGCTGCATCATAGTATGCTGATTCTAAGTCCTTTGGGTATAAACCAAGGAGTAGGATAGCTGGGTCTAATGGTGGTTCCATTCCAAGTTTTCTGAGAAGTCTCCAGACTGTTATCCATAATTGTTGCACTAATTTGCAGTCCCACCAGCAATGTATGATTGTACCTTTTTCCCCCACAGCCTTGCCAACATTTATTATTGCTTCTATTTTTTGATAATTTCCATTCTGACTAGAGTGAGATGAAATCTTAAAGTAGTTTTAATTTGTACTTCCCACTGAATTTTTTGTTTTGGAATTCTTCATGTACTTGTCTGGTCACCTAACTTTGGATCTTAGCCTTATTATTTCACTACTTTAGCTGGTTCGGCCCTGGGCACTGACAGCAAATCAGCCACTCTGTTGGAAACATCAGCTACCTAAAATGCTGGGCTAGGCCTTCTACCCTCCAAGGATGTACCTTCCAGTGAATAAAACATAGGACCCTGTTTTCTTAATGATAACGTATGGTAAATACGAGCCTGTAACAGGTGCACACCCAGCTTTGGAATGGACAGATAGTTATTCAGTCAGGGGACATTTGTGAGGACTCTCCAAGGAAGCAGACCATGAGCTCAGGCTTGAGAATTGAAAAGTGCATTGGGGAAAGATGGAAGGGCAGACAGGAGTGAAGGTGGAAGGGAGGGCAACCAGGCAGATGTGACGAGAAGACAACCAAAGGAATCCTTTGTGGCTGAAGCATGTTTATGGTGATGGGAAGACGGAGCTCCAACTGGAGGGATTGGTGAAGAGAATTGCTCTAGTTGAGACCTGAATGTCCTCCAAAGGCCCACGTGTTAAAGGCTTGGTCCCCAGGGTGTTGCTAGTGGGAAATGGTGGAATTTTGGAGAGGCGGGACCTCGTGAAAGGGCCTGAGGTCATTGAGCATGCCCTTCAAGGGGATTGTAGGATGCTGGTCCCCTGCTCACTTCCGCTTACTGGTCATGAGGTGAGTGACTCTGCTCTGTCACGCACTCTTATCACGACATGCTGCCTTGCTAGAGGACCAAAGCAACAGGACCAAGGATCATGCTTTGGAATCCCCCAAACTGTAAGCCCAAATAAGTCTCTTCTCTTTATCTCTGCTGGGAACATTTCAGGTGTTTCATTATCATGACGGGAAGCTGACTAACACGGGCACCCCATTTTAACATCCTGTACCCATGGGCACACCCCAACCTGTCTGGTCACCCAGGGCTGCTCCTTTTTGGTTGGTTCCTCTCACTCTTGAGCCCATCACATCAACCCATCAGCTTTACTGAGCCTGCTGTTACCTGCCCATCCATCCATGACCTAACCGCACTCCCTCGCTTGCCAGGATCTTTGGCTTTCTAACCTATCATCTTTAAGCTCCTAATCCTGAATCAGGTAGTTGGACAAAAATCCCTCAACTGCCTATTTCAGTGGTTTCAAATTTTTTTGTTACCAGTTTCAGTTGGGCCCTTAAAAGTTGTCCTCGGTCTTAATTGGGTCCATTCTTTGATGCGTCATTAGTCGCCTTTCTTTCCCATCTTCCCTTGTGGCCATATTAAATGTTCGTTCCTCTTCTCAACTTGTTCTCAGCACAGAAAGTAGCAGGCTTTTGGACCTGTGCAACCTCAAATGTTTGCCTTTCCTGCATGCAAATTTGTCTACTTATTGTCTATTGCTGCGTAATGAATTTCCCCTCCAAATTTGTGGCTCAGCACAACAAACATTCATTATCTTCCTACCACAGGCCTGGCCACACTCTTGGTGTGGTTTAATTGGGTGCCTCTCCTTTAGCATCTCTCACAAGTTGCAATCAAGCTACTGGCTGAAGCTGCAGTCATCTTTTCTAAGATCACTCATGTGGGCCTTTACCTGGGGCTGCTTTAGAACATGGCAGCTGACTTTCCCCAGGGTGAGTGAGCCAAAAGAGAACAAGTGCCCAGGCTAGAAACCACACTCTTTTTATAACCTAATAACGGAAGTGACATACTTGTATAGTATTCTGTTTGTAAGAAGTGAGTCAATAAGTCTGTCTTCCACTTAATGGGACTAACACAAGGGCAGGAATACCAGGAAGCAGGGATCATTGGGGCCATTTGGAAACTGCTTACTCCAGCTTCTCTCCTCCTTTCCCTATTCCTCCTCCTCTTTAGGGCTAGTTTCTCAACATGTGCAAATGTTCCTATCTTTTGGCTCTAGCTCTATAAAATATCCACCATCATTTCATTGGTTCTTTCTTCAACCTTAAAACATGTCCAGAAATCTCCCAAGTTAAAAACAAACCTTCCCTCCACCTTGATCTGTGACCTCTGGTCTCCCATTCTCCCTCCTGTTACTCTTCTTAAAAAATGTGACCTTTATTCCCTACATTCACTTCCACCTCCACAGAACAGCTCTGCTAAGGTCATCAGTGACCTCCTAAATGCCAGGTCATGTGACTGCCTCTCCATCTTTCTCTAAGGTGACCTCTGTTGCAGTTTTTCTTTCATACTGAGGATCAACCCAGAGCCCTACACTTGCTAGTCCAGCACTCTACCATTGGACGCTGTACCCCCAGCCCTCTCCACAGCATGTAGCGCTAACTCCTCTTCAGCTCTCCTGTTCTGCTGACTTCAGCTATGTCTTCACTTACCCCTAAATCTGAGATTGCTCAGGTTTTGCCCTCACTCCTTAGCTTCACTCCCTCTGATTTTCTGCCTTCACTACTCTCAACACTTCTACGTTCTATAACTGTGTAGCACTGAATCTTATTCTTCAATCTTTGATGTGAAGGAAATAACATATTTTTTTGGCCTATTTTAAATCAACTTCAACCAGACATTGAGCCCCTATTCTACTGACCTGGCAGGAAAATGATCGCAGTAATAGTTAACCCCCTCCCTGTCCCATCCAGGTGTGTGTCAAGGTCAGCTTCTCCTGCAGGCCCTGCTAGGCAAAGTCTTTGGTTCTCATTAATAACTGCTGGATGTTCCCTGCTCTGTGTGTATGGTTCCATCAGTCCAATGGTCTTGTGCTTTACAGCAAAGGAATTTGGGGCAAGGTGAATATTCCTGGCCCTGGGGTCTAGCCTTCCTAACTATGCCAATCAACTGCCCTCTTTGAGGACTTGTCGCCTCCCCAGTGAGATGATATAGAGCAGGACACAGATCCCAGTCCTCAAGAACCTGCTGCTATTTCCTCTTTCCCAGGGCCAGGGGCAAATCTCTCTTTTCTTGCAGCTTTCATAGCCCCTACCCAGGGACTATGTCTAGTGTCTGTGTTTCCATCCTGCAGAAACATCTGGGGAAAGGAAGAGCCACAGGCCTCGTCACCTTCTGGGAATACAGATAAACCATAAATTACTTTTGTTGGTGAATTTCAAGATACATTTACACTCTCTTCTCTCATGTGAATTCATAGGAACTGCCAGACAGACATTAAAACATTTTTTTTTTCTGGTTGTGAAGAGTTTTATTTTTCCTTGTATATTCCAGCATCTTTAGAGTCATAGTACATTCAAACATTTACTTTATTACAGTACAACTGATTGGAGACTGTGGTGCTTTGGGTCTGCTCCAAGCAATCTTGCTTTGTAGACCATCTCATGCAACAAGACCACTGAGTCTGTGGCTAAAAAAAGGTTTTAGGATCTAATGAGAGAGACCCCTGGGCCTGCACATGCTCAGTTCCTTCTCCCCAGGGACTAATCAGATAACTGGCCCTCTGTGCTAGGGTACTGCGTGGTGGAGACGTGGGAATGTCCCTCCTGCCTGAGAACCCATCTCTTGGGGCTGGGAACCCCAACAACCCCTAACAACCATCAGTAAAGATACTGCCTCACTGTGAAACCTGGACTTCCAACAAAGGCTCTCCCGGCTCCAGATCACCACTGGACAGGTTCTACTGTCCCTCACCCAGTGGAGTGGGCTTGAGGCTGTTCTGATTCAACACCACTGAATCTGAAGTCAGGACCCTCTTCTTCCAAACTCCCCTGGTGTTCTCAGAGATGATGAAGGATGGTACAGTCTACCTTCCAACCCAAGGAAGGTATACTCTGCCCTCCACTTTGTCCCTAATCCATTTTGTCAGCAGATGCCATCTTTCTGCTTCCTAAAACTCTGCACATGTTCCTTCAGGCTGCCTTGGTTTCCTCTCTCAGGAGCCTCCTCACCGCTTCCCTGCCCCTAGAGATCCTTCTAAGGTCTATGGGAAGCAGGACTTGGCCTCATTTTCATCCTCTTTCACCTTTCTCCAAAGTGCATTCAGACTCCACACAGATCTACTGTAATAATCCAGTGTCTCCATGCTTTGAATGAATGTTTTCTCTGTACTGCTTTCCGTTCTTCCATCTCCCCTAAATTCCTAACAGTCCTCCAATATTCAGTTCCACGGTTATTAATTATACCCAGCACCATTCCTGACCAAGGTAGAATTAAGGGGTCCCTCTGCTGTGCTCTCAATGGTGCAGCATAACCTCAATGTTTGCTAGCCAATTTCCTACCAGTCCAAGAGTCTTTCAGAGTTGGGAGTGTTTGATTCCTGTCTGGGTTATGGTTCCCAGCTCAATACCTGATGGATGTTAGGGACTTGATAAACATCTATGGCTACCGCATACTGCTGGCCCCAACAATAGAACCTTGTCAAACCATCTTATCCTTCCTTCACTTCTTCCCTCCTTCTCCCCCTCCCCTCACCTGGTGACTTTGATGCAGCTCATTGGTTGCAGAGCTCATAGGGAATTTGATGGTGCTTTCCCTCTGGGTTGCTCAGTTGGAAGGCAGGCAAAACAGGCGGTCTCTGCAGGCTGTGAGTGGGCCTTGCTGGGGAGTGATGCTTCATGCAACCTCAGGGCCTCCTGCAAATCAGACATGATCGCCTTCACTTCCTGTGCTTACGGAGATTAGATACTGCCTAATCAAGGTCGATTTTTTTTCTCTTTTCTTAATATTTGAAAGTACCAGTTGCCATCCAAGTGGGTGGCTTTCAGAAATCCCCTCTTTTTTGGTGTTTGACTTCTTGTGAGTTTCAAGAAACCAATCTATTTGGAAAGAACCTGCACTTAGAAGTTCTTTGAACTGCTATGAAGCTTAGCAGGAAGTGACTTGGGATGGGTTAGCTAGTCTTGCCCAGGAGAGGTGGGAGGAGTGAGGTACAGGTGCATCTTGTGTGGGTGTGGCTTTAGATTATTCCTGTGGTCCTCTTCCCTTGTGTGACATTTTACAGATCTACTTGACTATGAAATCAGTATGTCTGTTTACACTGTCGGGTGTCTGTCACACCCTGGTGGGGCATCTGTTAGGCCAAGGCATCTGTGAATCCTGGGCTGGCAAAGACAGACTTGATTAAACTTTCTGATTTTGGCTTCACCTGTTGTAATCTTTGAGTGGACAGAAGAACAGTTCAGTGAAACTTTATAAGAATTTAATACTTCCGCCCCCTCCTGGCCCCGGCTTCTTGGGCTGCAGTAGCCTCTTCTGGAATGTTCCCCTCTCGGCATCCCAACTCACTACCCTCTCAGTGCTTGCCGAAGTGCCCAGAGTAGAACAAGATCTGAGGACCTCTGTTCGTTATAGCTCTGTCATCTCCATACTCCCATCCCCTAGCACTGAAAAATGGTGAGCTCTGATCAAAGTAAGTCGAAGTGGGATCCTGGCAATTCCCAAATTCCAGCTCGAACTTCTCTCTAAACTCCAGGGTCTCCCTGCCTCCTCAACAGCTCCATTTACACATCTAGTGGACATCCCAGAGTTAACCTGTCTTCTACGTGCTGCTTCTCACCCATGTCTCGGGATGGGAAACCAGCATAGCCCTCTACCTTACTGTAGCTTTCTGCTCATATATCACCTGTCAAAGGGATCTTTCTTTAAAGAGATCTTTCTTTAAAACCTCGGATAGCTTAGGGATCCTGCCCACCTCCTGACCTTTCCCATTTCTCTCTATCCCCTCGTTCTTTATTTTTTCTGATACTTCTAACTACTTGAAATCATACACGTTTATTGTCTGTCTCCCCCCCCCCTTAATGAGGCTTTCTTCCCTGACTCTTGTGGGGTATTTTTTTAGGAGAAGGGTTGTCCATTGTGGGTCATCGCCATGCATAGAGCATGACATATAGTATTTCATGTAACATATAATTCCT
Organism: Urocitellus parryii; assembly: GCF_045843805.1. NCBI lineage: Eukaryota > Metazoa > Chordata > Mammalia > Rodentia > Sciuridae > Urocitellus > Urocitellus parryii. The sequence goes on along the minus strand of NC_135542.1, from coordinate 80,748,789 downwards.
CAGCAATTTATTGATCACCTCTCTTTCAATCCATCTAGCAACTCTTTGATGTAGGTTCTGTTATTATAATCACCATTTTTTTTAAGAAGAGAAAACAGGCACAGAAGTAAGTAACTTCTATGAATCCTCTTGGTCAACAAGTGAGGACAGGAAAATAGAAATCTGACACACAGTAAGTACTCAGTATTTATTAAATGAGCTCGTTTAACAAAGTCTTCATCATAATTCTAAACTTAAATTATTTCTGGAACTTAATCTTGTACATGATTATAAAATTAAATTTTCTCTGCTTTTGGCACCGTGGTATATGCCTGTAAACCCAGCTACTCTGAAAGCCAAGGCAGGAGGAGTCCAAGTTGGAGGCCTGCCTGGAGACCCTGTCTCAAAATAAACAATTTAAAAAGGGTTAAGAATATAGCTAAATGGTAGGGGGTCACTAGGTTTAATTCCCAGTACCAAGTAAACAGACTTCATCCAACCCCAACCTTGTCCTAATAATCCTAGTCTTTGTTTCTCACACAGAATGACAGCCCACATTCCAACTGATGTAGGAAGGCCTTGACATGTTCATCCGATTGGAAGAGGATACTGAACGTAGATGTGTTTTGCTTAAAAATTTGCAAAACATTTAGAAAATGTCCACTATACATATGAATGAGGGGAGAAGATGTGAGTGTATGATACTTTAGATTCCCACCTTCCTCTTAACAACCCACTTCTTTCATCTACCTAGTCTACAGATCACAAACCTAGGAACCATTCTTCACTCTGCCTTCTATCCCTCTTTCTAAAATTAATTTACTGCACAGGTAATTTTGCTTCCAAATGGTCCATTCATTCCTTTTCAGTTTTTGTAGCATCTGCCCAATGTTAGGCACCTTTGTTAACCCAACTCTTATAGAAACCTCCTCCCCAGAGTTTCTTCTCCATCCTAGCCTATGCACTCCATAATACTAGAGTGACTTCGTTTTCTTTTTTTCCTTTTTTGGTCCTGGAGATTGAACCCAAGGCCTTGCATATATTCTACCATTGAGCTACATCCCAAGTAAGAAGTGACTTTTTTTTTTTTTTAATCCCCACTCCAGGCTTTTTGTGCTATAAATCCAGTTTGGCTCTTAAAAAAAAAGAATTTAATAATTCCTACACATTTCTCCAAATAAAACAACTGTTCTGAGAATTATGTTTTGAGAAGGACTTGGAGGCAGGGCAAGGGTCATGTATCTCCACACCATTGCCTGGGAGGTGGGGAATCTATTATTTCAGTCTATCTGGGGAGACAGACATTGGCTTTCTTCCCTGACTCTTGTGGGGTATTTTTTTAGGAGGTTTGTCCATTGTGGGTCATTGCCATGCATAGAGCATGACATATAGTAATTTCATGTAACCTATAATTCCTTAGCAATTTATTAAACTGCAGTATGTGCTGAGAAATTTTGGATCACCTCTCTTTCAATCCATCTAGCAACTCTTTGATGTAGGTTCTGTTATTATAATCACCATTTTTTTTTTTTAAGAAGAGAAAACAGGCACAGAAGTAAGTAACTTCTATGAGTCCTCTTGGTCAACGAGTGGCAAGTTGGAATACAGCCAGGAAGTCTGACTGCACTTCCTTGTGCTTCTCCTGTGAAATAAATATCAATAGTCCCACTTTACAGATGAGTTACCTAGAACTCAAAGAGGCTGAGCAACTTGCTCAGAGTCCCACAGGAAGTAGCTCTCTAGGTCTAGCTGCTTCAAAGCATCATTCACCTACCCCATGCTGGTTAGATAGTGGATAGACTAGTTTCAAAGTAAAACGTTCTACACATTTTATTTTTTTAAAAGGTCATCTCCTTTCTACCTCTTCCTCATTTTTTATTTCTTTTCTCTAGAGGCAGCTATCTTCAACATTTTAAGACTTTCCTTCTCCTAGTTACATATTTCTAAATAACGTGCTTATACTATACTAGATTTGTCAGTTTTAGATATTTTCTACTTATTGCTATTGAAGATGAGGATTTTACCCTCTTAAGTCCTGTCTTCCTCACTCTCACATCCTTTTCAATAGAAATTTTTTGGCTAGTTCAGTATTCTCTACCTACATTTAGTAAGACTATGTGAATTCACAGCTGAGCCATGTAATGTACTGTTGTCCCATATCTTTTTTTATTTGGTTTTTGGAGTTCTCTAAAATGAAAATGTGCCATTTAAGAAATTTACTTGATTTTTCTCAAGCTCTGTGACAGCAGTGTTATCTTCTCACTGTGCCTAAGCATATCAGGTATTTATTTTATTTTTTCTTGGTGATATTCCTTCTGGATCTCTTTCTTTCTGGTCTGATGGCTAAGGAATCCTAAGAGATTACCTGTCTCCTCTATTTGGAGTCCTGCTGGTCTTGGGGGATATTTTCATGACAGCTACCTAAAGGTTTAAAGGGCAAATGTTTTAAGATGGGAGAAAATAAGCATAGGGTGTTTAAGCATCAGTTAAAGTTCCATAGATCTAAGTGACAGAACCAGGATAGAATGAAGCTCTCTGCAGTGCCCCCTTCATCTTGGAACAAATGACCATCGTTGCAACTGGCCAGCATACCCTGGAAAGTCCATACCTCATGGGATGATATGGGGTGGTGGAGATTTGATGGATATCTCTAAGTCCTTTCCTAACTGAGAGATATGGTTAAACATTTGGACTTTGAATCATACTTCCGGAATCTGCCACTTAATGGTTATGCAATTTGGAGCTGGTTATGTAATCTCCCTAAGCCTCAATTTCCTCATTTGTAAAATACGAATAATAGTGCTACCTCATAGGGTCATCATAAAGATTAAGTTCCATGATGTTTTAAAGGGCACGTTAGAAAATGCTCAGTGAATGTGAAACACTTTTATACTTATGGCTTAGAACTTCTCTTGTATCCTTGCATTTCTTGGCCATATTGAGCCTTAAGAGAGCTGTGTACAATAGAATTCTCTGTATGAGTGATTTCTGCCTCTCAATTGAATAAATCTTGGTTAATAAGCTATCCCTGTCATTCTTCTGTTTAATCCCAGGCCCCTTTCTGAAAGTTGATGCCATCTGTTGGCCAGCTGAAGTCAACTGACCAATATTAAATTCTATCCAAAGGTCCCAATTTGTGCTTTTTGCTGTGTTTTGACTTTTACACTCTTGCTGTATTGATTGATGCAAAAGTGTTATGTTTTTTGGGTCAGAATCTTTTCTTGGGAAAAGGGAATATCTGTACTTGATCTACTTCTTTCTCATCTTTCATCCTACTATCCTTTCCTGAACTATTTGCTAAGAATATTTGCATTACAGAACAGAGAAAAGAAAGATGATGCAGGTTTGAGAAGAACTTTGAGGAAGAGAGCTTTTAATGCAGTGTAATTCAAAGTGTAAGTAACAACTCAAGACTGATTGTGAAATCACAACTGCCATCTAAAATATTGAAACAAAATAAAATACCTGTGTCACACATAGTAAGGAGACATTGTTTTTGTGAACTTCTTTTAACTGTATGTGTGCATATATATAATACATCTTTCTATACACATATTCAAGTATGTATATATGTGCTAACTTAACAGTATAAGATGCACTTCTTATGCAGGATTACTGTTGAAAAGTTTGGAAAGGGTATCTTTAGGATCTTCACTAAGTTTTGTTTGCCTTCTTGAACCTTAGTTTATTGGTCTCTCTTTAAGATAATCAATTCTATTTGAATTATAAACAAAAGAAAATAAAACAAATCAAAGACCCCAAGGAAACAAGGACTCATGTTTCCCTCTTCAACATTTTCTGGACACTCACTACATAAGAAATCTTGGATGAATGTCACTACTTTGAAACCTATAGGCTTCTCAGGGGAAACAGATAAACTGAAAGTTATACAAATTAAAATAATTTAAATGTTAAAAAGGTACAGGTAACGTGTTGTGAAGATAGAGTGAGTCACTCCAGCCAGGGTACCATGGGAGGCTCTATGCAGCTCAGAAAAGTAAAATATGTCAACAAAGATTGGCAAGAAAGGACTTGGCAGTGTGTCGTTTTTAAAGACTCTTCCGTAAAACAGTTTGGTTGGATCATAAAGTTTGATAGTTTCAAGAATATGAGCTTTAAAAGCAATATAATCTATTTTGTTCTTAATTCTGTAACACATTTGAACAAAGTAACCCGTTTTGTTAATTTACTTTAAAACATTTCAGCAGTGTGACAATTCTATTTGTATAAGTTGTATCCTAGGAATAGGAAGTGGCTTCAATCAGAAAATCAGTCCAGGGATGATTGACCAGAAATTTAATTGGGAAACCCTCACTTCACAAGTGACTACTAGAAGTCCTGTTGTCTGTACTTCAGTCAATACAGGAGATTGTAGCTTAATAAGTATCCACTGTGTTCCCATTGGTGACATATGTGGCTTGCTAGTAACCTTGAAGCTCAAATTTGTGAATCCAGTACCAGGATGTAGACTAGCTGTGACTAGCCATTGTGTTCTTACAAGAATGTACCCTGTAACCTATGCTTGTCTGTATAGTATTTAAGGTTTGATTGCTACACACACCTCTGTTCAGTTATTAGCACAGAGGACTCTGGTTGCCTGATGCTGACCACAAGAATGACAGAATTTTGCCTCCATTATTTGATACAGATGGCTCAAGTGACCTTTTCATGAAAGTGTGGTCAGAGCACCCCAAAGGGCAGAAAGCTGAAACTTCTTTGAATTCAGAGCAGATTGTACAAACTGTTACTGCTTGCTGCTAAATGTTTAATAGGTGATTCTGTGTGAGGCAAATTGATTCTGAGCTTTGCTTTTGTATTAAGTGGGAAAGGATAACACTATCTACCAAAAAGAGTCTGAATGAAAATGACCAAATTGGCTATCAATTTGAAAAATAAGGAAAGACTTCTGGCACTTTTGAGTTGCTCCCAAATAACATTACTCAATCACCACCTATTTATCAAAGCAAGTTTATTTGATTACTTATTCCAGACAAATAAGTCTCATATGTACAACTAAGAAATAAAACAATCCAAATAAAGGCAGGAAAAATTAATATGAACCACACAAACATCTAGAAAGGAACAGCAGCTGCATTCATTTTATAGAATACTGTGAAATGATGTAGCACCATTTACATCAAAGACAGCCTAAGTACTTTCAGTCTGTTAAAATGCAGTAATAGCTTAAAATTATAACAAACTTGATAAATTTATGTTTAACTGATTTTAAATATAAAATTATATCAGAAAAATTATTTCAAAAAATTAGGGAATTTGGGAAGGACATGACGTTGTACAATTCTTCAGAAAACCTCAAAGGAAATAATTTGTTATTATTGAGACTGGTTTTCTTCCATCTGTGCACTATTTGTTATTAGCATCACAACCAATTTAGATTCTAAGCTTTGGATGATTTGTTAGGCAGTTGTTTATTTAAACACAAACACTTTATACAAAAATATTTATTTTTAACTAAAACACTTCTATTTATTGGTTTGTTCAGTGTGTTCTGTCCTGAATGACAAACATGGAGGAGAAAGTGAAAAATTTAATGTTACTGAACGCAAAGGATTAGGACCTTTGATGATTATTCTATTTTATATCACTTATAATGATCATTCTAAGCTATTTTACTCAGATGGATCTTAGGTTAAATTTGTTAGAACTAAAGTTTGACCCTGTTAGTGGATTTAACATGAAGACATATGATAATCTGATGTTGGTATATTTTTTATAATGTTGGTATGTTTCATCTGAAGTATATAAAGAACTTTAGAAATAGTGTTCCAGATCCTCTACCAATACTTTACTAGTTAAGAGCCACAGTACATTTTCAGAAATACACCACAGCAAAATCAAATGGAGGAAATTTGAAATATTCTAGGATTGTTCAATCCTAGTGGTTCCTACCTCCTTTCCCTTTTTCGGGTCATGAATCACTTTGAGAAACTTATGAAAGTTATGACCCCTCATCCCCCTAAAATATATAAACAAAAACATCTCATATATAAAGGGTTCATGATCCCCAAGTTAGGAATTCTCGTTTCACAATTGTGGGATAATAGTGGAAAATAACTTTAGCCTATTTTCTTTAATTGCTACTATAGTATAAAATAAGCACTTAAACACCATCTTAAGATAAAGTTCTTCTTATTTTAAGCACCAATAAACTTGGAAAATTCATTCTTTTGCCCCAATTTTACAGTTTTGAGCCAGTTACTATCTCTAAGTCCCTAAGGTTTAAACATCATCTATTTTCCTTTGATATATACTATTCTCCAAAGTTAGTCACTGAAAAATGAATATATTAAAATCTAATACTGTGTGAAAATGAATATGTGTCTATACACTGAAGAACAGGTTATGGGACTTTATGAAATGTATTTCTAGGTATAGTTCCACTTGAAAATGAATACATGTAGTGCCTCTGAACGTAACATACAATCCTAGACCACACTGTCTCCTTTTACTTCCTTGGAACCAATACAATGGAAGCTCCTACTATGGTCACGAAATGTACTGAGTCCTTCCTGCTTGTCAGGATGAGGAACACACTTCTGAGTAAACCCACCATCTCAAAGCATCTTATCAACCTCCATGACTGAACAAGTTGAAGAATACTATTCTTGAGGATTCTAATTTGAACCATTGACCATGGCTTAACATCATACAGAATGGATCGATCTTTAATCTAAGAGAAATGACTATATTATGGTAGGGGGTCAGATTTGTTGTTTCTTGTTAAAGAAAAACTCCACTGGCCACTCCAAAGAATATGTTTCTATAACAGGGAAAACATGGAGATATAAGGAATTCTTTTTTTTTTTTTTTTTTTTGTGGTGTTGGGCCTTGTGCATGTGAGGCAAGCACTCTACCAACTGAACTATATATCCCCAGTCCTATAAGGAATTCTTAAAGAGATGTTAAAGACTGATTTATAAAAGCAGGGGAGAGGAAATACAGAAACACAGAGACACTTCAAGTATATAAAATTTAATTAAGTCCCTTACCAAAGAATTTTCAAAGTTTGAAGTCAAGTGACAGTTTTTCAATTCTTTCATAATCATTCAATTTTGTCCAAATAAGAGTATTTGTAAAATAAATCCAAAATATGTGAATACAGGAAAAGGGTCAGCTAAGAGAATGACTTTGCCACGGAAACTACAACTTGGTTATGGGATTTCATTCTTATCTTTTGCTGATAGGGAAAAAGTTAATAATGGAACAATTATTTTTCCTTCTAGAAGTTTGCCACATTTTTCTTTGTACAAGCTAAACACTAGAATTTGTATTTCAGAGACCTAGGGGATGGGAAACAGGAGTGGGAGATGGAAGATACTGCTCTCTGACAATCTGAATTCAAGGATTTAAACTCAACGGTAAAGGGGCTTACAAGAGAAAATGGACTGCTATTCCTCCACTGACTAGATGGCATCCCATGAGTCCTATAAAATATACAACCAGGTATTTCTTCACTATTCAATGTACCATTCTGTTTTTCCTACTGGCCCACTAAATGTGGTATGAAAGCTGTAGAACTGTAACATATACTGGCATTCCTAGCTGTGCAATCTATACATTTTCATTTTAAATATAATAATTCAAGCATAATTCATATTTAAAAAATTAGACTAAAGAGAGACAGTAAAGGTTTTAAAGGTTTCTCTTTGAAAAGATGGTATCTTACAGTACATACAAAAATACTCTGAAAATACATACGACTTCATTTACAAAACACTGAATCAACATATTACAAGAATTACATGGTTATGGATTTTAATAAACTGAGCATGCATTCATGAAACTTAAAAAATATTAAGAAGTGCATTGAAAAAAGCAGTGTAAAAAAAGACAACTAATATAGTTAAATAAAAATTACAAAGGTCCTGAGCCAATTAATGGTTGTTAACAATGTCATTCAAAAATGCCTTTAGAGTTCAATAAAATCCACTGCTTATTTCTGCATGCCTAGTCCGTGAAGAAATTTTGAAGTTGTGGGGTAAATTATGGTCAGGAATTATCATGCCGAGTTAATTTTACACTTCAAAAATACAAGTTTGCCGTATGTAAAGGTATCTTGTTGATGGTGAAATGAGTTGATCCTCAGTAAAAAATACTGGTCAACTAACAAGAATGGCATGAGATAGTAGGATACATAACAATTTCACCATTCATATACTGACTTTCAGTATCCTGGATTTATTTTGATTTTTAATAAAGATGCATTTCAAAGGCCTCCATGGGAGGCAAAATATAGAGAATTTATGGTGCCCAACTCTTATGTAATCACTGGACTAATCCTCCCTGGTAACTATGCAACATTACGACAGAAAGGCACAAAAAGAAAAAAACAAAAAAAAGTTTAAATATTCCATGTGCCATCTAGAAAAAAATAATTTAAACCAACAGAACAGACAATACATCTACACAAATGAAGGAAGCAGAAAAGATATCTCACATTCATTCACCTCAGGTTTCAGAAACTGGCTCTGATACTAAAATAAATGCATTAACATTTGGAAAATTACAAGACAAAAATTTTTTTTCAACTTTTTCAGTTCTATACAATGATTACAACATAAGACTTAAAAAAAGAAAAAAAGAAAAAAGAAAAAAGAAAGTGTTTAGCACTTGTTTTCAGTGTCCAAGTGGCCAAGAACTGGTTCCCATAACAAGAGAAACAAACATCAAAAGTTAAGGCAGTAAAACCTCCAAATGCGAAGCCATAATACTGTAGATGACAATTTGATAGCAGGTGATCCTCAGAGGAGTGTATGTAGCAATCAGTGAGAGAATGCTACAGCATCTGCAGGTCAGTGTGAGAGTTCAAAAACCACTTCAAGGTCGTTAGGCTGATGACTGTAACTTTCACCTATTGTACGTATAACAGCCACTTCTATTTTGAAAAGAGTGGCTATATCTATGCCACTATATGATTGCATGCTCACTTAAGTGAGGAGGCACTGCTTTTACCGATTAAGGGTCAGTCGAATGGAATTTTTGATGACACGGATGTTATTTGCTGGAACTGGGGATGATGAATCTGGTAGTTCTTTACTTGGTAGTCTCTATTAGAAAGATACAGAAACAAAAAAGGAAAAGCAAATGTTTACATATATATAAATATAAAGCATTATATATGTGATATCTGTATATATAGAGAGCTATATATAAAATAAAGCATCCAACTGTTTCTCTCCAAATTCCTTAAGCTCCTAATTACTCAGGTATGTGTTGAATATTTCCTTCTAGTATTGTTTGTTCATTTCCTTTCTTGCTTTTGGAAGTTTTTTTTTAAAAAAACACAGAACTGAAAAGTGGAGAAACAAGGGAAAGGGGAAGAATTGGCATGAGGGTGAGAAGGTATAGGAGAAGAGGGCTATGTTAAATCAATTGCTACTTCCGGATTGAGAAATACTACAGAGATGCTAAGCACTGCTACAAATAAATAAAATAAAGGTACTGTGTCCATCCATCTATGACTAAATGTTTAAACAAACAAACAAACAAACAAAAAAGAAATGCATAAAGAACCTAGTCCCTGAAGTCAGGCAATGATACTAGAAACAGGAAGTACACTGTAACTAAATAGGAAACTCTTGGGGTGTGAAATGAAAAATGAGGGTTATGGAAGAAAATCTGATATTTGAGTTATATCCTTCAACTAGTTTCTGGAATACATTCATGAATCTCCCAATCGTGAGATACATAATTTTTCCGGAAAACTGAAGTTTTTAACCTAGGTAGGTAACTGATGACAGTGAAATTCAGGGACATCTGTGTGAGGTATTCTGAGGATGCTAAAGAATTATTATATAATGAAGAACCTAAGGAATTGAGAAGCAAAGAAAGACTTCTAAAAATATAGACCTGTGTGATGCAAACAGTATGATAGGGGCTGGGGTTGTAGCTCAGTGATAGAGCACTTGCCTAGCCTATGTGAAGCACTGGGTTTGAGTCACAGCACCACATAAAATAAATAAAATAAAGGTATTGTATCCATCTACAACTAAAATATATATATATATTGTATACTATATATATAGTATAAACCAGTATCCTGGTTTTAATTGGATTTTTAATAAAGATTCATTTCGAAGGCCTCCATAGGAGGCAAAATATAGAGAATTTATGGTGCCCAACTCTTATGTAATCACTGGACTAATCCTCCCTGGTAACTATGCAACATTAGGACAGAAAGCCACAAAAAGAAAATAACAACAAAAAAAGTTTATATATATATATATATAATATATAAATAAAAGTTTTATATATATATATAAAAAGAAAAGAAATAGTATAATAAAGTTTCTTGTCAAGAAATTCTCTGTGGTACATTGGCTAAACAAATTTCTCTATTTTCACTTCCATCAAAAAATTATGGCTGGGTGTGGTGGCGCATGCCTGTAATCCTAGCAGCTTGGGAGGCTGAGACAGGAAAATCAGTTCAAAGCCAGCCTTGCCAACAGCGAGGTGCTAATAAGCAACTCAGTGAGACACTGTTTCTAAATAAAATACAAAATAGGGCCAGGGATGTGACTCAGTTGAGTATCTCTGGTACCAAAAAAAAAAAAAAGAAAGAAAAATTTTGGACATAGATAAAAGTACAGGATAGATCAATGAAGATTCAGGCATTATTAAAATTACCACATTCGTCTGGTTTACCCACTTACCCTTTATACTCAAAATATTTAAGAACTCTGAACACATTATTTCATTCTTTAATACTTTAAAAATCCACCTCAAATTTTTTTTCTTCCATTATCATACTTAATATAATTATACACCTATAACTTTGTCTTGTGTTGCCAAATCATACAACTAATGGCCTGTGAGGATACTGCTTTGCTTTCTAATGGCTAATATGTCCTGAGACACCTCACAAGTGACAAGCTGACTGTAATGAGCACTTTATCATTTAATGGGAGGGATAAAGATAAACTATTTTGTTCACTGTAATTTCTCAGACAAGGGCTTTCTGTGATTTATACAAGGTTTTTTTTTGAGCACCCGTTTATTAGCTTATCATGCTTAACTGCATATTATTTGTCTCAAAGGTAACTCTTCAAAGATTAAACTTTGAATTAAGATTTAGGGGCTCTTGGGGCTGCCTCACATCTGTGAGGCACTGGGTTTGATCTTTAACACCACATTAAGAAAAAAATAAAATAAAGGTATTATGTCCATCCACACCTAAAAAAACAAACAAAAAAGATTTAGGGACTCTTTAGTTCATGCTCTATATAAAGGTACTTACTATGTATACTGCTATATTTGTTTCCTTCAAAATATTAATATGTATAGTTTCTAATTATCAAACCTAAATTTTAACATTAAGCAGTGGTACAAAATAAAAGCTATACTCTTAGGTGTTGGTAATTCCTAGGATGACCACCCTTTTTTATTTTGGTGGTGCTGGGTATTGAACCCAGGGCCTTACACATGCTAGGCAAGTGCTCTACCACTGAGCTACATCCCCTTCCTATATCTTTAAAGATAAATAAGAAACAAAGGATGAACAAAACCTTAACATTAGTATTATGAAATCTTCTTAAATTACTCCCTCTTTTCTTGATTTCTGAGTTATGTACAGTCAGTCAGAACTATATACTTTGTATGTTATTTCTATCTTTAACCCTAACTAGACTGCTGGTCTTTGAGAATAGGGGAAAATCTTACCATTTTCCAGTGTTGATTTTTTTTTTTTTTTTAGCACCAGGGATTGAACCCAGGGGCATTTAACCACTGGGCTATATATACCCCAGCCCCTGGTTTTACACTTTATTTTGAGATAGGGCCTCAGTTACTGAGGCTGGTCTTGAACTTGTGATTCTTCTGCCTCAGCCTCCTGAGCCACTGGGATTATAGGATTGTAGCCATGGGAGGCAAAATAGAGAATTTATGGTGCCCAACTCTTATGTAATCACTGGACTAATCCTTACCAAGCTGGGCCTCTCCAATGCTAAGCTCTTAATAAGCTTTTTGTATGTGTAGATTATCTATGAATTTTAATTTATGTATTGTACCTGTTGGGCCTCTCCAATGCTAAGCTCTTAATAAACTTTTTGTATGTGTAGATTATCTATGAATTTTTACTTATGTATTGTACCTGTGAATAAGACTATCTATTACCTTTTTGCGCGATGTATCAATAGTTGGAATAGGCATAGATTCTCCTCCAATGGCATCCTAAAAACAGAAGAATTATATACAAGTGAAAACTTTGCCATGTACAATTACTTATTCCTACTTAAAATAAAACTTAAGAGGCTGTGGTTATAGCTCAGTGGTTGAGCGCTTGCCTAGCATGTGTGAAGCACTGGGTTTAATTATTAGCACCATATAAAAGTAAAATAAAGGTATTATGTCCATCTACAACTTAAAAAATTCCCCCAAAATTTTTAAATAAAACAACTAAAGCCTGACAAATCTAGTCTGACCTACTCATATAATTTTTTTCCTGATACACTGCTCTTTAAAAGTAAACATTCTGAAGCATATTAATACGTTTACCATTGATTTTCTTTTTCTCTCTTCAGCAGAATGGGAATCCTTAAATGCTGATTCGAGTCGAATAAACTAAAATATAAACATTAAAAATGAGTTGCTAATACATACCTGCAAAAACCATACAAATCCATATAAATAGAAAATAATTAATAATGAGGCTCATCAAAAACTACCACAAACATGGGGTGGTGAGGGAAGGGAATTTAAATTAGACTGAATTCAACTTCTACCCTTCATTTCTACAGCTTTTTGGTTAAATCAGTAAAGACTCTAACAAGTAAATAAAGCTTTACCACCACCTACTGGAAGCAGAGAATATCAACAGAACACAAGAAATAATCTAATTACCAATAATGACTTGTAGAAGTCAAGGATAAATTTAGACACATTAGTAATTTGAACTTAGGATGATCAAGTAATATTGTTCCTTTAGGGCAGGAAATATTCTTTTCAAACTGTTAATTCCTAATATTCTTTTCAAACTTTCAATTCCTAATAGAAAACTAATATTGCTATGGAGAATTGTGGATTTAAAGTAAGTATTATCCTTACTTTAATAACATACTAAAACACCACTCAAGTTGTAACTTTACCTTCTCTATGTCTTTCAACCTTTTAGAAGTCCCATCTACAGATGGAGAATGGGATCTTTTGGGTGTAACATTCTTAGTTATATTTGACATTCCATTTAGATGTGGTTGTCCCTGGGCAGGGTTGTGGGGTGTTGTGATTCTAGGAATGACATTTCGCCCAACCACAGTAGGAATAGTGCACACAGCTGGGGATGATACAGTTTTCACTGTAGAGTCAACCTCTGAAAAAGAGAAAAACAACTTTAATAATTAAATACCTATGTAGTAGAATCATTCGAAATATAGTGTTAGACACCTACTTGCACCGATGACTGGAATAGATAATCCTTGAGCTGGTGGAACACTCAGTGGCTTTTCCACAATTACAGCAGCAGGTTCAGCATTATTCCTAATAAAAATGTTAAATTATCATCATTACATTATTTAAATATTGCTTATTTTCCAAACTCTAATTTTAACAGAATTCCTTCAAGTATTCCTACTTTAAAATTTCAATAAAGAAAAAGGCAAAGGGCTCAGTGAGAATTAACAGAAAAATCTGAGCAAAAAATCTGTATATTCTGGTGTACTTAATGATTCCCACATGTTTCTAAGCCTATATACCATATCTCACAGCACTACCACAAATTGTAGAGTATTTCTAAACAAACTGACCAGCAGCTATAAAAATCTAAATCTTTTTAATAATTTAAAAAGATATTGGGCTGAGGATGTGGCTCAAGTGGTAACATGCTCGCAGGGCATGCACGGGGTGCTGGGTTCAATCCTTAGCACCACATAAAAAATAAATAAAATAAAAATGTTGTGTCCACTGAAAACTAAAAAAAAATATAAAAAAAGATATTTAGCAAAGTTATTGAAAAATTCGTAATATCCTCAAAAAACCAGAAGACTAAAAGGACAATTTTGATATACAGACCTTTCTGCTTCTCCTGCAGGAGGACTTTCAGGTTTGGAAGATTTGTTTGTAGACACTGGGGAATTAAAAGGCGTTCCATTATCAGTGTCTCTAGAACTATCCAGACAACTACTGTCCAGAGATGATCTTTTGGATTGAAGTCCACCTGAACATCGATTGACATCAGACAGACTTTGCTGAAACAGAGGAAAACAAATGAGAATATAAGACTGATTTCAATTTTGAAGGGTATAAAAGCAAATCATCTTTTATAATTCCTGAAGGTAAGGATTTTAGTCCTTGATTGTCTATACCAGTTTCCTCTTCTCTTAATCAGTATGGGAGACATTAAAATTCAAATTTGATTTCATGATCATTTATTTGAGTGAAGCCATACTGGAGAATTAAGATTACAGACTCACCTTTTTCTTCTTTTGAAGAATCTCCGCTGGAAGATAGTGATGAAGTTGTTTTTTCTTTACATGAGTTGCTTCAATTTTCATTCCTTCCTTTAGCATATTTATATTGTTTGCCTGTCTGTAAACTGTAACAATGTTAACCATGTTAAGTGGAAACTTCCTTCTGAAGTAGGAGCTGTTTTTTCTCCCCAATGCATTTATCTTCAATATTTTCCCAACACAAACACACAGATGCAGACACCTCTTACAGATTAAATATTTCTAGAATATTTGCATTGTGCTACAATCCTATCCAAGAATTGACTAGTTCCACATTTCTATCTTCTCAGACTTTCTCATAATCAAACGTCATTAACAAAATAAATGGAAAAAAGACTTTTTCCAAATATTGGTTTTTGCTATTTTCCCAAAAGGCAATCTTTCTGCATAATTCCTTGCCCATAGTCTAAACTAATTCTTATGCCAGTATCCAAGATGCAATTCAAGTTCCCCCTCTACCATAGGCTTATTTTATTATTGTAATCCACATTAATCACAAAACATCAGACTTCAGAAACTATCTACAAATACATCCGTATTGTACAAGTGGGGAAATTAGGCTCAAAAGCCCTGAAGACTTGGACAAGACCAGAATACATACTGCTCAGATTCCCATTCTACTGCTATTCACACCTTTTAAGATAATGAGATATATTAATGATTATACAAATTACTTAATGTATTTTAACTGTGAATGGCCAATTATAAACCCAGTGAAGAGAGGGATGGGAGGCTTGTTTTGCACAGCAACTACTGTAAAATGTAGTAAATTATTTAATCTCCTGGGTCTTTAAGTTTCCATATCTGGAAAGGAGCATTTTATAAATCTATAATAAACAGAGCATCCCAACCTTCTCCTTTTTGAATTTGACCCTCAATTAGAATGGAATAATTTATATCTGTTTTCATCCCAGTGGCTATTTCATTTCTAGCTGCTCATAAAGTAGTTATTAGAGAGCTTATTCATAATCATAATTCATAATTTGTAGATTTTCTGGTTCCATCCCCAGAGAGTGTGACTTGGTGGTTCCAGGTGAAGTATGCAAATCTACATTATCATATAAATGAAAGGGCTAGTTCAAAAGAATTCAGAAGACCAGGTAAGTCAAGAATAATAACAGCATGTATACTATTTCAGATTCAACAACTCAAATTTATAACAAATATATTAAGATATTCAAAGAGGTGTAGTTGGGGGCTAGATATGAAAGACATTATTTTCACTGATCCTGAAACACATTCAGCAAGTCTGATATTTTTTCTAAAAACACACAGAAATCAAGTCATCTTTTATGACTGTGGTTACGAACCCTGGCTGTGCACACAAAGAACCACCTGTAAAAATTAGCTTGCTTTCTTTTTGTTGTAAAACAGATAACAAATGTACATGGTCCAAAACTCAAAGGATTTATGAGTACTCAGAGATTTATCACTGTCCCCCTAGACATACTGGTTCTCCTACCTAGAAGCAACAACCTTTGACATCTGCTGCTGCTTCTTTTCTTTTTCTCAAATAAATATCTTTTCAAATGGATTTGTAAGCAAAAATACACATTTTTTTTTAATTTATGCAAATGGTAGCACACTATATATATTTTTCTGCAACCCCCTCCCCTCCTTAATGTCTTGAAAATGGCTTCATTATTTTTTCCCTTCTTAAATAACAGTGCAGATTTCTATAATATGTATATACTATTTAATTAACGAACTGTGGAACTTAAAAAATTACAGGCAGCAGATCCTAGACAGACGATAATGAGTCACAGCCAAGGTTGAGAATCACAGCTCTACAATGACAAAGTCTTACCTGTATCAGTAAATGACTGTATATCATATGTCAAGTCTATGTTAACACTTTCTGCATTTTCTACTCTCCGAAAAATTATCCCGAGGAACCACATCGATACGTAATTGTTGCTATAAAGTAAAATTTAAGAATTTCCATTAGTTTTTAAAACAATTTTACAAAAGCTATTTGGAATTAAAACTTCATCTCTATGTGTCTATGTCATAAAGAGCGATTTCAGTGAGTTGGCCAAGTTCTTGAAACTGACATCCATAATACTGGTGAAGTTATCCTGTGTTGTTCTGAAATAATTAAGTCACATTGAAAATGAAGATGCTCCAAATATATATATATATATATATATATATATTTTTTTTTTTTTTTAAAGAAAGAGAGAGAGAGGGCTGGGGATGTGGCTCAAAAGGTAGCGTGCTCGCCTGGCATGTGTGCAGTCCAGGTTTGATCCTCAGCACCACATACAAAGAAAGAAGTTGTGTCCGCCGAAAACTAAAAAATAAAAAACATTAAAAAAATTGTCTTTCTCTCTCTCACTCTCTCTTTAAAAGAGAGAGAAATTTTTTTAAATATTTATTTATTTATTTTTTTAGTTTTTGGCGAACATAACATCTTTGTATGTGGTGCTGAGGATTGAATCCAGGCTGCAAGCATGCCAGGCGAGCGCGCTACCGCTTGAGCCATATCCCCAGCCCGCTCCAAATATTTTGATGGGAGTATTTACAGACGTCTATATGGGCTATCAAAATATTATTAATTATATTAATATTAAATATAAACCCAGTGAAGAGAGGGATAGGAGGCTTGTTTTGCATAAAATATTATGTACTTATTTTTAATCCATGGTCACTCATATTCAGTCATATGTCTCACTTTCCCATCAATACCTGTTATATGACAATCTTAGAACTGATCTGAATGCATATGCAAAATGACATTAAGAAATGTAATACAGGGGCTGGGGTTGTGGCTCAGTGGTAGAGCGCTTGCCTTGCATGCATGAGGTACTGGGTTCGATCCTCAGCACCACATAAAAACAAACAAAATTAAGATGTTGTGTTCATCTACAACTAAAAAAAATATTTTTTAAAAAAAGAAATGTAATATTAAGAAACAATTAACTTAAAAAAAATAAACAGTTAACTTACTCTTTATGATGTTCTTTATTTCCTGGGAATGACTGGGGATTCACATGGGCAAGAGTAATAAATTCATTCCGTTCCAAGTTTCCAACAAGAACACGGATTTTAGATTCTACTAATCCAACCCTAAAATAAGTAAAAATTTTCTTATGTCTATGTCAAATTTGGAAACTATACTTAAGTAAATCAAATAGCATATTAGTTATGGAGCCTTACATGTTCATTTTAAATGAACTTTAGTTCAACATAGTACGGCCTCTTTAAGCTACCATTCAGATGAATGACACATTTAATGAGTTCCTGTATATTTTATCTTTTAAAGTTTGTTTTCTTTTAAACAAAAAGAATTGATCAATATAATGCATTTCTGAATCTAAAATACCCCATCTTGGTTAAGACTATAAAATAGTCCTAATCTGAGCATGAACAAAAACTCTTGATTAAGCTGGTCCTTAATTTTTGTTTCCACTTTCAATCTTTTGTCTAAACTCAAATGCCAAGATACGTTTAAATAATGTGAACAAAGATGCTAATTCAGATCCATAATTTATAAATAAATATGCTCTGATTTTCACAAAATTAATACTAGACCTTGCATTTTAAAAAGAAGTCACTAAATTCAAATAAAATATTAGAAAATACACAAAATTTCATCAGATTTCTGCAACTTCATTTTCTATCTCACTTAATAAATATGATGAGGGGGCTGAAGTTGTAGCTCAGTGGTAGAGTGCTTGCCTAGCAAGCCAGCATGGGTGAGGCACTAGGTTTGATCCTTGGCACCACATAAAAGTAAATAAGTAACCAACCAAACAAATAAAATGTATTTTGTCTATCTACAACTAAAAAAATTTTTTAAAGAAATGTGACTAGCTCCAGCAAAATATTAACTTATTAGTGACTTTATAAATTAGAACAAGTATAAGAACATTAAAAATTTTTTTTTCAAACATCTTCAACAAAACCTTCCACATTATAATTGTGTATGCCTCAACAGTAGATGCACAAAAATCTGCTTTGGTCTAGTATCTGAGAGGCTGGCAAACCTTTTCTGTGAAGGGCTGGACAAAATATATTTTAGGCTTTTTGGGCCATACAGTCTCTTTTGCAACTATTCCACTTTGCTATCAAGTATGCAAAGAGCCATAGACATAAGTTTCACATAAGTGAGTGAACAAGCATTTTCTATCTCCAGTGAAACTTAAGGAATAGGTGGCAGACTGACTTTGGTACAGGCTATAATTTCCTGACCCTTGATCTAGAAAAATACTTTGAAAATGACCCAAAGATGCTCCAAATATTTTCAGGGTCTCTTTTAATTACCAATGAAATAAAACTCTTGAAGCAACAATAAGATAGTACTATGTTTTGCTTTTCTAGAAGTCAGACATGAGGAAAGTACAACCATCTCTGGTGGTCCAACAGTTCTGCCCAATGGAGTCAAGAATGTGAATATACTAGAGGCAGAGAGCATGAATTTAGATGCACTAGAAAGAATATATGTTCCACATCTCTTCTCTCTTGACAGAAACTTACATTCTGAGACCTTCCATGCCACCATCTCCTAAATTTTAAAATAATGTTATATTTTCCTTTGAGTTTGGATGGAGGAAATCATGATGCAAAGACTCATCCAAACCACCTAAAACCTTTTATTCAAATCTGACTCTGAGAAACAACAAAGAGCATAATCTGTATATATATTCTTATCTCATATCACCCCCAATTCTGAAACATTAACTTAGTGGCATTTCTTAATCACTGGTGCTCTATGGATTATACACACCAGCCACCAATAAGATATAATAACTATGAAAATCCTAGTCACTTGGGGATTTAGAGCAGGAATATTGCCAAGTTCTAGGCCAACCTCAGCAACTTAGCAAGATTTTCTCTCAAAAAAAAAAAAAAAAAAAAGAGCCAGGGATGTAGCTCAATGGTAGAGTGTCCGGGGTTTGATCCCTAGTACGGGGAAATTGGGGGGTGGGTAATGAGTGGAATTGGGGCAGGGGTAGTGAGTAGAGTTGAGGGGTGGAAGAAAAAGAAGGGAGAGATTAATAATTTTGGAAATCAAAGTATTTCATAATTGGTAAAGCACCATATAAATATATTATTTTCACCACACAGTAGGTAGAGAAGTTGAATATAAGTCTTACCACTCTAGATGGTTTTCTTCTGTTGATGCACTGGCAGTTAATACTATATAATGTCTATGAAGAATTTTTCAGCAACAATCAGAAAAACAAAGACAGAAACATTATTAGGGTCTGCTTTTCCTTTATTACCTTTTTATTCTCTTTCCCAATGAATAAAAGAGCAATATCAGCACAGTGTATAAAAATTAAAGTATGCTCTGATTTTCATAAAAATAATTCTAGGCCCTATAATTAAAAAAAAATTCACATAAAAAAATCACTAATACTGGATCAGTTACTACTGGAATAAAGGAATTCTATTAACACAGAGGACTTTAATTAACTTATTTTCTACTTTGCTTAAGAAATCTAAAAAACAGCTATCATCTACCAAATATTAACATACCATATATTAACTTTAATAAATTTAAAATCATTCTTTGTGACTGCATAAACGCACACACACACAAAATGCAAAATTTCAAATACCTATACTTTTGAAAGAAATTTGGTGGTTCAAGTAATTTGGACCAATCTGATTTTCCTTGAAGAATTTCATCTGTAACTGCAAGACCTAAAGAGAGGGAGGAAGGGAAGGAAGAAGAAAGAGAGAGTCTGATTTCTTGTATCACTCCACTCCCCCAAACTTCTTTTGTTTACAAAATATAAATATATTATTTCTCAGAACACAAAAATTAAGTTAAACCATAACTGGACTAGCTCAATTTTTGGTCTTAATATTATCATATACTTTGGAAAATATTTGAAAGAAGTTTTAGAAAGAGTGTTACATAATTCTAATTGCCACTCCATAGCTGCAATAGAGAACAAAACTGTCAACCAACCTTGTGGGAATATGTAAAGGGCAATAGGGCCAACATGTTTACCTTGTTTAAATTCTTCTACCATTACTGTCCGAGTTGATGTGGACACATTATACGTAGAATTCTGTTGTGGGTAGGCAGGGGTGATTATGGGCATGAGATGATACCTATCTGATGGATTTACCTGTGAAATTAGAAGCAGAATAATTGATCTATTCTCCTATTTCAGTTGTCCTCACTTCATTTCCCCAAAAGTCTGAAGAATATGAAATATAAATTTAATACTAAGTTTCCCCCAATTCTAAGAAGCAGATTTCCCCTCCCCAACTACAATTTTTTTCTGAAGTTAGATGTGTCTAATAATCAAAGTCAAAGGACCCTTTTGCAGTTTATTTTTCTTCAGAAAAACTGTTAAATCAATGGTGTACCTTACAAATAACAGTCATTTAGAACCAAGGAAATTAGAGTATCATAATCATAAAAAGCATTATCTGGTCCAATGGTTTTCAATGCACCCACTTAATCGATGACTTCCCCTTAGTTATAAGACGAAGGAGCACTCAAGCTAAAAGCAAATTAAAATGCAAGGTACACAAAAATTATGCTATCTTGGAAACAGGAATGTGGTTTAAATTGTACTGCAATGTAAGTTTTCTAATATACCTTGGTACTTTATTTTTAGTAACTAATTACTTGTGAGACAGTTTTTCACCATGGATTATGATATTGTGGTTGATATACACACTTATCTAGTTTTTTAAAATATTGTTTTAGTTGTAGTTGGACACAATGCCTTTATTTATTTATTTATATTAGTTTATTTATTTTTTATGTGGTACTGAGGATAGAACCCAGTGCCTTGCACATGCTAGATGAGTGCTGTACTGCTGAGCCCCAGCCCTAGCCCCACTCATCTAGTCTTACATAGGCAATTTTTAATGAAATAACATTTGGATCAGCATTAGAGATTCAAATCATCCATGCCAAAAAACACAGCGAAGGGAATGAAAGGAGCACAGCTATACAGAAGGGAGAAGAATGGGAACAAGAGGAATTATCTTTAGACTATAATTTAGAGAAATGTCCTTTTCCTAAAAGGTTTAATGAAATTCCACAATAAATCACATACCCGAGGATCCCAGACAGGTAAATTCAAATTGCTTTCTTCTGGTTGCTTCAATAGCACAGGATTTGGCCATTCCCTAACACGAATGAAGCAAATTAACTTACATAGACTCTCATTTCAGATACTATATGAAATATTAAGAACTAAAATCATTAGACTGTTCCAACCTTTATACGGCAGATATTTTGGGTAACTTTGAAAGAAGGGAAGGAAGGCAGGAAGGAAGAAAGAGGGGACAGGGAGGTTAGGGAGGAGAGGGAAAGGAAAAGAAAAAAGAAAGAGGTAAGGGAAAAATATACAAAGGAAAACTATTTTGAAGCAGTGTTTTTTAAATGGGCAAACAGTTCCTTAGTTATAACTAACTGATACCTGAATCTTAACTAATTGGTACTTGAATCTTTTCATTTCTTCTCATTTGCTTTCATAGATTTAAATTTGGTAATTTAATAACAGCAATAACTAACATTTACTGAAAATACTACCAATATGGTAGCTATGATTATTATCTCCATTGTACAGATGAGAAGAGTTCACCACTTCTGCGCAGTTGATAATGTGCAGAGTCAAATGTATTGTAACCATTCTTGCAAGCTAAAAATCCACATTTACAATTATTGTGCCATAGTGTATTCATTCACAAAAAAAGAAATGAGTTGGGTAGGATAGTATATGCCTGTAATCCCAGCTACTCTGGAGGCTGAGGTAGGAGAATCCTAAGTGTAAGGCCAGCCTGGGAAATTTGCTATGACCCAGTATCAGAAAAAAACAAAGGGGGCTAGAGATATAGTTCAGTGGTAAAGTGCTTGGCTAGCATGCTTGAGTCCTTGAGTGGAATCTCACCCCCCCTTCCCGCCCCCCCCCTACACACACACACACACACACACACACACACACACACAGAGAGAGAGAGAGAGAGAGAGAGAGAGAGAGAGAGGTGAAATCCAGAAATCCAGTCATTTGTGACAAAATGGATGGAAATGGAGGTCATTATGTTAAGTGAAATAAGCCAGGCACAGAAAGACAAACACTGCATCATCTCATTCATATGTAGAATTTAAAAAATACTGATTTCACATAAGTTGATATAGAAGTTAAAAGCAGATTAGTGGTTACCAGAGGTTGGAAGAGTAGGTCAGATAGAGGGATGGGGAAATGTTGGTCAATGGGTACTAAGTTACAGTTTGTAAAATAAGTACATTCTAGTGAACACATACTATAGATAATGCTACCAAAAAGAGTTTGAACATTTTCAATGAAAAAAAAAAGCCTGAGTAGATATGTTTACCCTATTTGAATAGTATGCAATGTATGCATGTATCATAACAATATATTAAGGTACTCTATAAATGTGTACAATTTTTGTTTCAATTTTAAAAGTTAAAAAAAAATGCTTTCTTGGTCTGGATGTCCCACTATTGCCTCTCACCAATTTGATGTTTTTAAACTTTTAATTTAAGGAATGTAAAACAGAAAAAAAAAATCTATGTACAGGTCTTAAATTTCCAAATAAAATTACATATAGGCAGAAGTTAGTAAACATCAAAATACATATACATACACACATATGAATACTTACCACTTGGAAAAAACTAAAAAAAACTTATGAACTAAAGTAGAAGCCGCAGCATTTGGATACAATTGGCAAGTCCTTGCAACTAGCATTGCCCAGGAGACACCACCAAGAAATCCCAGCATGTTGGAATAAATACCACGTCCTAGAAAATTAATTACATTTGTTAATTATTGTTTAGATCTACTATCCTTGACATTCAATAGTATAACTTCATCCTTAAGACTTGTTTAGAATGTTTTCCCTTATTGACACATTAAAACTGACAAGCAACACTTCATGCTAGGCCCACAGTCAACCATAAATTGCTCCTCTTACTACGTCTATTTTGCCTTCCAATACAGACACCTCAGTACCCTGCCTTAGTTCCAACTCTACAGCTGGGCTCTACTGAAATTACATTGAAATTTCTCATCATTTAATATTTGTGATTTAGAGAAAAAAAGTAATCAGTAAAGGCATCTGGAGGATCTATAAATGGGGAAGAATGAACATTTCATAAATAATCATACTCATGGGTAGTATTTGAAAATCAAGTGTAAAATTGGCAATTAACTTCAGTATCTCACAGAATCTGGTACCACTCCATAAAGTATAATACACCATTGATATACTCATCTATTATAAAATTGTTTCTTACAGCAATCTATAAAACATTATTATTACCTTGTTTCACCACATCTAAGATGCTCTCAATTATATAACATTATTTTATGATCCACTAAGGAACAGGTGGAAAAAAATTCAACTATACAATGCCAATTTTGGACATGTTCAATGTAAAAAATATGCATCTAAGAATTGACAAAATATGATATTTAATCTGTAAGGAAAAACAAATTGTTGTTACTTAGGAGGCTGAGGCGGAGGATAGCAAGTTAAAGGCCAATCTGGGCAACTTAGCAAAGACTCTGCCTCAACATAAAATAAAAAGGCTGGGGATATAGTTTAGTGGTAAAGTACTTATCTAGCATGTACAAGGCCATGGGCTCAATAAAACACACACACAGCAAATTGTTCACCTTATTCTTTCACTGCAAAAATGTACTTGAATCTGAGGACAAAGTGCATTGTTCAATATCGTAGCCACAAGCCACATGTGGCTATTTCTTTTTTCTTTTTATTTTTTGGTGAATAGTTTTACTGATATAAATTCACGTACCATAAGACTCATCCATTTAAAACAATTCAATGGTTTTTGGTATACTCAAGAGTTTTGCAATCACCACTATAGTCACTTCTAAACATTTGCATCACCCCAAAGAGAAACTTCTAACAGTGACACTTTGACACTTCCCCCTCAATTCTCCCAGAGGTGGGTAGCCATTAATACACTTTTATGTTTCTCCAGAAATACCTATGAAGGTCATTTCATATAAATGGAATCATACACTATATGGTCTTTTATGACTAGCTTCTTTCACCTAACAAAATGGTTTCAAGCTTCATGTATGTGGTATCATGTATCAGTACTGCATTTCTTTTTACTGCTAAATACTATTTTAGTGTAGATATATCACCTTTTGTTTATTCATTCGTCAATTTATGAACATATGATTTCCACTTTTTGGCTATTATCAATAATTGTGCTAGAGACATTTTCATACAAGAATTAGTATGTATGTTTTCACTTTCTTTGGGAACTATTTAGCTTTAAATTCACTGAAATAAAATACAAATTTAAAATTCAGTTCTCCAGTTGCACATTTCAAGAGCTCTATAGTCATAAGGTTACTGTATTTGACAACACAGAAAAGAAAACATTTTTGTAATCGCACAAAATTTTGTTGGAGTGTTGTTTTAAACTATGTAAATATGGAGCCAGAAGTGTAAAAATCTTTTAAACGTGTAGTCATGAACTGCATAACAACATTTCAGTCAATGACAGACCATATATGATGGTGTTCCCTTAAGACTACAATGGAGACAATAAACTCCCACCTCCTCATGAATACATAGCTGAAGAAAAGGCAAGAAAAAAGGAAACTGCAGAAAAAAAAGAACCACCACCAAAACCAAGAAAATTCACATTGAAGGGTATAGCAGAAGCTAATGCAAACCTTAACAAGCTTTCTAAAAAGTCTGAAAACAAGGAATATGGACATAGTTCAGTGGTACGGAGGTTGTTTGGCATGTATGAGGCTTTGGGTTCAATCCCCACTACTGAACAAAACGAAACAAAATAAAACAAAAAACTGAAAACAGGGACCTCCAACACAGAAAGGATTTTCATTAAGAGAAAGGAATATTCATGGTGCATTATCTGCTTATAAGTAAATCAATGATGAAAACATGAAACAAATCCCCAAGAAAAGCTTGAGGCAGGTCCTGAGAGAGGTATTCCAGAAAAAGGCACTGTTATTACAGGTGATGACAGCTCATGCATACTGGCTGTGAGGCCCAATAGAACAAGATGTGAAGATGGAAGACAGTAATAATAATGATCCTAATCCTATGTAGGCCTATGTCTTAATTACTTAAAAAAGTATTAAAGCAAAATTTAAAAATATATATTTTAAATTTTAAAAAGCTTATATAATAAGGATATAAAGAAAAAATATTTTTGGCTAGGTGTGATGGCATACACCCATCATCCTCAGTGACTTGGGAGGCTGAGGCAGGAGGATCACAAGTTTGGGGCAACCTTAACAACACTTTCTTAAAAAAGGTCTGGGTCTGGGGATGTGGCTCAGTGATAAAGAACCCCTGGGTTCAATTCCCAGTACCCCCTCAAATTCTTTGTAAAGCTGTACAATATGGTTTTGTTTTGTTTTCTTTTAAGTGACAGGATCTTGCTATATTGCCCAGGATGTCCTTGAACTTCTGAGCTCAAGCCATCCTCCTGCATTAATCGCCCAAGTACTACTGCGGTCTATGTTTTAAGCTAAATGATATTATAAGAGTCCAAAAGTTAAAAAAAAAAAAAAAGGAAAGTTTGTAAAGTAAAAAAGTCACAGTAAACTAATTTATAACTAAAGAAAGAAAAAAACTTGTTTATAAATTTAGTGTAGCTTAAGCATACAATGTTTATAGTCTAAAGTAGTGTGCAGTAATGACTGAGGTTTTTAATTTTTTAAAAATACTTTTTAAAAAAAGAACTTAATCTTTATTTTATTTATTGTTGTTTTTTATGTGGTGTTTAGGATAGAACCCAGGGCCTCACCAGTGCTAGGAAAGTGCTCTACCACTGAGCCACACTTCCCAGCCCCTATGACCAAGGTTTTTACATTCACTCACTGCTTGTTCACTGACCCACCCATATCTTTAGACATACAAATACTTACGTTGTGTCACAACTTCCTAGAGTATTCAGTACAATAACATGCTACATAGGTTTGCAACCAAGGAGCAACAATTGTATCACATAGCCTAGGTGTATAGTAGGTTTTATCATCTAGGTTTATGTAAGTACATTCTCTGATTTCCACACAACAATAAAATCATCTAACAATGCATTTCACAGAATGTATCACCATTGTTAAGAGACATGTAACTGAAGTTACAAATAATATGGAATGAGGGCCTTTCAAGTTCTGAGCGCCTGGCTGAAATCCAAGATGGAAGGTTAAGGGGCTTTTAGTTTTAACCCAAGGAAGGTGGAAGGAGAGTCACATATTACAATATCATAATCATTATAATTGAAAAACAAATAGCTGTTTCTAAGTCTACTAGCCCCAATCCTTAATAGTTATCAATAGGCTTAGAATTTCTATATGTGCTTCTATCACTGGCAACAGAAAACTGGAATTTTATAACGTAAACATAAAAGACTTGGATACTTACGTTTTGCCCATAATTTGACTGCTCTTAGGGTGAGTCTAAAAGTTTCTTTATTTGGCACTAAATGCAAAATTTCATCGGTAACTCTACATCCTGAAAAAGACAAAACATTCATTTTCCACTATGCAACAAAACTGAATAAAATACCCTCCTAACCTCCAGATTCCCAAATGTTAAAAATGAAAGATATATGTCAGGGTTTATTTTCTATATGTATTTGAAATTTAGCATTCACATATAAGTACTCTGCTTTTGAAGAATTAAAAGTGTATGGGCAATGAAATCCAGTCTTAAAGTAGATGTGGTTCTAAGTATCTTTTTAGATTTTCTTCATTTGACTTTGTTAAATGCATGTAAGTTGTAAAACTGTTCTTGCTTCAAGACAAACCTTATTCACAAATAATGTGATTTATTGTTACATTCTGTAAGTATAGCAAATTAAGCAAGATACTTAAAACCAATGGTTCTCAAAGTACAGACTTTGGACCCTCTAGAATACGTGAGGTTAAAACCATTTTTATAATAGTACCAAAGCTTTCTTTGTCCCACTTACTGTATTAATATTTGCACTGTTGGTACAAAAGCATCCCTGTTAATACTTTAGCAAGTAATCAAGGCAATGGCAACAAAGTGTACTAGAATATAATACATAGTTTACTAACACACACAGTTAAATAAAGGAAAAATGAGTATGATAGTTTGCGCTGTAGGCTGAACTACTTGTTTGTTTTTTTTTCAAGGAACATCAATTTTACTTGAAACTATGATTGACAGATAAACTATGGTTATTCACAGTTACTAAAAATTGACCTAAGTAAGCTCCTCACTTCAAGGAATACAAATGACACAATTTATTGCCAATAATAAAATGCAAACTTTGTTAAATTAGAACATTGGATAACGTTTATCTGCTACTGTGATCCTGGCAGACTTCTAACAAAATTGGTGGTGATAATAATGAATGCAATCTAGAAAATATTTTATACTGAAATGTGTTAACATTTGGAAGATACAAATAACTCTGAATCAGTATTTTCCAAAAGACCAAGGCATGATATAGTATAAAACCACACATGAGAAAAAGATCCATAAGATCCAAAGGATAAAACAGCAAATTTTCATGTGAGAGTACAAAATTTCATTGATGTGATTTTAGATTCTATATTGTAATTAACCTTTTAGAAATTACCACCTTTATTCATCAATAAAAAAGTAACAAACTACAAACATGAATGAAACTCACAAACATTATACTAAGTGGAAGAAGCCAGACACAAAGACCACATATTATATAATTCAATTATATGAAATATGAGGAGAGGCAAACTATAGAGACAGAAAGAGGATTAGTGGTTGCCTGAGATGAGGGGCAGGGGTTGGAAGGGAAAATGACTGCAAATGGGTATGAGGGATCTTTTGGGAATGATGAAATGTTCTAAAATTAGATCATGGTGTACAACTCTGTTAACACACTAAAACACAGAACTGTACACTTGAAAAGGATAAATTTTATGGTATGTAATTATATCTCAAAAAGCTGTTGAAAAGAAAAAAAAACTGTCACTGGTCAAGTTTTGGTGTACTATCAAATAAGAATAATTGCAATTATCTGAAAAGGTTATTAAAACATTCCCCCTTCTCAACTTTATAGTGAAAGGCAAGATTTTCTTCTTATATTTTAACAAAAACAAAATATTTTAAGAAGTTGACTATAGAAGAAGATAGAATAATTTAGCTGACTTTTGTTAAGTCAAAGAGTAAAGAGATTTGAAAAATTTAAGTCATTCTTTATACATAAAATTTATTTACATTAACTTATAATGGATTTATTACTGTTGTTTCTAAATGAACTAATAATTATTTTTAAATTTTGATTTTATTTCTAATATGGTAAATACTGACTTATATAATTCAAAAAAACAAAAGCACTTTGTAGTTTTCAATAAATCTTAAGATTTAATGGTCCTGAGACCAATAAGTTTGTGAACTATAACTAAAAACATAAACAACCTTTCAAATTAAATTTGTGGTTTACAGGATGGTCATGGTATCTATATATTATCTACACAAAGAAAATTACAGCATCTTTGCATGTGTGTATATGCTGGGGATTGAGCCCAGGGTCTTTCACATGCTAAGCATGTGCTTTACCACTGAGCTACACCCCCATCCAACTTAACTTATAAATAACAGAGTTAGTCCAATCCCTAAAAAGGCCATGAATATTTCTACAAAAAGAGCTCTACTTGTCTGTTTTCAAGTAGTATCTGAGATTTCTTTTTAGAAGCTTACCATTTAAGCTGCGAATACACCTTATATCAAGGCTTCTCAGGCGAGAGTCGTCTCTTAGATCTAAATTATCTGATATGGTTTGTATTGCCAGTCTTGCAAAGACTAGATCAATCTTTGGAAAGAGGCAAAAAAAAGAAAAAAATATTACTTTTTCTTCTTCCAGCTCATCCTCCCCCATCCCACATCAAAATGTAAAAAGTTCTAATTATTAATTGTTAAATTCTATCAAAACCTCAAGGATGTATGCAGGTAATCTCATGTGAGTGAAGTTTTACAATAATTAAAATTTCTGGTTTTGGCAAATATTGTGACTTTTAACATATATGCCAAGTGTTTTTAAAAAAAAATCTTTTGAGTGGATTTCTAAATAAAGATGGAAGATCCAACACACATTTACATTCACTCCTTCTTGAAACCCAACTAAAATATCAGATAAATTTTGTTTGGTTAATTTGAATTTAAAGGCATAATCCACTAGGACAAAGAGAAAGAGACAGCAAGAACTATGAAAGCTAGAAAGCAGATGAACAAGTGATAACAGTTCCAGTAGACCTAGCAAAACAGATAGAAAATACATTCAGGAACTAAGGACAGACATAAGCACATCATAAATAAAAAGGAACATTTAGAAAATAAAATTATTTCTAGAAATTAAAAATAGGACGGTACAAATGAAAAAAAGCAAGTTTGAAAGATTAACCCCCCCCCAAAAAAAAAAAACAGAACAAAATTAAAATGATGTGATTAAAGCAGGCTGTTCTGGAGACCCAAAATAAAAATTTGGCGGGGGGTGGGGTGGGGGTGAGGGTGGGGGATGGAAAGCGGACAAAGGCAGGAAATACCATAGAATTCAATAAAGTTCCAAAAACTAAAGGATGAAACTTCCAAATTGAAAGAGAATGACTGACTGCCTAGAACACTGGCTGAAATGACACTAGCCCAAGTACATCACCATGAATTTTACAACTATGGAAACAAAAGCAAAAAACCCCCAAACTTCCAAAAGATAAACTTGGCATATACAAAGAACAAGGAATCAAAATGGCAACACATGTTTCAATGCAGTATGAAAGC
This sequence comes from Urocitellus parryii, assembly GCF_045843805.1. Taxonomy (NCBI): domain Eukaryota; kingdom Metazoa; phylum Chordata; class Mammalia; order Rodentia; family Sciuridae; genus Urocitellus; species Urocitellus parryii. Next base: position 80,718,607 of record NC_135542.1, on the reverse strand, counting down.
TAGAAGACAATAAAGAAAGGCCTTCAAAATTCTGAGAAAAATCATCTCCTACCTAGAATGCTATAACCAACCAAATTATCAATTTAGTATAAGAATGGAATGAATGTTTTTTTTTTTTTTTTTAGTTTTCGGTGGACACAACATCTTTATTTTATTTTTATGTGGTGCTGAGGATCGAATCCAGCGCCCCGTGCATGCCAAGTGAGCGCGCTACAGCTTGAGCCACATCCCCAGCCCCATGAATGCATTTTTTAAACATGCAAGATATTGAACAATACAGTTTTTCAGTAAGTTAGTGGATGAGCTCCATTAAAAACGAGAGTAAACAGAAAGAAGAAAATTCTAGAGAGAAGCAAAAGGAAATTACAAGATATTGGCAAAGGAAGATGCCAGGATGACAGCTGTACACTATTCACAAAAAACAATCAGCTTAGATTGGAACAGGTGAATAGACTCAGTTTTTTTCCAAAATGACAAAACCCCAAACAATTATTTACATCTAAGAAAATAAAATATCACACAGCAAAGAATGGTAATCGAGGATGTTTAGTGCTCAGCTCTGAATATGCTTGTAAGATCATAATAATGTAAACACAGAATACTGCTCCAACTAAAATTATAATAATACAATTATTTTAAATTATGAGAAAAAGAAAGATATATCTAAAAACCATGGGGGTAGAGAGGGAGGTTTGTTTATTTTCCATGGTGAGAAGCCAATAGAAATAAAAAAGGAAGGTGAGGGGCTATTTAAAGATTACTATTTAATTCTTTTAAGATACGTGCCTACATTAGATGAGGCACATGCCTCTAATACTAGCTACTTGGGAAGCTGAGGTAGGAGAATCATAAGTTTGAGGTCAGCCTATACAACTTAATGAGATTCTGTCTCAAAATAAAAAATAAAAGGGATAGGCATGAAGCTCAATAATATAGCACCCCTGGGTATCATTCTCCTGCACTGAGGGATTATAAAACAAAACAAACAAAATCTTTTTTTTTCCCCAACAAAAAATCTTATTGGTTAATCAGTTCATTTATCAAGTCAGAAGAATATAAACACTTACTTCAATACCATCAAATTCAAATTTTATAACAGGTACAAAAGCGTCTTCTACAGCCTACAAAAGAGGAAAACAATTATAACACACAGGTTAATCTTCTCTTTATACTTCCTAAGTGCTGGTAACATAAATCTCTTTGTTTCCAATTTGTATTTTAACTCAACAGAAAAAATAAAAAATGTTCTTCATCTTATATTCAGGTTAAGGACTTCTACTTTGTGACCTGTGTTACTTAAGATAAACAAAATGCCTATGATAATAAATATTAAATTTATTATCCTCCTAAAATATTTGTCGGAAACTGGAAAGCAGAAATGTTGTCATTTGGATACTTACTGTTTCTTGTGTCTAAAGTGAAAAGTGATTATTTAGAAACAGCACTAGTGTTAGAAATTTTAAAATAATCAAAATTCTTGACCAATAAAAAATTATATTTTAGGAATAAGGCCAGTAACTGCAAATTATTGCTATTAAAATTTTATTTGTTGAATGAATAGTTAGATATATAGTTACTAACTGAACCTTCACTCAATAGCACACACAATTTGATTATGTATCAACCATTTATGAGATACTACAGTAAATGGTTTATATAACTTATCTCACCAATCCGTAAAAAAATCTTATAAAAATGTTATCACCATATCTTTAAAATAAAGATAAAATATAAAATAAATAAATAAATAAATAAATAAATAAAAATATAAAATATAGGCTCAGAGAGAGTAGGTAACAACTAAGGTCTAAGAGCTAAAAGTGGTATTCCAGTTGAAAACCCAGGTTTGTATAATTTTAAAGCCTGTGTTCTTACTCTTTATGTGTTAGTTTAACAAAACAGCAACTTCTTATGAGGCATTTCAATAATCCTAAGACCTAGGATAACTAGGTTACTAATTTCAAAATATCAAATGCGAAAAGATACTTACTCTTAAATTTCTAATGCCATCTTGATGTTTCAATTTTTCAAAAAAAGACTGAAAAAAATCAGATCTTTCTACATGTCTTGGAGCTACACAAAGTGCATCGATGTCAGCTCCTACAAATCAAAGTATTTCTTATGAAGAAAAGCATACTATGCATTTTCATTAAAGTTCATGCAAACATATGTACAGAACAAAGTATGGAAGGTGTGTATAAGAAAAATGTTAGTTGAAAAGATGTGGAGAAAAAGGTACACTCTTACAGTGCTGGTGGGACTGCAAATTGGTGCAACCAATCTGGAAAGTGGTATGGAGATTTCTTGGAAAATTGGGAATGGAACCACCATTTGACCCAGCTATCCCTCTCCTCAGCCTATACCCAAAGGATTTAAAAACAGCATACTACAGGGACACAGCCACATCAATGTTTATAGCAGCACAATTCACAATAGCTGAACTGTGGAACTAACCTAGATGCCTTTCAGTAGATGAATGGATAAAAAAAAATGCGGCACATATACACAATGGAATATTACTCAGCAATAAAAGAGAATAAAATCATGGTATTTGCAGGTAAATGGATGGAGTTAGAGAAGATAATGGTAAGTGAAGTTAGCCAATCCCAAAAAACCAAATGCCAAATGTTTTCTGTTATATATGGAGGCTGATTCATAGTAGGATAGGGAGCGGGAGCATGGGAGGAATAGAGGAACACTAGATAGGGCAGAGGAGTTGAAGGGGAAAGGAGGGAACATGGGGTTATTAATGATGGTGGAATGTGATGATCATTATTATCCAAAGTACAGGTATGAAGACACGAATTGGTGTGAATATACTATGTATATAACTATAGATATGAAAAATTGTGCTCTATATGTGTAATAAGAATTATAATGCATTCCACTATTTATATATATATATATTTATTTATATGTATAAATATATAAATAAATAAAGATTAGTTCTGAGTAGTGATAGTGGGAATTTTTTGCTTTTATATTTTCTATGAACAAATAAGCATGTACTCAAAGTTCTTATCACTAGAATATAACCAAAACCAGTTACCTTTAGTGTGTACTCCAAGCCTATAGGATCCAAATGTGAAAATTTTACCACCAACTGTAGCCACAACAGAAGGTGGGAGATTCTAAAATAAAATCACACAAAAGACATTCAATAGTTCAAGTTATTTTGTACAAAAAACATCTTTACATTCTACTGTCATGTAAAGCTTAAAAGAACAAATAAAAAAAAATTTTTAAGTGTCTAAATGCTTACTACATTTTATTCAGCATATGTTACACAGTACATTTGACAGCCTTGGTAAAATGGGATTTGTTAAAGCACTTCAGGGGTCTTTTGGTTTTGACATGAAACAAAGAGGGTATTCCCAGAGGGAGGACAAAACATTTATGTCTACTACACATGCCCCACATCTCTACATCTCTCTCTTTTTTTTTTTTTTTATGGGTTGTTCAAAACATTACAAAGCTCATGACATACATCTCTCTCTTAAATATAAACTTTTTTTCATCACTTGACTCTACCTGACTTTTCCATATCCCTGTCTTTTGGCTTGATCACTTTTAACAGTCACCAGGGAACTCTTAACTACAAATTAATAAGCTTTCAGCTATTTACAACATGATATTCTCAGCCTATCCCATTTCCCCTTAAAGTATGTTTAATTTCTTGACTCTATTTCTGCAAGCTTTCTCAGGAAAGTGAGGTCATTCTTAATATGATATATTCATGAGAGCTAATCTAATAACTTCAATTAATATTTCTATGATTGTACCATAATTAAAAAGCTACTTTGGAGCTGGGGTTTTGGCTCAGCGGTAGAGCACTCGCCTAGCACGTGTGAGGTCCTGGGTTCGATTTTCAGTACCACATAAAAATAAATAAATAAAATAAAGGTATTGTGTCCAACTACAAAAAAAAAAAAAAAAAAGCAAGCTACTTCTTATTATCCATACTGCCTAAACTAATCATTATTATTCTTTTTGGCTAATTCTTAGTTCATATCTCTTAAATTTGTTGCTACCATTCTAATCAACTACTCTTCCCCTAACTTCAGGCTATTTAATAGTTATCCTAAGCTATATAATCTTGCCCTTAGTCTTTCTTTTCTCTTATTCTATGTTGTACAAAATTCACTGACTCGTGTTCCTAAATTATTCCATTACATACTACTTCTGCTCAAAACTTTACAGTGCAATCTTCCTGGACTACTGAGGTAAAGATTCTTGAGCCTGGGGCTGGGAATGTGGCTCAGGCAGTAGCGCGCTCGTCTGGCATGCGTGCGGCCTGGATTCAATCCTCAGCACCACATACCAAGAAAGATGTTGTGTCCACCAAGAACTAAAAAATAAATCTTCACACTGTGCTCTTATGGAACTTCCTTTCTGATGTTACTCCATAACCCAATCTCCTTTCCACTGCATTTGCCATTGCACCTGCCTCAAATGCATGCCTCTTTGAGTACCTTTAATACTTTTTTCACAATTCATTTCAAGTTCTACCTCTTCTGTAAAGACTTCCCTGACTATTCTTATTCAGGTAACAAGCTCTTTTTCCTCTGTGCTCCTCCACTATTAAAATCTTTATACTACACTTATTGACCCATAAATGTCTCCTCTCCAACCATATTTAAAAGGTGAGAATTGTATCTATTACTTCTCTGTATTTTCCTATAATACCTAGTACAAATTACATCTGTTCATTAACCTGAATAGAACTATCTGTATAGAAGAATATGCTTGTTACTTCTTCTGTTTAATGAATATTAATGTTTCAAGAGTATCACAATTTTATAGCTAGAAAGGAGTTGGTAAATTTGTTAATAATTAACATGAATCAAAAGATAAGCCAAACATTGAAAAATCTTTTAGTTTACCTTTCTACTTTGAAATTTAAAAACCTTGCATGATTTGTGAGAAAGCAATACACTGAATCATAAGTAAAATATTTTTTTTATATACCTTTATTTTATTTATTTTTATGTGGTACTAAGGATCAAACCCAGGGCCTCACACATGCTGGGTGAGTGCTCTACTGCTGAGCCACAACACCAGTCCGGTAAAATGTTCTAAAACATAATCATTTAGCTGAAATAATCAGAATTGGTGTTCTAGACCATTTAGAGTTTCTAACACAAATCCTTCAGTTATTTTCCAAACTAAAATATGCATAAAACAAAGAATTACAATTGACATAGCAGATGACCTTATCTACTCAGTGAAAAATGTCAAAACTTCCTTTCTGATTACTAGTAACAAGGATTACACATGCTCAGAATCTGACATATCACTCCACTGTTGATAACCTTGCTGAGAGCTTAGAAATGAGCCAGATTGCCTTTTGGCAGCAAGAGTAAATAGTAAATAGCAAATAGCATAAAGACTGTTAAACTCAATGACTAAAGTCTTAGGAGAATCCTAACCTTACTTGAGTCATTGTTTATAAGAATCAAATCTACATATTTATCATAGGTATAGAAATAAGTAATAAAAGTTGTAAAAGAAATAATTGTAGGATATGTTTATCTAATTTCTAAACCCATGCAGACTAAGGGGCATAAAGGGTCTTTATAGATACCAGTTGGCAGACATGAACTTTCAACTGCTACTATGGGAAGAGATGGAATTATTATTTAAAAAACAAACCAAGTTTATAATACAATAGTTTGAGTTACCTGATGAAGGACAAGTGGTCTGAATGTGAGCAGACCACTTGTCCTCCAAAGGTTTATATGTTAAAGGACTGGTCTCTAGGGTGACAGTATTGGGAGGTGGTGTGGACTTTTAAGAGGTAAGGCAGTAATTCATAACTAAGTACAAAAGGAACTGTGAAACTCCACTGGTTCTATTTCCTGGGTGGGGATGTGCTACTGGTTCTGACATAAACTCTTACTACTGCCATTCACTATCCTCATCAAAGGTCCAAAGCAAAAGGGTCGCCTAATTTTGGACTCAAACTTCCAAAATTGCAAACTAACTAAATGTTCTTTTTTCATAGTCTGTCTTAACAATTTTTTTAGTGATGAAATGCTACCTGCTAACTAAAATAGTTAACTCCCAGTTGAACATGCCCCATTTAATTGTAATCCAGCCATTAAAATAATATTCACAGTGATTATGAGACAATAATGAAAATTCAATTATATTCAAAATATTCTAAAAAAGAAAAATATATAATTCAGAGGAAAAACAGTTAAGCTACTTGCATAATTATAAATTTGTGTTTACAAATTCCTATGTCTTAGAGGCCAAGCAGGTATGCAAATAAGGAACTCCCACATGAGAAATACAGAATTTGATGAATGGCACTTGCCTTGTCAGAAATAACAGGAAATAGTGGGAGCAGGAAGTACTGAGTACTAGAGGGCAGGAACCCAGTCCCATTCAAGCCTTTCTGCTGAGTACAAAAGCAGGCCCAGTGTTGCTAGATCTGATGTTTCATAATAAGTCTGAAATCTAGTTTTTTAAATAAAATCTCCTCATATTTAAATTTTGGCCTACTACATATGGATCCAAAAAAAAAATTTATGTGAACTTGCAGCTATAATTTGCCACCTCTGGGGTAAAACCTCACCTACTTAGAAATTAAATTATCTAGACTAATTTATCCCCTGTATACCACAGAGCTAAGTTATAATGTGTTTCAGATAATTCTCAACTTTTGCATCTTACTACTAGGACAAAAGACCAGGACATAATGAAACAAAGAATTCCATGTAGTATAGAATCTTACCTTACTCTCACTGACATCAGATATCCATTCTTTTACTAAATTATTCAATTTACCAAGAACAACCAACCTATAATAAAAAGTAACATTAAAACTTTAAAAAAATATTAAAAAAATAAACATATAGACAGTATCTCTGTGTTGGTGTTTGAGTAAAAGCACATTGTATATATGCTAATACTATCACATCTGTTGATATACAGCACATTTTTGGCATTCTTAGATCCCTAAAAGTGTCAAAGAAATGATAAATGTGATGATAGTATTTTGGTCTCTGAACTATTTTCAAAATTGAAAAAAATCTAGTAAAAATCACAAAGTTATCTTCTGTGAGTTGCAGAGGCCAACAGAATTGTCAATTTTCTTTGCTTTATTGTGTAATAATTAGATAAATTCAATGTGGTACTAGAGGCTAGCATTTGCTCACTGCCAGTAATAAGTCTTTGAGTAATTAAAATGGGCAAATTAATTATTGGCTAATTTTTGTGAAGTATATTATTTAATAAGAGCAGTTTGGTATTATTAAAACAAATTTACAGTCAATGCCACAAATAAATCAACATTAAAAAATAAAAGAAGGTTTGGGATATAAAAGATAACATGAGAGAATGAATTTGCTTTTCCTCCATCCTTCAAGATGCTGAGACTGAAAACCTTGGCATTGTCTTTCTCATATTTCACAGTCATTAAATAACCCTACCTTAACAATGTATCCCAAATTCTACTATTTATCACCTCCACTGCCATCCTCTAGTTCGAAGTACCATAATTTCCTCCTGGGGTTATTATAATGGCCTTTTAAATAATCTCTCTGCTTCTGCCCTTGCACCCCTATTCCCAATATAGCAGCCAGAGTGACTGTATTAAAACATTAGTCAGATCATGTTAATCTTCTCCTCAAAGCCCTAATAGCTTTACGTTTCATTCAGAATAAACCAAAACCTTGAAAATGCATTACAAGGTCCAAAGTCCAAGTCCCTTCCCACCTCACTTTCTTAAAGCTAAAATTTCCCTGCTTACTTGCTCTGCTTCAGATAGTCAGCAGATTTGAACTTACTATGTACTACTCAAACCTACCAGGTACACTCTCACCTCAGGCTTTCTATCCAGAATGTTTTTCCCTCTACTATCCACCTTCTCACCCATATTCACATTTTCCTCTAAATGTCATTTTCTCAATGAGGCCTTCTCTGAAAACCTCTATTCCCAGCTTTATCTTTCTCAGTAGCACTTATGTGTAATACTGTATTTATCTTACTTATTTGACTGTTAGTCTCTTCTAAACTTCACCTAAAATGTAAGCTGTAGGATGGGCCAAAAATTTTCTTTTTGTCATTTCTGTATCTCTAGGTAGGGATATAGTGGGCATTCAATATATGTTTTTGAATTAATGATTAAATAAGATACAATAAAATATTTTACAGTTTTCAATGACATACCTGTGGTTCAGTTCTTCCTCATCTTCAAATACTCCAAATGGCTTCATGGCATCAATTAATTTCTGTGTATAAATATGATCAATTTCTTTAGGACATGCCAAACTAATTGGAGAGGTAATTCCATAATGCTTTTGTTGACGCTGGCTGTCCAGCATGGTGTTTCTATTGAAGAAAAAGGAAACAGTAGAAAAAATTTAAAGTATCATATCATACTGATGCATTCACCCTCTCAATCCACTCATGTTAACTGAGCTACCTTAGAAATTAATTTAGTACTAACAGTTTGGGCAGGCACTTTTTTAAAGGAAAAATGGGGACTTTTCAAGCCAAAAGCAGCATGTGTTGGCATAACACCACTTACTTTGAATGCAAAAAACCTAAATGAGATCTGTGCCAAGGCTACCTCTACTACACCCAGTACACTAAAAGTCAAGTACCATCTACTTTCTAGAATCTTTGAAATGCAAATGCTTGAAAGAAAGAACTTTCTTGGTAAAAACCATTGGGCTTTTCCTTCTAAGAAAGAAACAAAAACTTACCATCAGAAAGTCCTTGTTGAAATAATCTGGCTTTTAAATGAAATCACAATTAGATTTCTCCTTGGGAAATTCAACACCCTTTGTTTGAATCAGAGTTTATAATCCTAACATTTGTTACTCTTAACTCTTTATTTTGGATTGGCACTAATAATATTTCACACTGAATAATTACCCAATTCTTTACACTAAATGTCAAACCTTTTTTACTGGATACAAGTGATCTTCCACAGACCCTAGCCATCAGGAAATTACATTCTTGAATAAGGTACAATAGATTTCTGAGATTTGGGGTTTACATGGACCAATGACTTCAAAATAAATTTTGGACCCAATAAGGTTATAACATCTTATTTTGCTGTGAAAATAAAGCAAAAGCACACACACACACTAACCAACTAACCTTACCATCCATCTTCACCATGCTTTCACTAAGGGACATCAATACCAAGTAATAGTAAGAATATAATCTCAAAATAAAAAGCAGTCTTTTAACTTGAATAAAATAGTCTTATAAAAATAAGACACAGAAGAATCCTGAGAGGCATGTTAATGGGTACAGGTTGCAGTTGAATAGGAAAATGAATAGCACAGTAGGACAACTGTGATTGACAACAATTTATTGCACATTTCAAAATAGTGGTGAATTTGAATGTTTCCAACAAATGTGTAAGGTAAAGCATGTAATTGCCCTACTCTGATCATTATATATCATATACATGAATTGAAGTATCATACTGTACCCCATAAATATGTACAATTACTGTGTCAAAATTTTAAAATCACAGCCAGGCACATGCCTGTAAGCCCAGCAGCTAGGGAGGCTGAGGCAAGAGGATGGTGAGTTCAAAGCCAGCCATCAGCAATGGCGAGGCACTAAGCAACTCAGTGAGACCTGTCTCTAAATAAAATACAAAATAGGACTGGGGATGTGGGTCAGTGGGCACTCGAGTTCAATACCCACTACAAAAAAATAAATAAATAAATAAAATTTAAAATCACAAAAATGCAACATAATTATTAACTAGTCAAAACATTGGCTTATCACCACTATTATTAAATCTATAAAATAAGGCATGTTCTTTAGCTACAGATTTCACAGGGAGGGAGGGAAGAATCAAATAGAAGAAACATACCAAGAAACTCCAAGAAATATACCAGTTTAATTTTCTTCAACATTGATTTTGTAAATGTTTATTAGTTATTTCATATATATATTTATGTGTGTATATGTGTGTGTGTGTACACACACATATACACACATATATTTTTTTTGGGGGGGGCAACAGGGATTGAACCCAGAAGTGCTTAACCAGTGAGCTACATTTCCAGGCCTTTTTATTTTGAAACAGACTCTCACCAAGTTGCTTAGGGCCTTGCTAAATTGCTAAGGGTATATCTGAACTTGAGATCCTCCTGCCTCAGCCTCCTGAGTTGCTAGGATTATAGGTATGCACTACTGCACCTTGCTCAAGTTGTATTTCCTTTTAAAAATTTGGCTTTTTATCTTCAGTGAGCTACAGAGGTGTTCTGGTATTGTTTGTGTTTGCTTACATGAATATGATAGACATGGGACAGACTGATTAAATATTACCATTCAATTAATCTCAATAACCAAGAGGCAGGTCTTGAATAAGTGCTATTTTCCAGAAAAGTACCTGAGGTTCAGAGAGAAAAAGAGCCAGAATCTGAACTCCAAAACCTTTTTCCACCATTCTATTTTCTCTTCCATAACTACTTCTGACACTATAGTCCCAGGTCTCAATTTCTTATCTATATTCTCAAAATGTTGGCTATTGAGATCCCTACTGATCATAAAAATCTCAATTCTAGGGTTTTGAACCTCCCTCATCTAAACAGGAAGGGGTGGGGGTTGTAAACAGCATAGTGCACATTCCCTTCAATCCATCAATTTCACTTATAGGCAAAAACCATAGAGAAAATCTAGTACAAGTGGACAAGAAGACATGTAAAAGAATGCTCCCTGCCACACTGTAACATTAAAAACTTAAAATATCCTAAACAGTCACTAAGAGGAAAAGGACTAAATTTGGCCGTATCCCCACGATGGAATACAACACATTAGTTAATGTAAATTAATTAAAACTGAAACTATTAACATGGACAGCTGAGAGGTACCATGTTGCTCTAAAGAAACAAGCTGCAGAATGACAAGTGTGACACTAAGTTATAAAGTTTAAAAATAAGTAAAACAACGACAGCTATTATAGACACAAACGTATATAAAGCATAAAAAGATGCATCAACAATAAACATCCAATTCAGAACTGTGGGGATCTCTGAAGAGGAACGTGAATGGGACCAGAGAAGGGGGAATAAGAATCCTTCAGATGTATCTGGAACGTCTGACTTCTTTTAAATAAATAAATGCAGACACACACACACCACACACCACACACACACACACACACACACACACACACACACACACGGGCGTGTTATTCTTTGGGAGAAATGGGTGGTGGCACAAGCCGGTGTTTCAGCTATTCTCTGCATTTTTTTATATGAATATTTAAATTATTTCCCAATAAACCGAAAGAAGCTCTAACAAAATCTTGGCAAGCAAAGAAACTGTTTCTGACTTATCAAAGTGAGAGCAGGAGATACAGACCGGTAGATATTGTGGGTAGGTGGGGAGGCCCGAGGAGGGGGCGTCAGTGGCGAAAAGGCCTCTGCCTTTATCAAACAGAAACCCCTGGGCTGGAATAGGTCATTCACCCCTGAAGACCTGAAGACAGCCACTCCGGCAGGGAGGAGGGGGAGGCAGGGGGATGGTATTTGCGCCAATGCAGACAGAAGCAGACGGGCTCAGACAGTACTGAGGACAGGAGAGTGACCGACAATTTCTCCCCACGGACACAAGCACTTCTCTCCCTCCTCATCAGTGTCTGGGGGGCGTCCTCAGAGGCGGGACCGTGGGGGTAGACAGGGACTCCTGAGTCTCCGAGTCCAGGCAGAGGTGGGTAGGTAAGCCACCGGGTATAGGGGAGGTGCCACTGCGGACTGGCTGGGAACGGGAAAGGAGATCACTGAGGCAAGGTGCGGGCAGAGTACTAGGGTCAGGGAAGGGAAACGAAGCCCCGGGGTGACCACCTCAGCTCACCTCTCCCCACCTCGCCCTCAACCGCCGCCCCCCACCACTTACGCAGACATCTCTTTCATCGCTTCCTGCGTCTCCCTCTTCAGCGAGTGTCTTTCGCTCTGGAGTCCTGTTCTTGTCGCTCCCTTCTCCCTGTATCTACTTTCCTGCAGTCACTTGCAGCTCGTTCGCTCTCTCACTTCCCCACTTACTACGGCCGAGGCATCCAAACGAGTAGTGAAAACACCACAAAACCGGCTCTATTTATGACAATACAGCGCGGACGACGCCAATATGGCGCCGCTTCCCAGACTGCCTCTCGTCCTCTGCAGCCCCGCCCCCTTGGTTCCCGGGCCCGCCCTCAACCACGCCCGCTCTGCCTTCGGGCTGCGTTGGCCCCGCCCACGGGGGCGGTGAGCGCCTTCACTCGGAACGCAGACAGGGAAAAAAGCTTTTGATCCTCTCCTTTGTCCATGGGGCTGTCAATCCAATCACACCTCTTGGAATGTAATTTGGAAATATGTTTTTCTTGTTTCTCCATTGAAAGCATGTATGTATTTTTTCAAATATCACATGCTTGCCTAACAAATACTATTTTAACTCTTCAATTTTCCCACATCTTTAATTTAATTAAGCGTAGTCAAACGTAATCAATCCACTTGTCAAGGAGATTATGTTGGGAGAAGGTCACACCCAGTAACGTGCGACTTTAACGCAATTATCCCAGGGGAAAGCAAGCTTGTCAATTGGAGGCTAACTGTTCACTTCACCTCTAAGTGCCACCCCCTGATTCATGACATTCTGGCATTTAGCTCAGAGAGGCTGAAAGTAATTGCTAACAGTTTGCAACAGGATAAATCCAAGGGTGAATCAAAATCTCACACTTTGAAATAATGAAGATCATGTTCTATGTGATTGTAAGGATGAAGATGGGAAAATAATGACTGATTTAAAAATGTTAAATTTATTTAAAATTTCAAATACTAACCCATTACAAAGAAAGGTTGTCAAGAAGCTGCTTATTCTTGGAATATGACTCAGAGTCACAGTTAAATAGAAGAGATTACTTATTGACTCATTCATTTATTAATTCAAAATATTTATTGAAAATCCAGTCTGCATTAGGCATTGTTTTATGCTCCAGGACTTACTGGTATGTAAAACCAGATGTATCCTTTGATCTTATCAAGCTCAGAGTTTAGTAGAAAACACTATCAGATATAAGTGTTACTTTTTTTGTTGTTGTAAAACTAAAGCACATATTATGTGGAGAACCTTAATTTCTGCCTACAAGAAATCATGTCCTGGGGCTGGAATTGTAGTTCAGTGGTAGAGTGCTTGCCTAACATGGGTGAGGCACTGGGTTCCATCCTCAGCACCACATAAATAAATAAATAAATAAATAAGTCATGCCCTAGGGGAGAAAAACATATACACAAGTCATTAAAATACAATATGGTCTATGATACAGATGGCATCGGGGTGATAAGGGACTTATCATCTAAATTTGGAATGTGTCAATAGTGGATTGGATGTAGATGGTAGGAAGAAGGCAAAACCTATTCCTGGAAACACAGAGTAGGAGCTAGCATGGGTATTAATGCAAGGTAGACCCAAAATTGAGTCCTAGGTTTGCTGTTGACTGGTTTTGTGACAACAACAAAACAAACTTTTAAGTTAACCTTGAAAAAGAAAAACTTTTTCCTCATCTGTAGAATAAAAGAGAATCAAATGAGAAGAGTATGTATGACCAGTATGAACCTCAATCCAAAAATCCAGACTTGCAACAATTAGCACTTTATTTTCAAAAATTTAAGTTTTGACTTTGATCCCTTCAGTCTTCTGAGCTAGCATACAAGGCAATTTTGATCATGTTTTCTCTCTATTCCCCTTTCTTGGGATAGTACTAAGGGACTTTTAGATATAGGGCAGATTATATATGTCTGGTCCTGGGCCACTTTCCTGTACTGTGGGCTTCTGGTTCTGGAGGTTTTCTAATGCATCTGGGTCGTGTCTGGGGCTCACGGTAAGGACCTGTGATCTCAGCCCAGAGTACCACAGAGATAGCAAGTCTTCCCATCTCCTCCACAGGTTAGTGTATCTTGCCACTCTAGGAGACAAAAAGCCTCCTTTCCTCAAGTTTTCTAACCAAGATGTGGAGTTCTCTTCAGGGCTTTGCCTTGTTTCAAATACAAATGTCAGGCAGACTTGCAGGGTTTAACTCTGCTATCTAAATAGTGTAGAGCACTTAGCACAGTACCAGGCTCATACGAATTCAATAAATTAAATTTTCTCTCTTTTTTGGTATGGGAAATTGAAACCAGGGGTGCTTTTACCCTTGAGCTACACCCCCAGTCCCTTTTTACTTTTTAAAAATTTGAGGCAGGATCTCACTAAGTTGTTAAGATGCTCACTAAATTGCTGAGGCTGGCAATTTCAATTATTCTGTCATATATTTGTTTTTTTAAATATTTATTTTCCTTTCTATTTTTTTCTGATTCTTTATCTGAAGAGAATAATTTGTTTGCCATCATCTGTTAGAACAATTTGGAAGGAAGGTGAATTCTCCTTTTAATCCTATTAATTCAGTGAAATCTTAGGTGTTTCTAAGATAACTTTTAAACTATATTTAAATAATCAAAGTCAACATCAGGAACAATATATTTTAATTTTCCTCTTTATATAATTTGTAGTTTGGCACTGTATAATTGCCCTCTCCCCCATGTTTATGTCTTTGATAATCTACCTAGGATTGAATTCTATTTAAATAAGGACATTTTCTCCTTTGCAGTATACATTATAGATGTATTTGTTAAGCTAAACTAAAGTTTTTCAAAATATAAAAGTAAACCATGTTCATAAAAAGAGAATGGATATGTGTCCCTCCCCCTTTCCCAGGGGAACCATTATTAACAGCTGTGTATTTATCTTTCTTTTTTTTTTTTAAGAGAGAGAGATAATTTTTAAATATTTATTTTTTTAGTTTTCGGTGGACACAACATCTTTATTTTATTTTTATGTGGTACTGAGGATCGAACCCAGTGGCCCCGCACATGCCAGGCGAGCGTGCTACTGTTTGAGCCACATCCCCAGCTCTGAATTTATCTTTCTAGCACCCCAAATCACATATAAATATGTACCAGTGATTCTGATGTATTGTTTTTTAATTTTGGAAACAATGGAATCACATCATACATATTCTGCTCCTTACTTTTTTTTTAACTCAAAATTATGGGCATCTTTCCATGTTAGAAAATGTTATGGGTTGAATAGTGTTCTCTGTAATTTCTTTTTCTCTACATTTTTACTTCGGTGCATTATTGTACATAATGGTGGGATCTGTTGTTAAATATTAGTACATGGACACAAGTGTTCTCCAAAATTTCATGTGCTGAAGCCCTAACTCATGGTACCTCAGAATGTGACTGTATTTGGAGATAGTCTTTAAAGAGTAATTTAGTTAAAATGAAGTCACTAGTGTGGATCCTACAACATGATTGGTGTCCTAGTCAGAATAAATTTAGACACAGATGAATGGAGAGGTACTATAATTTGGATCTGGAATGTTTCATATGTTAAAGGCTTTTCCCCAGTGAAATAATGTTCAGAAGTAGGATTTTTGGGGAGTGATTGGATCATGAGGGCCTAATAAATTAATCCACCGATAACTGAATGGACTGTTGGAAGTGATGGAAACCAGGAGGAGGGACCAAGTTGAAAGATGTGGATCTCTGGGCGCATGCCTTTGGGGACTTCATCTCATCCCTGTCCCTTTCACTTTCTCTCTTTCTCATTATTTCTTCATCCTGGCTGTCAGGAGCTGAATAGCTTTCCTTAGCCACACCCTTCTCCCATGATGTTCTGTCTTGCCTCAGGCCCAAAGCAAAGCAATGGCCAACCAGAGACTGAAACCTCTGAAATCATGAGCCAAAATAAACTTTTCCTCCTTTAAGTTGTTTTCTGTCAGGTATTTTGGTCACTGTGTCAAAAAGCTGACCAATATATCTACTTTGTTCTTTTTTTTTAATAGCATTTTTTGGGTTCTTTTTTTTTATATCAACAGTATTCTTTGTCATAGGTAATACATAATGCATTGTCATAATAATGTGTAAGTATAGCTGAATCATGTGGTGGTTCCATTCCTAGTCTTTTGAGGAGCCTCCAAACTAATTTTGATAGCAGTTTTACTAATTTACAATCCCACCAACAGTGTAGAAGTGTTACTTTTCCTCCACATCCTCTTCAGCATTTATTTATATTATTTGTATTCCTGATGACTCTCATTCTGACTGGTGTGACATAAAATCTCCATGTAGTTTTGATTTGCATTTCCCTAACTGCTAATGATGTTGAATATTGTTTCATTTGTATTTCTTCTCTGGAGAAGTGTCTAATTCATTTGCACACTTATCAGTTGGGTTGAGTTTTTTAGTGTGAAGTTTTTGAGTTCTTTATGTATTTTTATTTATTCTAAATTACTTTATGTATCTGGAAAACCTTACATTAACTCAGAGAGCTTTGTCTGGCAGATTGTTGTAGCAGGTCATTACACTGGTTTATTACGAGCACTTAAGGAAAAGAATTTTGGGGGGGGTTTGTGCATGCTAGATGCTCATACTCTACCACTGAGCTACATGCCTAACCAGGACTAGCACTTTTTAAAAAATGAAGATAAGTGTGATTCATCGGATAGGATGATCCAAAAATGATCTTTGGAGCTAATGCTGGGGTTGCCTACATATTGTGCCAGCTGGGACAAAGGTCTCCCCAACTATCAGCAGCAGGGGCATTGCCAAACTTAGCAATCTGTCCCTAGCAGATGGGGCAAAAAATTCCTAAAGATCTCCAGGTGCTAGGAAGTTGGCTTTCCCACACAAGTCCTGTAACAGCTGGTTCTTAAACTCAGTCACCCTGGCCCTAGTTTCTTTGTCCCACATTCTGATAAGGCTATTTTCTCACAATTTTGCCCTAAGAAAGTGTCAGAAGACAGCAGAAAATATCCCTTCACCAGAACACATATAGCACCTAGCCTTAGCATCTTTCGTTTCTTTTGTTGATCCTTGACTTGTATGTTTCCCGCATTAAAGGCTTGTTTTAGTCAGCTTGTTCACTATTATGACTAAAAGACCTGACAAGAATAATTTTAGAGGAGGAAAAGTTTATTTGGGAGCTCAAGGTTTCAGAGGTCTCGGTCCATAGACAGTATTGGATACGAAAAATAAAGGACCCCAAAATAGTGAGGCCTGGGAGGAGGAAATAGAAAAGAAAGCAATGCATTGATGGCTTTCTTCCCTCCCAAGATAAAACCTTTCCAGATGCTGGCCACAGGCAGGGAAAAAAAAAAAAAATTGGCTCATCAAATCTACAAGTGATAGTTTCTAGGAAATACTATCTCTTCCAAGACAACTCGTCTTCAGGTGCTGACCACCGACCCCCAACTCAAATTCCTGAGTGCCCAAACTGACATGCTCACTAAATCACTCACAACCTATATAAGTCCAGTCTCCTTCTTTGTTCAGGGGCTCATTTTCCACCAGGAAAGTGGGTCCCACTGTGTCCCTTTGTCCCTGCTTACCCTGTTCCTATGTGAAATTTCATTCCTGAATAAAAACAAACAAACAAACAAACAAAACTGAGCTGATTGGTGAGGTTGGTGTTTGTCCTGGTCTTTTTTGGCTCACAGATAGCCAGCTCCATTCCTTGGGGCTTAAGGTAGGCTAAATATCATGGTGGAAGAGTGTGGCAAAAGGAAGCAGAAAGAGACTCCACTTGCCAGATAAAAAATGTTTCAGATAAAAATATAATATAAAATATAAAAATGTATCAGATTAAAAAAAGGTCCACCTTCAATTCTCACCTCCTTCATCCACACCCTACCCCCCTTCAGTTACCACTCAGTTAATCCCATTAGGGGATGGGATTTAGTTTTGATTAGTTGATTTGAACAAATAGGAGCTAGTTGAATGTTGTCAGAAACTGATTGGATCCACAACCACATTTTTAACAGATTATCAGAAGAAATAAGACAGAAAAAAAGCTGACAGTAAAGATGCTTCAGAAGTATAGTAACATACATTGTTGGTGGGACTGTACAACCACTATGGAAATAAATATGGAGGCTTCTCAAAAGTCTAGGAATGGAACCACCACACGATCCAGCTATACCATTACTCATTATTTACCCTGATGATAAATTAAATTCATCATACTGTAGTGATATGTGCATACCCATGTTTATAGCAGCACAATTCACAATAGCCAAACTATGAAACCAGCCGAGGTGTCCATCAATGAATGAATGGATAAAGAAAATGTGGTCTATGTACACAATAGAGTTTTATTGAGCCATAAAAAGAAATGAATTTATGGCATTTGCAGGAAAATGGATGGAACTAGAATCCATCATGTTCAGTGAAATAAGTCAAACTCATAAGGTTATCATAAAGTTAAGGGTCTTATGGTTTCTTTCATATGCAGCATCTAGAAAGGAAAAAGGAAAACAAAAATTGGGGTGGATTTCCAAAAAATCAAAGGGAAGGTCAGTAGAGGAAAGGGACCAAGGGGTGAGAGATAGGGAGGGAGAGGGAAATGCTGGGGAATGATACTGGCAAAATTATGTTGTTAAATTGTGTGCATGTAAAAATATGTAACAACAAATCCCATCAATACGTACAACTATAATGTGCCAATGAAAATGTAAAAAAAAAAATTACAAATTTAAATGGAAAAAAAAGTGTAGTAACATGTTGCTATAAAATTGTGGGGGAGGAGCAGATGGGATGAGGGAGGTGGAGTTATAGCTGAAGCCCTATAGTGGTAGAGGGAAAAGGACCCTACTCTTTGAGGTTTTATGCTTGCATGACTAATTCTGCCTTGTTGAGACCTCAGCCTGCAACTGAGGGTGTCAGAGAGGGAGGAACATCCAAGTGTTGCGGTTTCTAAGAAGCTTCTCAACCCACCTTCTTTTAACACCCTGCAACAGGGTGGCTTGGACCACTCAATGTCTAGCATTTCCTATTTACAATCATTTGTTGTCTCCTCACAGAGGAAAGAGTACCTTCTGTGATTTGGTTTTATTTTGCTACTTAGTTAATTTAACCTTGAATTTAGTAGAAATTGCTGTTTCTAATTTGAAATTTCTGTTGCTGGGGAAGATACAGTTGGCTCTCCACATCCACGGACTCAACCAACTTCAGATCAATCAAAAATATCCAAAATAAAACTGTGTACTGAACATATATGTACAGATATTCCCTCATCATTATTTCCTAAACTATGTACATAGTATTCACATTGTATTATGTATTATAAGTAATCTAGAGATGATTTGAAGTATATGAGAAGATTACATAAGCTATGTGCAGATACTACACCATTTTGTAGAAGGGATTTGAGTATATGTGAGGTTTGGCATCTGTGGGATGGGAGGTGGGGATCCTGGAACCAATCTCCCAAGGATACCAAGGGATGACTGTGTTTAATATGCACAATTTGTTACTTTAAAATATATATATTAATTTGGTGCAAAAGAGGGGCAATCCAAGTTCCTATTCATTTTTCCTACATTTAGAACAAATATGTGAAACCCCTGACATGCTTTGAACAATTTACAAGCCCATTGATTTAAAGAGTTTGATTTTGAGAACATTTCCAATTTCAAGTCTGTGGATTTTCATGGTATGTGCTTGTAGGATGAGGCTCCCTAGGTTCTCATAGTGTTTTCTTTCATTAAAACCCTGCTAGCTTCATTGGAAGAGTCTTTGCCCTGTGTGCTGAGATGCATCAAATCAAGTAAGGTAGCAATCAACTGCTTTCCTAAGAGTTGTCTTGACAGCCTGAAGTTAGGGAACTCAGCATTCCATTCCCAACTGTTTGTTCTCTACACATTCAGAAGGGAAAAAAAAAATCTTTACACCAATTTAAAACTTTTCCCCAAAACTCAGGGGATTAATATATAAACGCTGTGGACAGGGAGGTAAGTTTCCTACTTCCCTCCAAATTGAAGCCAAGATTAATTACGAGATTCACCTGTTCCTGAAACAGGCCAGGTAATGGATCCTGGCTGTGCGCTCCCTGAAGCAGTGCTGGTCCCACAGTTCACAGACTTACTTGCTTTGATCAACTCATTCTTTCTCAGCAGGCCCCAAATGGTTGCCACGGGGACACAAGTGCTTAGTTTACAATCATGTTAATTTTGCTTTTTGTTTGTCTTTAGCAGTTGGAGATTAATGAGTAAAAAGGGTGTTTAAATTTTCAACCAGGCTTCTTCTAATCGCTGGGCCGCATTGTGGCTGGCAGTTTTATTACTTTGATTTCCTGAATCAATCAGGTATACGGTTTCTTTGTTCAATATAGGTTATGGTGCAGGAAAAGACAGTCCTACCAAGAATGACTGCAGCTGCTCTGGATTCCGTGGAAGGCGATTGTGAAAATACTTTGGCACCTTTGCAGGTTTTCATAGGAGGACTTTGTTGATGGCATAATTTGTTTGTTTGCCATGCTATGTAGGGATTGACCCCAGAGACACTCCACCACTGAGTTACATCCCCAGCCCTTTTTGTTTTTTTTATTTTGAGACGGGGGTCTTACTAAGTTGCTGAGGCTAACTTTGAACTTATCCCTTTTGGGCTCCCAAATTGTTGGGATCACAGGAAGTAAGCCACCATGCCTGGCTCCTGGCATTCTAAATAAACATACCTGAAGCATCTAATAAAGGAGGTTACTATGCCTGTTTTTCATACTGAGGAAATCAAATTAGCTGATATCTGCTGCAACGGTGAAAATTAATTCAGAATTTGAAATAAATTCCTTGGAAGCAGGAATTTGTTGCCACTTCAACTCTTGATGCTTCTGAAGTGAGGAAAACAAACTCCATTCTGTAGCAGGGTTACTTCAGTGTTTGCCTTCAGGTTTGTACATAAACCAGTAAGGCCATGGGGATTCTCTCTCAAAAGAGACTTTAGATCAAAGAAATCCCCTTCAGGTCTCATACATTGTAATAGAAATTTTACACACATACTACAACTGAATATGCATTGTTCCTGAATGTAAGAGATAAGGAGAACTTTGCTTTAACACAGTCTTTCTAAAGCACAAAACTGATCATGATACTTCAGAGGCCCAGGTATTGGAGGCTTGATCCCCAGCCTGTAGCACTGTCAGAAGGCAGTGAAACCTTTACAAAGTCAGGCCTGATGGAAAGAAATTAGGTCATTGGGAGTGGACCCTCAAGGAGGATCTTAAGACCCTGGCCCCTTCTTTCTCTGCGCCCTGGCTGCCCTGAGGTAAACAGCCCTCCTCTACCATGTGATCCCACCATGATATACTGTGCAGCCCCAGGCCCAAAGCAACAGGGCCAAACCACCATGGATGGACTGAAACCTTAGATGTGTTCTGAGAAATAAATCATTAAGCAAATCCATGTGTGAATATCATAGAATGTACTTACACAAACTAAGATGGCTACAATGTCATTAAGTACTGTATGTGGTCTCATGGAACCACCATCATGTGTAGTCCATCTTTAACTGAAGCATTGCTTTATAGCATTGATCCTTCTGATCCCATGTGTTCTCCTTACAACGTGATGTAATACTCCTCCACTGAGAGCCAGGTTTGTGTTCTCAATTCTGGAACCCGAGTAGGCTTTTTTTTTTGTAACTGTCTCAACCAAAATGGTGAGTGGAATGATGGTGGAATGTTGCTATGTGACTTCTAAGTCAGGTCTTAAAATGTAATCCAGTTTCTGCCCCTTTCTTTCATTTTTGGGACACTTGCCTTTGGAACCCTGAGCTGCTACACAATCCATCTACCCTGAAGCTGTCATGCTAGAAATACTATACAGTTAGAGTGGGAATGCTTGAGGAGCACCCAGCTGTTGGAATCTCTCTAGTTTAGGTACCTGGTATATAAGAAACCTTTGAGATAAACTAACCCCAACTTATCTGACTGCAACCTCTTGAGAGACTTTGAGTAGAACTGCCTAGCTGAACAACTTTGGAATTTTTATCACATAGAAACCATGAGAGAAAAATGATCATTGTTGTCCCAAACCATTATTTGTTGAGGTGATTTGTTTCATAGTTATTGTTAGCCCCAAAAGTACCCAACTAGGTACAAACTTCATGGATTAGCAGAGCTTTTATTCAGTGGTGAAGTCACCCCTCTGATGGACCTACTTTCCTGGTGGAAAATGAGCCACCAGCCAAAGAGGGCATCTGTGCTAATATAGATTACACTGATAGGTGACTTAATTAATGACAGAGCGTGTCAGTTTTCTGCTTTTACTAGAAAGATGGAAGGTCTGGGGTCAACGCTCAGTATCTGGGAAAGGATTTGTTTTGGGAAGGATCAATGCTGTGACTTCTTCCCAGAGACTGTCATTCTAGGGGTGATGAATATCTCCTCCCTGGGGCTTAGCTTGTCATTGGGAAAGAATGTATTGGGAAAGGATCAATGTTTTCAATGTGTTGCCTTCTTCCCTTTCCCTCTTCCCAGGCCACACTATTTTGGGGTTTATCATTTTCCGTATCTAACAGTTATAGTGTCTGGAAAAGGGAAAAGAGGGCCGAAAAGTATCATGGGCCGTAAATTAAATCAAATTATAGCTGGGACTAAAAAAAATAATTTGGTAGGAATTGCAATTTAGTCTTAAAAATATGAATCTAGAAAATACCAAGGCAATTATTTATGAATAGGTTGGGTTTATTTCAGAAATGCAAGGTTAGTTTAACATTAAAAAGTTAATGTAATTAACTATATATACAGAATATAAATAAAATATTTATTTTATATTATAATATATTTACAATTAAGTAAATATTTAGTAAAATTCTATATATACCTATGATTTTAAAAAGTCGAGTGTCAATGGTAAGAAAAAATTTTCACTAACTTGATAAATGGTTCTACAAAAAAATCTATATCAGATACATACTAAATAGTAAAATATCAAAAATTTCCCCATTAAAGCCAGGCATGGTAGCACATGCCTGGTATCCCAGTGGCTTGGGAGTCAGGAGGATCACAAGTTCAAAGCCAGCTTCAGCAACAGTGAGCCGCTAAGCAACTCAGTGAGACCCTGTCTCTAAATAAAATACAAAATAGGGCTGGGGATGTGGCTCAGTGGTCAAGCACCCCTGAGTTCAATCCCTGGTACCCACCTACCACCAAATTATTCCCCACTAAAGTTGGGAACAAGAGAAAGATATTCACTATCATAATTTCATTTTCCTTTTTATTTCCTTTTTCTTTTTTCTCTCTTTTTCTCCTCCCTTTTCTCCTTCTCCTTTTTCTTATTACTGGGGCTTGAACCCAGGGCCACTTGACCACTGAGCTATATCCCCAGCCCTTTTTAGTTTTTATTTATTATTATTTTTAAAAATTTTGAGACAGAGTCTCCAAAGTGACCCTAGCCTTGAACTTTTTTTAAAAAATATTTTATTAGTTATAAATGGAACTTTATTTATTTATTTGTTTATATGCAGTGCTGAGAATCAAACCCAGTACTTCATGCATGCAAGGCAAATGTTCTACCAATGAGCTACAACCTCAGCCCCTTGAACCTTGTGATCCAACTTCTTCAGCCTCACAAATACCTGGGATTACCACTGACACCCAGTTCTGCTGTTACCATTTCAATTTAATACTGTCTTAGAAAGTACAAAAGGCAAGAAAACAAAATAAATAAAATGTATCAGGTTGGGTCTTTTTTTTTTTTTTTCCTGTGGTGCTGGGGGATTGCAAGGCAAACACTCTACCAACTGAGCTATGTCCCCAGCCTAAAAAGTATCAGGTTTAAAACAGAAGTTAAAAATAAACGCTTTCATTATATGGAATTAACATGTATACTCAGAAAATTCAAAATAATCTATAAATAAATTATTGAGTGACAAGAATTTTAAAATAGTTAAAATACTAAAAATATAGAGAAATTAGAATCTAGCAAAGTTGTTGGATAACATGTTAGTCTACTGTCATTAACCGAATTTCTATACATCATTAACAATTATAAAATTTAACTTAATCAAGAGCATCAAAACCAAAAAACAAGCCCACAACAACAAAAACCCCAAACCATATCATATTGGGAAAATAATTTTGTAGTTGAGAAACCTGGAAAATCCTACCTTAATCAAGTTATCAAATATTACCAGAAAAGGGAATAATTGACATTATGTATATCCTAATATGGTACATCAGGAAAAAGAGGGCTGGGCTGTAGCTCAGTGGCAGAGCACTTGTCTAGTATGTATGAGTCACTGGGTTTGATCCTTAGCATCACATAAAAATAAACAAATAAAATAAAGGTATTCTGCCATCTACAAGTACAAAAAAATTTTTTAATATTATTAAAAATTTTCTGTATTAAAAAAAAGAAAATGTCAGTTCTATAGTTCTTTTCTGTTCAAATTGCATAAACTATATCTAATGATGAGAAAATGTCAGATAAACCCAAATCAAGGAATACTTTGATATATCTGGCCTGTAATTTTAGTATGTATTTATTTATTTTGTGGTACTGGGGATTGAACTAGGGGTGCTTTACCACTGAGCCACATGCCCAACTGATTTTTCTCCCCCAGGGCTGAGGCCCAGGCTCACCTTGAATTTGTGACCCTCCTGCCTCAGCCTCCTGGGTCCCTGGGATTACAGGTTTGTGCAACTGCACTGGCTGTCCTATATTTTATAACTTTTTTTTTTTTTTTTGAGAGAGAGAGAGAGAGATAGAGAGAGAATTTTTTAATGTTTATTTTTTAGTTTTCGGCGGACACAACATCTTTTGTTTGTACGTGGTGCTGAGGATGGAACCGGGCCGTACTCATGACAGGCGAGCGTGCTACCGCTTGAGCCACATCCCCTGTCCTATATTTTAAAAGAATGTCAAGATAAAGAAAGTCTGGAAAACAATTCTGGATTAAAGATGACTAAACATGTCATGATGAGGTTTAATATGAAATATATTTGATTTTTGTCCTGTTTCTTAAAAACCCTGGGAATTCCTGAGTGTTAAACATTTTTTATTAATAACAATGGTCCCTTTCAGATGCTAATGGAGTGA
The DNA here is from genome assembly GCF_045843805.1 of Urocitellus parryii. Lineage (NCBI taxonomy): Eukaryota > Metazoa > Chordata > Mammalia > Rodentia > Sciuridae > Urocitellus > Urocitellus parryii. The sequence continues at coordinate 80,693,736 of NC_135542.1, read as the reverse complement.
CTTAGGGTGGGGCCCCTACAAAGCCTCTGGAGAGGGCCGGCTACTGGAAAGACCAAGTGATTAGACTTAAGAGGGTTGAAACTTTCTGCACCAACCACCAACTGCTGGACAGGGCCTGGGGTGCATAATCAAGCTCTGTAAATTGTTAAACAAGAATGAGCTTCTGGCTTGTTGAACAGGTGGAGGTGCTAGGGGGGTGGCAGTCCCAGAGAGGGTGTGGGTTCCTGGTGCCTTGCAAAATCTGTCTCTCTCTTCCTGGGGTTGTTTGTATCTTCTATAATATCTTGTATAATAAACTGACAAATGTAAGTAAATATTTCTGTGTCATTCTAGCAAGTTATTGGAACTCAAAGAGGAGGCTGCAGGAAACTGGTTGTAGCCATTCAGTTAGAAGAACCTGTGGCCTGGGCTTGTGTTTCTTATCATCGGAAGTGGGTAGTTTTGTAGAAATGAGTTCACAACCTGTGAGATCTAATACCATCTCCAGATAGATTGCATCTGAATTGAATTATAAGATACTCTGCTAGAAAATCACTGAAGGATTGTTTGATGGGGAGAAATCCAAGGATCACAAAGGTATTCTATATTGATTGTGAGATTAAAAAGTTGTTTGTTTTTTCCTTTCACATTTGATAAGAAAATGTAATATGTGATTTTGGATTGGATCTTGAACCAGGAAAACAAACTTTTTTCCTTTTGCCACAGGGAACGTTAGTGAGATTGAATTAATGGGATTGGAATAGATGAGATTTAAATAAGGTGTACAAATTAGATCATCGTACTATATCAATGTTAGTTTCCTGGTTTTAATAAGTGTACTGTGGTCATAACATTGCTTTTCCAAAAAAAGAAAGAAATATTTATAAGGAAAGTGACACTGTTGCTGAAAGCTCAGTTCTAGTTACCAAGGCCAATCCAATAATGAGGACACAGTTTCGAGAAAAAGGAAAAAGAAGATTTATTGCTGTCCTAGCAAAGGAGAAACACAGGGATTCCTGTCCCAAAGGTTGTGATTCTGCCCTTCGATAGGAACAGGGGGCTTTTACAGAGGTGATTTAAAGGCTACATTCCGCAGAGTTGCCTATGGAGTTGTAATTCACTTGTTAATTTGGGATATAGTCATTTCTGAGATCTTCTGGTGCCATCCCCAAAGTATGGATTACTTTGTTCCTATGATGAGTGTGTACTCAAGGACAGAGTAATCTGCCTAATAATGGAGAAGAAAGGTAATACTGTTTCCAAGGATCAGGGAGAGAGGAAGAGAAAGGAACATGTCCATTTTAAAAATAAGTTGTAGGCAGCAAGGACTATATTCAAAGCATAAAATATACCACTGTTACAGCATTATGTCTGCAATTTCCTCCAAACATTTAAATGGAGGAAAATACCATGTTCATGGACTGGAATACGATTCTCCTTAAATTGATCTGTACTCTAATGCAGCCCCAATAAAAATTTTAGAAAGCTTTCTGTTTGCTTGTTTTTGTAGGTTTTGACAAGTTTATTTGAATTTTTTGTGAAAAAGAAAATGATCAAAAATAGTTATGAGAGTCTTGGGGAAAAAAAGTAAATAGAAGGACTTGCTAGGAATATCAAAGCTTAAAACCCTATATTTAAGTTTAGAGACATAGACAAGTTGGACAGAATACAATAATTAGCAACAGATACACACACAGACACTTAATTTATAAGGTCACTTCAGGGTAGTGGGGAAAGATGACTTTTTTAATAAATAGTACTGGTATGACTAGATATCCTTAAGGAAAAAAAGATCTGGCTTCTGCACCACGTCATATAAAAATTAGAACTCTGGAAAATAAAACTCTAAATGTAAGAAGTTCTAAAAAGTAATACAGCATTATGCTTTGGATGTGAGGGTTTCCCAAAAGTTCATGCATGAGACAGTTCAGAGGAGAAATGATTGGATTGTAAGAGTTCAGAGGAGTTCATTGGATTGTAAAAGTTCATTGGATTGTAAGAAGGTTCAGAGGAGAAATGATTGGATTGTAAGAGTCTTAACCCAATCAGTGAATTAATCCCCTGATTGGGATTAACTGAGTAGTAATTGAAGAGATAGGGTGTGGCTGGAGGAGGTGAGTCTTTGCGGGCTTGACTTTGGGGATATGTATTTGTATCTGGTGAGTGGATTCAGTTTCTGCTGTGGGATCACCACGTAAGCTACTTTCCTCCCCCACTCTCTTCCACCTGGTCCTTCCTGTCTCACCTTGTGCCCTGAGGAATGGAGCCAGCTGTCTAAGGATTGAGACCTCTGAAACCATGGGCCCTCAAATAAACTCTTCTTTCTCTATAGTTATTCTGGTCGCTTCATTTAATCACAGCAATGAAATAGCTGACTATACTACATAGGAAACAATCTTTCAGGATCACAATGAACTATTTCTTAAGCAGGATTAAAAAGTGCACTCATGAGCTGGGGTGGCAGAGCACTTGCCTTGCATGTGTGAGGCCGGGTTCAATCCTCAGCACCACATAAAAATAAATAAAATAAAGATCTTGCGTCCATCTATAACTAAAAATTTTTTTTTTAAAAAAGTGCATTCACCATGAAGGAAAAGATTGAGCCATTGAACTAAGCTAACATTATTAATGCCTGGTCATCAAAACACATCATTGAGGGAGTGAAAAGGTGAATCATAGGATTTATGTTCAGAGTACATAAAGAGCTTTTCCAAAACATCAAGACAAATATAAACAAGCTATTAGAAAAATGGGCAAAAGATTTGGATGGACTTCACAAATGGACTACTACTAATACTTTATATGAGAACACACCTCAAATTCATTGTAATCACGGAAATTAAAATTAAAATGCACCATACCTATCTACTGGCATGATTAAAATGACAAAGACTGGCAATCCAATTATTGGTGAGAATGTAGACCTAGTGGCATCTCATACTTTGATAAAGGAGTGTAAGCTGGTACAACCACTTTGGAAAATATATTCAGTTAAACAATACACACCACAACCCAGCAATTTTATCCCTAAAATACATGCCCTGCAGAAATGTGCACATGTATCAACCAAAAGACACATATAGGAATACTATTCATACTATTTCCAAACTGGATGCAGTCCAAAAATAGAATAGTTAAATAAATTGCAGCATATTTGTATAATTGAACACTATCTGCAATAAAAATGATTGAATTGCAACTATATTCAACCACATGGCTGAATTTCCCAAACAAAATGTTGAGCAAGATATAAAAGAACATATGCTTTATGAGTGCAATTACATATTGTTTAAAACCAGCTAATCCTTTAAAAAATTTCACTCTTTATTAAAATTGTAACAAGTAGAAAAATGCAGGAATCTTAAATGTACAGAATATTTATTTAGGGAAACGGGAATAATGGATACCAATAATTATTGAAACTGGACTTTCATGTAGGACTTAACTTTTACTGTTTTTATTTCTTGCCCCCTCCTCTTTGTGATGTGCAATCTTCCTATTAAGATAATGTTAAGCTGTTGGGATAACTAATGTTGAGGGATTTAATTTTTATGTAAGTTAGTTTCAATTTAATCTCCATTTTGTAAAGTTTCCTCAGAATTGATTGATGACTATAAAAAACTAATCACTTTTAGGAAACAGTTTGGACACTGTGTTTGTACTCTCAGGTGAACATCAAATGGAATTTTATGTTTGAAAAATTAGAAACAGTTAATTATACTCAAATCATTACTCTCTCCTGAGGAAAGTACTTTTCAGACTATAATTATTAGTAATGCTTTGTAAATGAAAATGCAAGTATTGAAGAAATTAAATGCTCTATATAAAATTAGAGCCAGGAATGAGTCTTAGGAAATTTTGGTTCTTGTTTCTGTACCAAATCATCTGACCATGGGCAACTTTTAGAATTCAATTAAAAAAAAAAAGAATCTATCAAGATAACCTATATGAATTAATATACAATGTTAATATACAATTATCTTCCACATTAAATTTATGAAATTATTTAGTATATACTTTTAAGATATGAAAACTTACATCCTCAGTCTCAGCTGGTATCCTGCTGCCTAAGCTACAAACCTGGGAGTCAATTCTCACTCCTTTCTCTCTCAATCAAATCAACCAAATTTTAAGTTCTGTTAGCTACTTTTTTTTTTTCTTTTGGAATAATTTTAAGCTTACAAGAAAAGTTGCAAGAGTAGTGTGAAGAATGTTTTTTCCTTGAACCATTTGAGCACAAGTTGCTCAAATCTCTTTCTGGAGTACAATTCCATGGTATAAATGCACCATACCTTGTTTAACATTTCACCTATTACAACTAAAGTTGCTATAACTTCTGGGTATAGGTTTTAGCGTGAACATTAGTTTTCATTCCTCTGGAATAAAGGCCCAGGAAGGCAATTACTGGGTGGTTGCATGTTATTTTATAAGAAACTGCCAAGCTATTTTTTAGACTGGTTGTATTATTTTACACTCCCACCAGCAATGTATGAGTGACTTAGTTTTCACACATTCTCACCATCATTTGATGATAATTTCACTATACTTTATTTTGGCCATACTGATAGGTGTGTAGCGATGTTGTAGGGACAAACGAGGCAAGGCACCGAAGATAGCAGGAAACAGTTTTATTTGGCTGCAGCCAGATTCAGAGGGCACATCTTTTGCTGTAATCAATTAATCCCCTGAACCCCAAGTTCAGGGAGTTTCAGAATTTTATACTCAGCATGGAAAGGGAGGGGCTCAGAAGTTCACAGTCTGCAGAAGTTCACATAAAAGCAACTTTTTCTTTCACTGATCTGGGCAAGTTAACTCTTGAAGGACAACACCTGAGAAGGGGAGAGCTTCAACTCCCCTTTCTTTTTTTCCCCCTGCCAGCTGTTACCATGGGCCCATTTGTAACTTATCTTAAAAATGTAGACATCTCTGTGAAGCCCAGCTCAAGGCCAGAGGCCTTGTTTGCACATTTCTTCAAAGTACTATACTGGATACGTTTGTGAAAAACTAGTAAGGGGGTGTCCAGCACCTGGAGTGCTGGTATCTTTTCGGCCAGTGGCCAAGTAAACAGGGCGACACGAAAATAGGAAATTTATCTACATTGAACTCTTTTGCAGAGACTCTTTTGCTGACAGTCCTAAAATCAGCCATGTTGAAGATTTCTGGAGAGGCCCAGTTAAGACTTTTCAGTGGAGAAAGGGGGTGCCACTTCAGCGATATTCCATTGTGGTTTTAATTTGCATTTCTTTACAGTCAATGATGTTGAACATCTCTTCATGGATTTTATCTTGCCTTCTAAATGTTTTCTTTGATGAAATGTTTGTTCATGTCTTGTACCCATGTTCTAATAGGACTGTTAAATCTGGAGAGTTCTTTAAGTATTTTAGATATGAGTCCTTTGTCAGCTCTTGTGAATAGCACCCCTACCCCTGTCTGTGGCTTATCCTTTCATTCTCTTAACAGAGTCTTCTACAGAGCAAAAATTTTAAATTTTGTGAAGGTCCAATTCATCAGTTTTTTCCTTAATGGATCCTGTTTTTATGTCTAATCATTATCCAGAATTTTTAAAGTTTTTTCCCCATTTGTTCCTAAAGTTTTATAATTTTTTTTATGTATTACATGTCAGTCCATGATCCATTTCATTTTAAAGTTTTAGAAGGTGTGGCATGAGGCTGAGGTTTATTTTATTTATTTATTTTTGCCTCTCTGCGTCCATTTATTTCAGCACCATTAGTTGAAAAGGCTACTCTTCCTCCATCAAATCGCTTTCACACGTTATCAAAAGTTGGTTGGCCATCTCTGTGCGGGTCTATTTCCGAATTCTCCAATCTGTTCATTGATCTATGTATCTATCCTCCAACCAAGATCACACTGTATTGATCACTGTAGCTAAATAACAATATTAAAATTGCTCTAGAGTGATTCCTCTCTATTTCTTCTTTTTAAAAATTGTTTGAGCTATTCTGGCATCCATGCCTTTCCATGTAAATTTTAAAATAAGACTGAGTCTACGAAAACAAATAGCAGCAACAATAAAAACCTTTCTAGGATTCTTTTAGAAAATTACAATTAACCTATAGATAAATTTGGGGAGAATTGACATTCTTCTTATATTAAGTATTCCAGTCCATATGCATGGTATGTTTCTCCGTTTATTTAGGTCTTCTCTGATTTCTTTTATTATCATTTTGTGATTGCAGCAAAAAGATCATGTACGTGTTTTGTAAATGCATCTCTAGTATTTAATTTTTCTTTGGGGTGATTATATATAGTATTATGCTTTTATTTTTGATTTCAACATATTCATTGTTAGTATATAGAAGTGAATTGATTTTTGTGTGTCAATTTTGTATCCTGTGGCCTCACTGAAATTATTAGTTCTAGGAGTTTTTTGGTAGAGTCATTGGGATTCTGTACATAAATAGCACTGCAATCTTAAAATTGGATAGTTTTATTTTTTACTTCTATATGCTTGCTTGCTTCCATCCTTCCACTGGTCAGAACTTTCAGTACTGTGACTGAATGAGAGAGGTAAGAGGACATCTTATCTTGGAAAAAATTCATTCTTTTACCATTTGATATGATGTTGGATGTAGATTTTTGGTATATACTCTTTATCAAGTTGGGAAAGTTCCTGCTATTTCTAGTTTGCTGGAAGTTTTAATTTTAAATTGGTGTTAGATTTTGCTTTAAAAGTGTGCTGGGCATGGTGGCGCACATCTGTAATCCCAGGGACTCAACTTAGAAGGCTGAGTCAGGAGGATTGCAAGTTCAAGACCAGCCTCAGTAATTTAATTTAATAGTAATGGACTATTATAAACACAAACTTCAGGTTTTTATTTCATTGCTTTTCTCCATTCTTTTCCTATTTTAAATTTCAATAATCTCTGTTCTCATCTTCATTTTTTCCTCTGTATGCTTTGAATTTATTTTGCTTTTTTCCTAGTTTTTGAGGTGGGATATTGAATTATTGATTTGAGACATTTCTTTTTTCCAATATAGCATATGGTATTATACATTTCCTTACATAAGCACTGCTTTGGCTAAATTGCACATATTTTATTACGTTGTATTTTAATTTTCACTCAATATATTTATTTTCAATTTCTTTTAAGACTTCCTATTTTACCCATGTATTAATTTCTTTTTTTTTTTTTTAATATTTATTTTTTAGTTCTCGACGGACGCAACATCTTTGTTGGTATGTGGTGCTGAGGATCGAACCCGGGCCGCACGCATGCCAGGCGAGCGCGCTACCGCTGAGCCACATCTCCAGCCCCAATGTATTAATTTCTAAGTGCTCAAAGATTTTCCTGTTTGAAAAGCATGTTAACTTTATGTTACTGATTTTCGGTTGGATTTCATTGTGTCCAGAGAACATGCTTAGTGTGATTTCAGCTCTTTAATATTTGTTGAGGTTTATTTGATTGCCCAGGATTTGGTCTGTGTTGGTAGAAGTTCCATGGGTGCTTGTTGCTAGGTGTTCTCTAGATTAGATTCTGTTGGTTGATTATGTTATTGTGTTCTATAGCTTTGCTGATTTTTTATTTATGGATTTCTATCAGTTGTTGAGATTGGAATGCTGAATTTCCCAACTATAATTTTGTATTTGCCTATTTTTCCCTTTAACTCTATCAGTATCTGCTTCATGTGTTTTGTGTGATAAATAAATAAATAAATAAATATATTTAAATCCACTCTTCCAGTCTCTGTTTTTTAATTTGTGTGTCTGGACCATTTACATCTAAGGTAATTATTGATATGTTTTGACTTTTATGAATTATTTTCTTTTTTTTAAAGACTTTTTTGTATTTATTTATTTATTTTTTTTAGTTTTCGGTGGACGCAACATCTTTGTTTGTATGTGGTGCTGAGGATCAAACCCGGGCCGCATGCATGCCAGGCGAGCGCGCTACCGCTTGAGCCACATCCCCAGCCCATTATGAATTATTTTCAACTTGCTTTCTCTATTTCTAATTCATCTATTTCTCTTAAATTTTTTTTAGTTGTAGATGGACACAATATCTTTCTTTCTTTATTTTTATATGGTACTGAGGATCAAACCCAGTGCCTTACGCATGTGAGGCAAGTGCTCTACCACTGAGCTACAACCCAAGCCCCTTATTTCTCTTTTATATGAACATTTTAAAGAACTCCTTCTTGGTTGATTTATAGTGTTTTGGGATATATTGCTTTATGTTTTCTTAGTTGCTTTAGGTTCTCTAGTGTACATGGCATAACTATCATAGTCCACAAGTATTGATACATTAATCTTTGAGTAATAATAATGAACTATTATAAACACAACTCTTCTACTCATGGATTGAAGATTCGAGCAATCCCACAATCTGAAGCAATTATGTAGTGAAAGGATGCCTTCTGAATGTTTTTTTTCTTCAGAGACTTGTCCTTTCTTACATTTCTTGCATCTAATGTTAGCATTCACTTGCTGTTTTACACGATCACTTGAAAAATAAATTATTGAAACAGACCCAGGAGCCAGCAAAGAGGATTGTTATTTGACTTTTACAATAGCTACATAGTATCTGAATTTCCATGGTGTCTCAGCTGTAGTTGCATGTACACTAATTTCAGCATATTTCCTGAAATAGAACGATAGGAGGATCTCTACAGCAGGTGTCATGCAGGAAAGGCAATACTGGAATTTAGAAAGCATGCCAATTTAGTTATTTCTTCAGCAGGTTCTGGCAAATGAAGCACTTTCTCTGTAAACATCTATTGACCCGTTACTGAGCCCTGGTATTATTTTCTGTGAAGTAGATTATTAAGGCTTTCTTTTGTACAGGTGTCTTAAAAACATATAAGAGCTACTGTTTCATCTTATTTGAGCATCTTTCATAATAAGTAAAAGATAAGAGGACTCCCAAATCACTTTGGTATTCCATCACCTGCTTTTAACTGAAGAATGATGAGAGGAGCCTACCATAATTCAACTCACAGCCAGTAATCCTGCTACATTATTCTGTACTTTAATTACCTTATTGAACATAGGGTTAAAAGATGTGAACAGAACGTCGAAGGCTTGCAAGTCCTAAATCATCCTTAGCCTTTATCATGCTTGTTCCATGGAATGGCAATTGTATGACACCTAACTGATTTTCCATTCTATTACTGTTTCAGCTACAAGATTCACTATGCTATTGATTTTAGAAGAGCCAAAACAAAAACTCTCAGCCACCAAGGGAAGTTCATAATTTAGTCACTATTCCGCAGACCTGTCAACTTAAAGATGTCAGATTTTTTTGACATGCTCAAATGTCTACATACATACACCGAAGCAACACATTCAACAAGAGCACTACCTTTCTTGTGCACAGCAAATGAAATTCTGAAAAAATGTTTTCCAGTACTCTGTGTTCTTGAAGGAACTTTGTACCTAGGATTCATGGCTTTGGAAAACTCAAAAGATTTTCTTTTTTCATTTCATCAACAGAAAATGGTATAAGTTGAGTCATATCAAAATATGTTTAGGGTACTTAATTTTTCTCTAAAAATTTCCTCTACCTGTATGTTATTTACATTCTTTTTAATATCTGAATTAAAGATTAGTTATCATAGATATTGCGATATCGGAGTGAAATTTTTTTAATATTTTATTTTTTAGATGCAGTTGGACACAATATCTTTATTTCGTTTATTTATTTTTATGTGGTGCTGAGGATTGAACCCAGGGTTTCGCACGTGCGAGGCGAGCGCTCTACAGCTGAGCCATAGCCCCGGTCCTGGAGTGAAATTTTTAAGTGGCAGAGTTGACATTATACTTATACTTCATATTCACAAGATATAAAGAATACTCAAGGAGCTGGGGATATAGCTCAGTTGGTAGCATGCTTGCCTTGGATACATAAGGCCCTGGATTTGATGCCCAGCACCCCCACCACACACACACACAGAATATTCAAGTAAATGTGCTTTTTTTGAAAGCCTCATGGCCAAAGTGGAATTAATATTCAAAACGTTAATAGAGTTTTTATAGGTTATTTTCTGTTATGAATGCAGGCTAGTTCGCCAAGTACTTCTACAACTATTAGAATTTTAACATTACTGAAACATTACAATTATATATAACATCAGCATTCCTTTTATTCTGCATTATATTATTATTTAAAGTTTTATAAACATATTGGCTCAGAAAGAATGTAAAGTTCTTCATAAAGTTACACAGCTACTGCCATCTTTCTAAATATTCATATTAACTGCCAATGTGTTTCCTTATTTGTTTAACAATTTGAAAGCTTTAAACTGATTTTTCTTTTGTTTTTGTGCGAAGAATCAAGTCTAGGGCTTTGTGCATACTAAAATTGGTTTTATATGTAAATTTGGTAGCTTCACAGTCATCAGTGATTACTGCAGCACTTTACTCCTCCAATAATAAATGTACATTCATATTTCATCCAACAGGTAGAATTTCCAATTATAAAATACATAAGGAAAATTTATTCCAAAATTAAATCTAGAATGATCACTGATTTTTGTAAACAAAAATTCTAATAATAACAATGAAACTAAATCACATGCCTTCCTTATATAATTGTTGCTGAGTGGATAGGATGGCAATCTATTCTTACACAGGATTACTGATTACTCAGAGGTTCAGGGATGTCAAAACTAATGTTAAAGTAGGTACTTAGTAGAAGCCAAAGTCAATTAGCAGATTCTGGTTGAATTCTGAGGTTGAACCTAAACTTCAGTGTATGCCTAATATATTTATTTGTTTATTATATAACGTCATACTGCATTAACATATACATTAATCGTGGACACTATAAAACGTGCAAAAATTTAAGATATTAAAAGTGAAAGATAGAAGTTATAATGTTTTCTTCCTGTATTTCAGGAAACTCTCTTGCACCTGGGGGAAACTTTTCATACCCCACCTGGGAGACTACTGACTATATGATAAAGTTCAAACTCCTTAACCCTGTTGTAACAGAACCTTCAAGTTCTGGTCACTGTTTTATCTGTTACCCCTCTTTGCCTTGAACCTTGTACTCTGACAACATCCAATTGCTTGTACTCTCCTGCATGTCATGCTGTTTCTTGCCTCTGTGGCTTAGTCTGGGCTGCACCCTGTGCCTAGCATGTGGTCTTCTTTGTCTGGCTCCCTCCATTCACCCTTTTGTCACATCTCAGACATCACACTCTCCAGGAAGTTCCCTGACACTCCTTTTTTTTCCTCCTTTGAGGCTGTGTTAAGTATCTTTCCTCTTAGCTCCCAAATTCCTAGTGTAGAATTTCTATTCTTACACTTATTAATTGTATTTTCATTGTCAAGGGGCACCCTGTACTGATTTAGCTTGTTTCTGTCACCCTGGAGGACTGAAGCAGAAATAGATCTTAGGTTGGGTTATAGAAAAGTAAAAAAAAAAAAAAAAAAAAAAAATAATAATAATAATAAATTGTATTTTCTGCACACTTGAGAGTTTTCAGACTGAGGTTTGAACCCACTGCTCTTACTGACCTTGACCCTGGGGTACAAAGAATCACACCATACCCAGGGGATTAAGTTCAAAGGTAAAGGAGGTAAAGAGTACATCATATTTTTTCAGGTGGAGTGCTAGGAAATAGATGGCACTGCCAAATGTAGATGTTTGAGGAGAGTTTAATAGGGAACACACTAAGATGTCAGTGGTGTGTAGGTAAACCAGGAGGGGCTGGAGAGCACTCAGGGCTTGTAATAGCAGGGAGCTTATTCTGCTTCCCCTATTCCTAGGCCAGCAGAGACCACGGTAGGAACCCATGAGTCAGAGAAACCTGTGTGGACAAGGTCACTGGAAAGAGAAGAGACCTTTCACATTTATTTTCCTACAGGGAAACAAATACCCTGACCTTGCTCTCTGCCTCTGTCTCCTGCCATCGACCTCTGCTCTTATCTGAATCCTGCTGGAAGTTGTTGTTGGTGGGGGCAGCCGGGTGGAACGAAGCAGCTTCTTGATACAGTTATGAGCACAGAGCATGGCAGGGAACATGGATAGAGGACCAGGAGGGTACACAGATGACATCCAGTACAACAGACAACCCCAAGTGCCCTTGAAACCGTTAAAATCCACCCCAGCCCATTTAGTCTTGAGATTTTGCATAAGATGATGAAAAACACTAAGATCTTTTTTTTTTAATTCTTTTATGCTGAGAGGACTGCTCTCTCTCAGTTATTAAACAGTGGTTGTTTGGCTGAAGTGGTGGGGAAATCTATAATGCAGACAATTAGGAAAATATCAGACATCACAGACTCAAGAGCCTTGGGGAACCAGGCAGGTGGATGCAGGTGGAGACCAGCCAGTGTGTGTGTGGGGGGTCTCTGACTTGCTCTTCTAATGATATTCCTTTTATGAGCCTTTAGTTGATAACGATGAGTAACCAGTGTTGGCTAATCATTCTGGTTGCAGGACAGGATTAATATAAAGCAGTTTCTTCCCTTCTAGAAATCTCCTCATTAATTACAGGCATAAGGCTAGGAGAATTTCTGGAGGTGCATGTTGTGCACAGACTGTTCTACACGCTCTTTCAGAATCTGATCCTTAAATTTCCTCTATGTCCCTACAAGATAGGTATTATTACAATTGCTATTTTACAGGTGAGTGTAAATGGGTACGGAGAAGAAAAGGAGGAACCAGGTGACCTGCTTCATCTCTCCTGCAGTGCATTCTGAGCAGGATATTCTAGTTTGAAAAGGGAAAGAGGGTTATTTATTAATTTTGAAACTTATTGAATCTAACCTAGCTTAAAAATGATTTGAGGTGTCTAGAATGTTTCTTCTTTGAAATGTTATCAGGGGTAAATATGGAAAGCAATAAAGTTTATCTTTAAAGAGGCTGGGTATTTGTGTGGCCACGATCATGGCTGCCTTGACCTCTGATGCAGGAAGTCATAGCAGACCCTCCTTCCTTTGTCTGGACATAGGCCTGGGCCTCTTGGGGCCTGTGGGTTTCCAGGGTGCACGTGCACCTTGCATTACAGGTATAGACCATTGGAACAGACAAATGGTATGGAGAGGTGGGCTTGGTGGAACGTTCTTCCTCCATGGCTACCTTAGCTCACCGCCTGTAGCAGCTTTGTTTTGGATAACTTGTAAGTGTTCTGTCTTAACCATGGACATTTAGTCATATTCAAAAACATCAATATAAGACAAAAGGTTATTTGAAAACTTCTACTACTGTGCTGAATCAGAGCGGTGACCAAGAACACCTTGCCTCATTCCTGATCTCAGGGGGAAACATGTACTCTTCCATCATGAAGAATAATGCTAGCTCTAGGTTTATAGGCCCTTTATACAGTTGAGGAGATTCTCCTGTGTTCTCAAGTTTATCATAAATAGGTATCTTGTTAAATGTTTTCACTGCATTCATTAATATGATCTTGTGATTCTCTCTTTAGCTTGTTGATATGGTAGATTGCCTTGGTTGCTTTTGAAACGTTGAACAAGCCTTACATAGCTAGAATAAATCCTATTTGACCGTGGTGCATAATTCTTTCCATACAATACTGAATTAGATTTGTACATATTTTGTTGAGCATTTTCACATCTAAGTTCATTTGAAATAGGTCTGAGTCGGGTGTGGTGGTGCACACCTATAATTGCTGCAGCTCAGCCCCTGAGGCTGAGAGAGGAGGATCTGGAGCTCAAAGCCAGCCTTAGCAATGGTGAGACTCTGTCTCTAAATAGAATACAAAATAAGGCTGGGGATGGGGTTCAGTGATCAAGTGTCCCTGGGTTCATTCCATGGTACCAAAAAAAAAAAAAAAAGAAATATTGGTCTATAGTTTTCTTTTTTGTACTACCTTTGTATGGTATTGGACTCAGGGTAATACTAACTCCTTAAAATGAATTAAGAAATGTTCTTTTCTATTTTGGGGAAGAGATTATGTAGAATTGGTCTTAACTCTTGTAATAGTTGGTATAATTCTCCAGGAAAACCATTTGGGCCTGGAGATTTCTTTTTTGGGAGTTTTAAAATTATGAATTCAGTTTCCTAATAGTTGTAGGGCCATTCAAATTATGTATTTTATATTGAATGCATTGTGGTAGTTTGTGTTTTTCAAGGAATTTTTTCATTTTGTCTAAATAGTTACATTCAGTTGGGTCAAGTCTTTTTTTTTTTTTTTCTTTTAGTATTACCTTATCCTTTTGACATCTGCAGGGTATGTTGTGGAATCTCATTTCATTCTTGATATTGGCAATTTTTGTCTTCTCTGTCTTTTTTCTTTGTCGTTCTTTTCAGTGGTTTTCAAAGAACCAGAACTTTGTTTAATTTTTCCTTTTGTTTTTCTGTTAAAAATTCCACTAATTTCTGTTCTTTGTGCTTGCTTAGAGTTTATTTTGCTCTTCTTTTTAGTTCTTGAGATGAGAGCTTAGATTGTTAATGTGTGTGTCCTCCCCCCCCCAAAAAAAACATGTTAAAACTTAATCATCAATGTGGTGATGCCTATTAGGCAGTAGGGCCATTGGGAGATGGGTAGGTCATAAGGACAAAACCCTCATGAATGGGATTAGTGCTCTTATGAAAGAGGTCCAGAGAGCTGCCTTCCCCCTCTGCTGTATGAAGACCAGTGATGAGGCATCCTCTATGAATCAGAAAGCAAGGCCTCACCAGACAGGTGAATTTTCTAGCCCCTGTCCTTTATCTTCCCAGCCTGAAGACATTGAGAATAAATTTTTCTGTTGTTCATAAGCTACCCATTTTATTATATTTTTATAGCAGCCTAAAAGGACTAAGACACTCTTTGACCCATGGATTATTTGGATTATTGAGAAGTGTGCTATTTAGCGTCCACATGTTTGGAAACTTTCCTGTTATCATTTTATTGTTGATATCTAATCTGGTTCCATTTTGGTTGAAAAAAAACCACTGTATTATTTCAATATTTTTAAATTTATTCGTTTTTTTTTTTTTTTTTTAATGGTACAGGGGATTGAACCCAGGGGTGCTCAACCACTGAGCCCAGCCCTTTTTTATATTTTATTTAGAGACAGGGCCTCACTAAGTTGCTGAGACTGGCTTTGAACTCGTGATCTTCCTTCCTTAGCCTCCTGAGCCACTGGGATTACAGGTGTGCACCACCACACCTGGCTTGAGGTGTGTTTTGTGGTACAGGTTATGGTATATCTTGGTATATATTCTATTAGCACCTGAAAGGAAACTGTATTTTGCCATCATTGAGTGGAGTGTTCCAAACCTGTCAGTCAGGTCCTGTGGGTAATCATGGTGACTCTTCATAGAATCATTAGATTATTTTCTATAGATTATTTCCTATCTAGTTGTTCAATCAATTTTTGAGTGTTGATGATTTCAACTATAATTGTGGATTTGTCTATTTTTCCTTTCAAATCTATAAGTTTTGTTTCATATATTTTATAGCTCTGTTAGTTGATTTGTATACATTTAGAGTAGCTGTCACTTAGGATTAACCCTCTTATTGTTGTATAATGCTTCTCTCAATCTCTGCCAGTTTTCTTTGCTCCAAAGTCTACTGTATTTGATATTAGTACAGTCATTCCTGCTTTCTTCTTATTCATGTTATAATATAACTTTTCCAAGCTCCTCCTTTCTTTCTTAGATGAAATCTTTTTTTGTTGTTGTTGTTGTTGTTTTTGGCCACCGACAGCATATGCAGTATTATTAACCATTCAAGTACAGTAGCATCTGGTTAGAGTGAGACAAAATTGGGATTGAAAAGTGAACAGATATTCAGCATCTAACAATTTGAAAGAAGCCACTACGTACTCTTGACAAACATGTTTTCACAGAGCCAATACAGTACTAGCCATTAACCCAATACTCCAAGTTCACTGAAGTAGAAAAGATGCAACAAGAAAAATAACTACATCGAAAAGACCAACACTTTAGAAAAAGATTAAAACACTTTCAGTTTCTCCCCTTTCTCCCCTAAAATAACATCTTACAGTCTGGATCTATAGAGTCCTATATTAGCTTTTAGAATATTTGTCAGGATCGAAAAATAAAATGACACTGGCCAGTATGGTCTTTGGATATTTATGAAGAGGAAGAGGAGAAAGTCAGTTCTCAGAACAAATTTAGTCAGCTTCAGTCTCATCAGCAGGGTCTTTGGATTCTTTGTTCTTCAGCACTTTTTTCAATGTGCTTATCCTTCCCTTGCCCACGCTCCAGTTTGGCAGCCATTTGTGCCTCTCGGTTCTCTTTGTTAGCTTCCATTTTGTGGTCAGTTTCTCTTCCGCCATTTTACTGAAGATGTTGTTTTCTTTTTTTTTTTTTTTTTTTTTTTTTTTTATTTTTTTTTTTTTTATTGGTCGTTCATAACATTACATAGTTCTTAATACATCATATTACACGGTTTGATTCAAGTGGATTATGAACTCCCGCTTTTACCCCGTATACAAATTGCTGTATCACATCAGTTACCCTTCCATTGATTGACATATTGCCTTTCTAGTGTCTGATGTATTCTGCTGTCTGTCCTATTGTCTACTATCCCCCCTCCCCTCCCCTCCCCTCCCCTTTTCTCTCTCTACCCCTTCTACTGTAAATCATGTCTTCCATTTGTATTCTCTTGACTTACCCCTCCTTACCTCCTATATGACATTTTGTATAACCCTGAGGATCGCCTTCCATTTCCATGCAATTTCCCTTCTCACTCCCTTTCCCTCCCACCTCTCATCCCTGTTTACTGTAAATATTCTTCTCAAGCTCTTCGTCCCTACCCTGTCCTTGTTTATACCCCTTATATCAAAGGAGTCATTTGGTATTTGTTTTTTAAAGATTGACTAGCTTCACTTAGCATAATCTGCTCTAATGCCATCCATTTCCCTCCAAATTCTATAATTTTGTCATTTTTTAATGCAGAGTAATACTCCATAGTGTATAAATGCCACATTTTTTTTATCCATTCATCTATTGAAGGGCATCTAGGCTGGTTCCACAGTCTTGCTATCGTGAATTGAGCTGCTATGAACATCGATGTAGCAGTGTCCCTGTAGCATGCTCTTGTTAGGGCTTTAGGGAATAGACCGAGAAGGGGAATAGCTGGGTCAAATGGTGGTTCCATTCCCAGCTTTCCGAGAAATCTCCATACTGCTTTCCAAATTGGCTGCACCAATTTGCAGTCCCACCAGCAATGAACAAGAGTGCCCTTTTCCCCGCATCCTCTCCAGCACTTATTGTTGTTTGACTTCCTAATGGCTGCCAGTCTTACTGGAGTGAGATGGTATCTTAGGGTAGTTTTGATTTGCATTTCTCTGACTGCTAGCGATGGTGAGCATTTTTTCATGTACTTGTTGATTGATTGTATGTCCTCCTCTGAGAAGTGTCTGTTCAGGTCCTTGGCCCATTTATTGATTGGGTTATTTGTTATCTTATTGTCTAATTTTTTGAGTTCTTTGTATATTCTGGTTATTAGGGCTCTATCTGAAGTGTGTGGAGTAAAGATTTGTTCCCAGGATGTAGGCTCCCTATTTATCTCTCTTATTGTTTCTTTTGCTGAGAAAAAACTTTTTAGTTTGAGTAAGTCCCATTTGTTGATTCTATTTGTTAACTCTAGCGCTATGGGTGTCCTATTGAGGAATTTGGAGCCCGATCCCACAGCGTGTAGATCATAACCAACTTTTTCTTCTATCAGATGCCGTGTCTCTGATTTAATATCAAGCTCCTTGATCCATTTTGAGTTAACTTTTGTGCACGGCGAGAGATAGGGATTCAGATTCATTTTGGTGCAAATGGATTTCCAGTTTTCCCAGCACCATTTGTTGAAGATGCTATCCTTCCTCCATTGCATGCTTTTAGCCCCTTTATCAAAAATAAGATAGTTGTAGTTTTGTGGATTGGTTACTGTGTCCTCTATTCTGTACCATTGGTCCACCCGCCTGTTTTGGTACCAGTACCATGCTGTTTTTGTTACTATTGCTCTGTAGTATACCTTGAAGTCCGGTATCGCTATACCGCCTGATTCACACTTCCTGCTTAGTATTGTTTTTGCTATTCTGGGTCTTTTATTATTCCATATGAATTTCATGATTCTTTTATCTATTTCTACAAGATATGCTGTTGGGATTTTGATTGGCATTGCATTGAACTTATAGAGAACTTTTGGTAATATCGCCATTTTGATGATGTTAGTTCTGCCTATCCATGAGCAGGGTATGTTTTTCCATCTTCTAAGGTCTTCTTCTATGTCTTTCTTTAGGGTTCTGTAATTTTCATTGTATAAATCTTTCACCTCTTTTGTTAGGTTGATTCCCAAGTATTTTATTTTTTGGGGGGATATTGTGAATGGAGTAGTTGTCCTCATTTCCGTTTCAGAGGATTTGTCGCTCATATACAGGAATGCCTTTGATTTATGCGTGTTGATCTTATATCCTGCCACTTTGCTGAATTCATTTATTAGCTCTAATAGCTTCTTTGTAGACCCTTTTGGGTCTGCTAGGTATAGAATCATATCATCTGCAAATAGTGATAATTTAAGTTCTTCTTTTCCTATTTTTATGCCTTTAATTTCTTTTGACTGTCTAATTGCTCTGGCCAGTGTTTCGAGGACTATGTTGAACAGAAGTGGTGAGAGAGGGCATCCCTGTCTTGTACCAGATCTTAGAGGGAATGCCTTCAATTTTTCTCCATTCAGAATGATGCTGGCCTGTGGCTTATCATAGATTGCTTTTACAATGTTGAGGTATGATCCTGTTATCCCTAATTTTTCTAGCGTTTTGAACATAAAGGGATGCTGTACTTTGTCGAATGCTTTTTCTGCATCTATTGAGATGATCATATGGTTCTTATTTTTAAGTCTATTGATGTGGTGAATAACATTTATTGATTTCCGTATATTAAACCAGCCTTGCATCCCAGGGATGAATCCTACTTGATCATGATGTATAATTTTTTTGATATGTATTTGAATCCGATTCGCCAGAATTTTATTGAGGATTTTTGCGTCAAGGTTCATTAGAGATATTGGTCTGTAGTTTTCCTTCTTTGATGTGTCTTTGTCTGGTTTTGGAATCAGGGTGATGTTGGCCTCGTAGAATGAATTTGGAAGTTCTCCCTCTTTTTCTATTTCCTGAAATAGCTTGAAAAGTATTGGTGTTAGTTCCTCTTTAAAGGTTTTGTAAAACTCTGCTGTATACCCATCCGGTCCTGGGCTTTTCTTAGTTCGTAGTCTTTTGATGGTTTCTTCTATTTCCTCTATTGTTATTGGTCTGTTTAGGTTGTCTATATCCTCCTGGCTCAATCTGGGCAGATCATAGGACTCAAGGAATTTATCTATGCCTTCACTATCTTCTATTTTATTGGAGTATAAGGATTCAAAGTAATTTCTGATTATCTTCTGTATTTCTGAAGTGTCTGTTGTGATATTGCCTTTTTCATCCCGTATGCTAGTAATTTGGGTTCTCTCTCTTCTTCTCTTCGTTAGCATGGCTAAGGGTCTGTCAATTTTATTTATTTTTTCAAAGAACCAGCTTTTAGTTTTGTCAATTTTTTCAATTGTTTCTTTTGTTTCAATTTCATTAATTTCAGCTCTGATTTTAATAATTTCTTGCCTTCTACTTCTTTTGCTGTTGTTTTGCTCTTCTTTTTCTAGGATTTTGAGATGAAGTATGAGATCATTTATTTGTTGGTTTTTTGAAGATGTTGTTTTCTTCTATGGGTTTCAGAAGCACTTCTTTCTCATGCTCTGGTTCCTCAGCAAGCTCCTTCAAGACCTCAGCTTCATGAGACTTGCATGCTTCTCCCGCAGCTTCTAATTTCTTCTGAATTTCCTCCAGGGAAAGATCCTTTTTCTTTGGAGGGGAAAGGGGGAGGGCTGAGAATCAACTCAAAAGCCTGGCCTGAGGCACCCTGAGGCCCTCTTCTCACCAGTTCTTTCACCTGGATAGCAGAAGAAGCCAAGAGACTGGCAGTGTATTCTACATAATCCACTGGTAAGGAAAGAAAGCCCTGCTCCATCTGAGGCATCTGGCCACACTCTTAGATGAAATCTTGTTCTGTTTCCCCAATTGGCCTCCGATTTGTGATCCTCCTACTTTGGCCTCCCAAGTTGCTGGGATTACAGGCATGTGCTATAGCACCTGACTCTTAGAACATTATTTTGGGATTCCATTTCAATAGATATAGATAGTCTTTAAGCTTAATCTCTTTGTATAGTATTTTAAGTGGTTATTTTAGGTGCTACATTACACACACACACACACACACACAAATATATATATCACACACACACAAACACACACATTGGTTTCTTTACTTTCCTTCATTTATACTAACAATCAATTGTTTCAAATATTTTGTATACAAACATTTAGAATTACATCAATGTTTCAGGGCGTGGTGGTGCACACCTGTAATCCCAGTGACTTGGGAGGCTGAGGCAGGAGGATTGTAAATTCAAGGGTGGCCTCAGCAACTTAGTGAGATCCTGTCTCAAAAAAAAAAGAACTGGCGATGTGGCTCAGTGATAAAATGCCCCTGGTACCAAATAAGTAAATAAATAAATAAATTAAGAGAGAGTTATGCTTTAATAAGGAGTATAGGCAACTGTCAGAATAATTTTATTTGTTTTTAACTCCATACCATTTCAGGCATTCTAGTGTAAAATGTGCGATATATGGATTTCCAGCAACATTAATTCATGATTGTGAACAATTAAAAACTGCTCAGTTAAAAGTCTGGTGTGGCTTTGGCATGATGGTGCACACTTGTAATCCCAGGACTCTGGGAGGCTGAGGTAAGAAGATTGCAAGTTCAAAGCCAGCTTCAGCAACTTAGCTAAGGCCTGTCTCAAAATAAAAAACAAAAAGGTCTGGGGAGGTAGTTCAGTGGTTAAATTCCCTTGGGTTCAATCCTCAGTACTAAAAAAAAAAAA
Organism: Urocitellus parryii; assembly: GCF_045843805.1. Taxonomy (NCBI): domain Eukaryota; kingdom Metazoa; phylum Chordata; class Mammalia; order Rodentia; family Sciuridae; genus Urocitellus; species Urocitellus parryii. Next base: position 80,672,910 of record NC_135542.1, on the reverse strand, counting down.
AAAAAGTTCTGAAGTTTCCGAATATTAGAGGACATCTGTCTTTTTTTTGGTAATTGAGTCTTAATTACATTGTGGTTAGAGATTGTGGTCTGCGTGAATGAGGCACATTCTTTCCAATTTGTTGAGACTTGCATTATAGTTTTGTTCAACACATCTCTAAGTGTAGTCTACCAATCTCTGGGGATTTCCAAGACCCTTTTAGGAGATTTTTGAAGTCAAAACTATTTTCATAACAATGCGGGAACATTATTTTGTCTTTCCTTCTTTCTTTTTTCTTTTCTTTTCTTTTTTTTTTTTTTTTTTTTACCATGCTGACATTTGCACTAATGGTACAAAGTTAAGATAGTTAAAACTGCTAGTGCCCTAGCACGAATTTAGGCAATGGGTCTAACTATACTAGTAGCCCTTAAATTCTTCATTGTCACAAATTTACAGGGGAGAAAAAAGGCCAGTTTCCCTTAATAATCTTTTTGAGAAAGTAGTAAAAATATTTTTTTAATAAATTTTAAATCTTGAGAACATGTCTTTATTGTATTTAACAGCTTGGAAAATATGCACAGTTTCTTTTGCTATATACCAAAGTGTGATGACTATCTTGTGGAAGAGCACTTGTGGGATCCTGTGAATTGAGAGCAGGATCAAATTCCCCATGCTCATGGAACACTTTTTTTTTTCTAAGTTGGTATGAACAACTAACAAACATTGGTTATTCTGACTTGAGTATTTGGCAGTCATTTTCTTGAAAATGATTGAAGGGAGCCTGTGACTTTGAGGAAAACAACTGAAAATATTTTTTTTTGCCAGTGATAAAATTTGAGCTTTCATGTGTAAATTCAAGTTTATGAAATCTTGTATCCATTGCTGTAAGCTCGACATCTTCCTAATGCGTAACAACTTTTCTGTTGAGATTGCTAGGGATACTAACAAGGGTGATTTTAAAAAAAAAATAAATTGTATAATGAAATGTGTCAGCATTCAGAAGACTGGAATAATTCAGTGAATCCGTGTTTTCCAAATGACTAATGAGTGATGTTCAAAATTATGCATGGGCAAAAGATGCAAAGGGTAAAACATAATGATGGATTTTAGTGTAATAGAGTATGAAAAGTTCATCAATATGGCCTCAGATTCTACATGGTAAGTAACCTTTAAGAAATTATTATGTGTTGAAAAAACTGTATGGAATCCACACCACTGTGCTCTGTGGGAAAGAAGAAAAACCTTCTGCTTCCTGCACTCTGCTGGAAGTTGGAGGGTGCTGGACCCCTGTGTAGTAGTGCATAGAATGCTAGTTTTTTGTATCACTGATGTGATACAGCAATCTGTATACGGGGTAAAATTGGGAGTTCATAACCCACTTGAATCAAACTGTGAAATATGATGTATTAAGAACTATGTAATGTTTTGAATGACCAACAATAAAAAAAAAAAATTAAAAAAAAAAAAAGAATGCTAGTTTTTTTCCCTCCTATTTCTGTATTTTGGGCTTGAATATTACACTGCGTCTCTTTGTGAATATGGACAGTGAGCATTCACCCATATGTATCTGTCTACTTTTTCTTGTTTAAAAAAAGGAAAAAAAAACTTTAAAAATTGGGGTTCTAGAAGGTCAACAAAGGATGGTTTTAAGATGTTTGGGTGAGTTAAGTGGGCGTTTCGACAACATGGCTTTTCCTTTGGCATGTTTAATTGTGATGTTTAACAGACATCCTTGCTGTTGAAGATGACACTTTTAAAAATAAAATTTTCTCCTAATGATGACTTGAGCCCTGCCACTCAATGGGAGAATCAGCAGAACCTGTAGGATCTTATTTGGAATTGACTTTCTCTATTGTAATTTTGTTTGTCTATTTTTAAATTTTCTTTTTTTTTTTTCGTTTTCACTGGAAAGGAAAGATGATGCTCAGCTTTAAACGTTAAAAGTGTACTACAATAAAACTAAGTGTGTACACATACACACCATGTGGTATAAACTATTATGTCTTGAATTTTGGCATAGTATTAGAGAAAAAAATATCCACAATCATCTGAAGAGGCAATTAAAACATCCCTTCCTTTTGTAACTACATATTCACGTGTCAATGCCTTCCAGCCAAAGACCAATTGGAACAGCACTGAATTTGAGCAAGTTGGGTTTGTTATTCATGATGGTGAGGGAGAACATACATCCTAGGGAACTGTTTGATATCTTTTTTTTTTTAATTGGTTGTTCAAAACATTACAAAGCTCTTGACATATCATATTTCATACATTAGATACAAGTGGGTTAGGAACTCCCATTTTTACCCCAATTACAGATTGCAGAATCACATTGGTTACACATCCACATTTTTACATGATGCCATATTAGTGACTGTTGTATTCTGCTACCTTTCCTATCCTCTACTATCCTCCCTCCCCTCCCCTCCCATCTTCTCTCTCTACCCCATCTACTACAATTCATTTCTCTCCTTGCTTTTTTCCCATTCCCCTCACAACCTCTTATATGTAATTTTGTGTAACAATGAGGGTCTCCTTCCATTTCCATGCAATTTCCCTTTTCTCTCCCTTTCCCTCCCATCTCATGTCTCTGTTTAATGTTAGTCTTTTCCACCTGCTCTTCCTCCCTGCTCTGTTCTTAGTTGCTCTCTTTATATCAAAGAAGACATTTGGCATTTATTTTTTAGGGATTGGCTAGCTTCACTTAGCATAATCTGCTCTAATACCATCTATTTCCCTGCAAATTCCATGATTTTGTCATTTTCAGTGCTGCATAATACTCCATTGTGTATAAATGCCACATTTTTTTTATCCATTCATCTATTGAAGGGCATCTGGGTTGGTTCCACAGTCTAGCTATTGTGAATTGTGCTGTTATGAACACCGATGTGGCAGTATCCCTGTAGTATGCTCTTTTAAGGTCTTCAGGGAATAGTCTGAGAAGGGCAATAGCTGGGTCAAATGGTGGTTCCATTCCCAGCTTTCCCAGGAATTTCCATACAGCTTTCCAAATTGGCTGCACCAATTTGCAGTCCTACCAGCAATGTATAAGAGTACCCTTTTCCTCACATCATCGCCACCACTTGTTGTTGTTTGACTTCAGAATGGCTGCCAATCTTACTGGAGTGAGATGGTATCTTAGGGTGATTTTGATTTGCATTTCTCTGACTGCTAGAGATGGTGAACATTTTTTCATGTACTTGTTGATTGATTGTATGTCCTCCTCTGAGAAGTGTCTGTTCAGGTCTTTGGCCCATTTGTTGATTGGGTTATTTGTTTTCTTATTGTTTAATTTTTTGAGTTCTTTGTGTACTCTGGATATTAGGGCTCTATCTGAAGTGTGAGGAGTAAAAATTTGTTCCCAGGATTTAGGCTCCCTATTTACCTCTCTTATTGTTTCTCTTGCTGAGAAAAAACTTTTTAGTTTGAGTAAGTCCCATTTGTTGATTCTAGTTATTAACTCTTTTGCTATGGGTGTCCTATTAAGGAATTTGGAGCCCGACCCAACAATATGTAGATCGGAGACAACTTTTTCCTCTATCAGACGCAGAGTCTCTGATTTGATATCAAGCTCTTTGATCCATTTTGAGTTAACTTTTGTGCATGGCGAGAGAAAGGGATTCAGTTTCATTTTGTTGCATATGGATTTCCAGTTTTCCCAGCACCATTTGTTGAAGATGCTATCCTTCCTCCATTGCATGCTTTTAGCCCCTTTATCAAATATAAGATAGTTGTAATTTTGTGGATTGGTCTCTGTGTCCTCTATTCTGTACCATTGGTCCACCCACCTGTTTTGGTACCAGTACCATGCTTTTTTGTTACTATTGCTCTGTAGTATAGTTCGAAATCTGGTATCGCTATACCGCCTGACTCACACTTCCTGCTTAGAATTGCTTTTACTATTCTGGGTCTTTTGTTTTTCCATATGAATTTCATAATTGCTTTTTCTATTTCTACAAGAAATGCCCTTGGGATTTTGATTGGCATTGCATTAAACCTATAGAGAACTTTGGGTAATATTGCCATTTTGATAATGCTAGTTCTTCCTATCTATGAACAGGGTATATTTTTCCATCTTCTAAGGTCTTCTTCTATTTCTCTCTTTAGGGTTCTGTAGTTTTCATTGTATAAATCTTTCACCTCTTTTGTTAGGTTGATTCCCAAGTATTTTATTTTTTTTTTTTTGAGGATATTGTGAATGGGGTGGTTGACCTTATTTCCATTTCAGAAGATTTGTCTCTGATATACAGGAATGCATTTGATTTACGTGTGTTGATTTTATATCCTGCCACTTTGCTGAATTCATTTATTAGTTCTAGTAGTTTTTTTGTAGACCCTTTTGGGTCTGTTAAATATATTATCATGTCATCTGCAAATAGTGATAATTTAAGTTCTTCTTTTCCTATTTTTATGCCTTTAATTTCTTTTGTCTGTCTAATTGCTCTAGCTAGTGTTTCGAGAACTATATTGAATAGAAGTGGTGATAGAGGGCATCCCTGTCTTGTTCCATATTTTAGAGGGAATGCCTTGAGTTTTTCTCCATTCAGAATAATGCTAGCCTGAGGCTTAGCATATATAGCTTTTACGATGTTGAGGTAAGATCCTGTTATCCCTAGTTTTTCTAGATTTTGAGCATAAAAGGATGTTGTACTTTGTCGAATGCTTTTCCTGCATCTATCAAGATGATCATATGATTCTTGTCTTTAAGTCTATCGATGTGGTGAATAGCATTTATTGATTTCCGTATATTGAACCAGCCTTGCATCCCAGGGATGAATCCTACTTGATCATGGTGCACTATTTTTTTTGATATGCTTTTGTATTCGATTCGCCAGGATTTTATTGAGGATTTTTGCATCTATGTTCATTAGAGATATTGGTCTGTAGTTTTCTTTCTTTGAAGTGTCTTTGTCTGGTTTCGGGATCAGGGTGATGTTGGCCTCATAGAATGAATTTGGAAGAGCTCCTTCTTTTTCTATTTCTTGAAATAACTTGAAAAGTATTGGTATTAATTCTTCTTTGAAGGTTTTGTAAAACTCCGTTGTATATCCATCCGGTCTAGGGCTTTTCTTGGTTGGTAGTCTTTTGATGGCTTCTTCTATTTCCTCCTTTGTTATTGGTCTGTTTAAATTGTGTGTATCTTCCTGACTCAATCTGGGCAGATCGTATGACTTAAGAAATTTATCGATATCTTCACTATCTTCTATTTTATTGGAATATAGGGTTTCAAAATAATTTCTAATTATCTTCTGTATTTCTGTAGTGTCTGTTGTGATATTGCCTTTTTCATCCAGTATGTTGGTAATTTGAGTTCTCTCTCTTCTTCTCTTTGTTAGCATGGCTAAGGGCCTGTCGATCTTATTAATTTTTTCGAAAAATCAACTTTTAGTTTTATCAATTTTTTCAATGTCTTTTTTTTTGTTTCAATTTCATTGATTTCCGCTCTGATTTTAATTATTTCTTGCCTTCTACTACATTTGCTGTTGTTTTACTCTTCCTTTTCTAGGGTTTTGAGATGAAGTGTGAGTTCATTTATTTGTTGGTTTTTTTCTTTTATTGAGGAATGAACTCCAGGCAATGAATTTCCCTCTTAAAACTTCTTTCATTGTGTCCCATAGATTCTGATATGTTGTGTCTGTATTTTCATTTATCTCTAAGAATTTTTTGATTTCCTCCTTTATGTCTTCTGTAACCCATTGATCATTCAGTAACATATTGTTCATTTTCCAGGTGATGCAGGATTTTTCCTTCCTTCTTTTATCATTGATTTCCAGTTTCATTCCATTATGATCAGATAAGATGCATGGTATTATCTCCACATCTTTATATTTGCTAAGAGTTGCCCTATGGCATAATATATGGTCTATCTTTGAGAAGGATCCATGTGCTGCTGAGAAGAATGTGTATCCACTTGATGATGGTTGATATATTCTATATATGTCGGTTAAGTCTAGGTTATTAATTGTGCTATTGGGTTCTATAGTTTCTTTATTCAGCTTTTGTCTGGTGGATCTGTCCAATGGAGAGAGTGGTGTGTTGAAGTCACCCATAATTATGGTGTTGTGGTCTATTTGACTCTTGAACTTGAGGAGAGTTTGTTTTATGAACGTTGCAGCTCCATTGTTTGGTGCATACAAATTGATAATTGTTATGTCTTGTTGGTGGATGGTTCCTTTTAACAGTATATAGTGGCCTTCTTTATCCCTTTTGATTAACTTAGGTTTGAAGTTGATTTTATTCGATATGAGTATGGCCACTCCTGCTTGCTTCCGAGGTCCATGTGAGTGGTATGATTTTTCCCAGCCTTTCACTTTCAACCTGTGTATGTCTTTTCCTATCATATGAGTCTCCTGAACGCAGCATATTGTTGGATTTGTTTTTTAAATCCAGGTTACTAGCCTTTGTCTCTTGATTGGTGAATTTAAGCCATTAACGTTTAAGGTTACTATTGATATATTGTTTGTACTTCCAGTCATGCTTATTTATTTATTTATTTTAATATGGCTCGTTTTTCCTTTATGGTTATATTTTTTGTTCTTCCCTTTACTGAGTTACCTCCCAATGTTAGTTTTGGGAGCTGTTTTTCAATTCCTCTTCTTGTAGTGTTTTGCACAAAATGCCTTGCAGTGCTGGTTTTTTGGCTGTGAATTCTTTTAACTTTTGTTTATCGTGAAATATTTTAATTTCATTGGCAAATCTGAAGCTTAATTTTGCTGGATACAGTATTCTTGGTTGGAATCCATTATTTTTCAGCGTTTGAAATACGTTGTTCCAGGATCTTCTTGCTTTCAACGTCTGTGATGAAAAATCAGCCGTTAAACTAATTGGTTTACCCCTGAATGTAATATGCCTTCTTTCTCTCGTAGCTTTTAATATTCTCTCCTTGTTCTGTATGTTGGATATCTTCATAATTATGTGTCTTGGAGTTGGTCTATTGCAGTTTTGTATGTTTGGGGTCCTGTAGGCTTCCAGGATTTGGCAATCCATTCCATCTTTCATATCTGGGAAGTTTTCTAGGATTATTTCCTTCAATAGATTGTTCATTCCTTTGGTTTGAACCTCTATACCTTCTTCTATCCCAATGACTCTCAAGTTTGTTTTTTTTATAACATCCCATATCTCTTGGATAGATTGCTGGTGATTTTTTAGCATCCTTTCTGTGTTGACTATATACTTTTCAAGTTGATACACTTTGTCTTCATTATCTGATGTTCTGACTTCTATTTGATCTAGTCTATTTGTAATATTCTCGTTTGAGTTTTTAATTTGGTTTATGGTTTCCTGCATTTCTAGGATTACTGTTTGATTTTTTTTTTAAATCTCTATCTCCTGGTATAGCTCGTTCTTTGCCATTTGAATTTGCCTATTTAATTTGTTTTCAAAGTATACTTTCATTGTTTGGACTTGCTGTCTAAAGTCTTCTCTAAGATTCCGTTACATTCCTTGAGTTCTTTCTCTGTCCATTTTTCTGAAGCCTCTAGGTTCTCCTGTGAATTTAAGTTGTCCTGCATTGTTTGTAATCCTTTTTTCTCTTGTTTTTTCATGGTGCTCACGTTGCTTTCCATCTCTGTTTGACTGCTGTGTTTCTGTTTTCTTCTTTAAATTTGTTTTGGTTTTTATTGTTCCAATATCTCTCCTTTGTGATGGGAGACAATGTTTAGAGATGTTGGATTTAATTGTGATTTAAGATAAATTCATTAGTTTCATTAGAGGCCCACAGAATTTGATGGCATGTATAGAATTGAGGTTTGAACTTAGGATTTTATGTTGAGGTCGGGCGCTTTGATGGTATGGAGGTTAGTATATGTTAGCTTCTTTAGGGGGTTGCTCAAATGCTGGCGGATATTAACAAGAGAGTAGACAGGAGTACTTGGGGGTAGTTAAGGGCTTAGGCGGACTATGGACCGATCCGTAGTATTCATCTATTTTGCATTTAGTAAGTTGTACGTAATCTGGGTCGTCATGTTTAAGAGGAAAGATGGGGAAAAGGTAAGGAAGCAAACCAAGAAAGAGAGAGGGAGGGAGGAAAGAAAGAGAAAAGAATAGAAAAGAAAAGGAAATGATAATAAAAAAATAATAAAATGCAGTAAAATAGAAATTACATTTAAAAAATAATAGTATAATTGTAGAAAAGAAAAAAATTAAAATTAAAAAATTAAAAAAAAATTAAAAGAAAAAAGGGACACTGTTAGGCTTCTATTTTCTTCGCTTCCTGTAGGCGGTGCTGAGCCTTCCGGGCCAAGATTTTGCCCTCCGGCTGTAGGAAACAATCCATGTGAGGCCGCTACCTCCTCCCCCCACTGGTGTCTCTCAAAACCTGTTAGCTTAGGTTTATTCCTGGTTTCTAGTCCCCTGGCTTCTCCTGTCAGCCGGTCTATCCCAGTGTGATACCTCTCGGCAGTTCAAACTACACTCTGTGCCTGCAGTTTCCTGGACGTGGAGCGCGGCTTTGGGGAACGGGCACCTTATGGTTTTGATTCCCTCCGCTAGCCCCTCCTCCTAGAGCTGGCGAAACAGGTTTCGTTTTAGCTGCTGGTGTGAGGGAGGAGTTGGAGGTCGGGTGCCTTTACCTTTCCCCCACGCCTCTACTCCTTCTCACTCTGTTAATCACGCCCCCGGAAAGCCGGGAGAGATTTTATGTGATTTCCCCGATGTATGGGAGATGGTCTTAAAGTCACAGACCTGTTGTATCACTGAATGAGCTGCGATCAGTCGAAAACTGGCGATGGTGACGTCAGCTCTCCAAGGTGGTGGCCTCTGGCTTCCTCGGTGGTCTGACAGGTGTGGAGGACAGAACTGGACTGCTTCCTTTCCCCGTCTCAAACCCAGAATTCAGCACTGAGCATAGTGAGGGCACAGCCGGCCGGAGCAGGCAGAATCAGCAGCGCAGTATCTCTGCGTTGCTAACTCACCGTTTCCTGGCGTGCGCCGCAGTCTCTACCAGCGGGGGGAGCCGTTGAATAAGCAGCTTGAATGTCCAGGCAGACAAATCTCTCGCGGTTGAGCCCCAGTAACCGATCCTCGGCGATGGAAATCCTTCCTCTAGGTTTTGGTGCACCCCAATTTTGCTGGAAATTCCTAACAAGATAGCTTTTGGCCATTCTAACTCGTCATTCACCCGTGCAGTGGCGCGGTACACGGGGGTGATGCACTCCATTCCCTGCCATCTTCCGAGTCTGTTTGATATCTTGTAAAGCAGTTTTTTAAAAAGACTTGTAGGATTTGGGCTTGTGGTAGGTGATCTTAGGGGAAGGTTAAAGGAAGCAGGGCTTTGCTCTGGAATGGATGATGTCAGGAAGTGGAAATACTTCTATTATTGAGCATCTTAATCCTATCTATAGGAAGGTGTATTGAGTTGATCAATAGCTCCCCCAAAGGTATATCTATCTCCATTCTAACCCTCAGAACCTGTGAATGTGAGCTTATTTGGAAAAGGATCTTTGTAAATATAATCAAGTTAAGGATCTTGATCCTTATTAATCCTAGATTATACGAGTGGACCCTAAATTGAGTGACAAGGGTGTTTGTGAAAAAAAGACAGAGGGACATTTGAGACAGACAGAGAGGGCCATGGAAAGATGGAGAAAGAAGTCAAGCAACCACAAGCCCAGGAACTCGCAGAGCCGTGAGAAGCTGAAAGTAGCAAGGAAGCCCCCTCCCCTGAGCATGTGGAAGAAGCATGGCCCCATCTACACCTTGATTTTGGACTTCAGGACTCTAGAACAGTAAGAGAATAAATTCCTGTTGTTTTAAACCATCAAGTTCATGGTAAGTTGTTACAGCAGCCCTAGGAAAGTGACACAGAAGGGCAGATAGGACAAACCCCGGAGCTGAAAGTGGTGAAGAAGTAGTGGTGACTCATAGCAACTAGAATAAAGGGACTGTTGCCTGTTGTGGCCTGGATCAGTTCATGGTCTTATTTTTATCTTGGGCTGTCAAGTGGCCTTGTCTGAAGTAGATGTTCTGTGTCCTGGTTCCTGCTCAACAGGAGAACACTGAGGCCAGCTGTGGCCAGTTAGCTCCTAGCACTCGACAACCTTGGGGGGCAGCAGGGGCTGTCCTTCTCTTTCTCATGTGTGAGGCTCATTTTCTTCATAAACTTCAACCTAAACTACATGTTGGACAATCCAGCTGTTTTTTTTTTTTTTTTTTTTTTTGGCAAGCAAGATGTTAAATAGATTTTCCAAAAAGTAAAACCATGCTATTCTTCTAATAATTTTTAAAAGGGTATTTTTCATAAAAAAATTATTTCTAAGACCACAAAGTGGGCTTCATATGTTAGGCTCGAATTTGGGACCCCCAAAAGACACCAGAGACCTAAGATCGATGTAAGCAGCAAAGAGGTGTTTATTGCGAGCTAGCTCGGTCCTCCACGTGCACACACAGCAACTGGTGACGCTGAGAGGCCCCCGAATCCAGGGTTTGCAGCAGTTTTATACATTCTTTGGAGAAGGCAGGGACCCCCACATACATCATAGCATCTCTTAGCAAATCATCACACACCACGGGAAAATCATAAAACAACTCTAAAACATGATTAGTACATTCACTGGCAGGAACAAGTTGGGTAGGGGTGATTGGTCAGTACAAAAGGGATATTCATTTGAACTGATTGGTTTAAGCCAAGAGGGGTGTTCATGCTGAACTACATGGTTTCCCAACATGTTATCAACTACCCTAAACTACTGGGAGGGTCATCTGGCATCCCAGGTATTTCCCTGTCTCATGCTGATTGGTGGCTGCTAGGGGGTTGCTATGGATCCCCACCTAGCCTGACTGAGTCAGGATACCTGGCGCAGCAGATCTCTCCTGTTATTTGTAGATAAACAACTTAGCAGGGTGGGAATGTGCCTAGGAGTGCTCTGTGGGTCTTTCCAAGGACAAAGGTGATGTCCCTTCCTTGGACAGGCTTTGCTCTGAGGTAGAGGCTGGTTTTTCACCAACCCTGTCTGTGACATAGGGGCTTTGGGTGGACCAGCCATCTTCTCTGGAAAACAGATGCAGGGGAGCAGGACCTTCTTCAGGAGAGGCAGCTTCCAGGGTCAGGAAGAAGATGAAGGGGTTTCCTTGGGTGGGAGGGAACTGGTAATGTCAGGGAGGATGTTTCTGATGAGAGAAATGGCATAGTGGGTTCCCAGAGAGAAGACACAGGGCCTTTCCATCTGGAGAGGTGGCCAAGGATGAGCAGGGTATGAGGCATTCTGGGACTGGCTGGCTGAAAGGTTCCAAACAGTATTGCAGACAGTATTGTCATACTTGAGCCTAGGGTGGTATCCGTTTTTTAATGACTATAGGCAAGGGTTTGGGCAATAAGGGAGCAGTTACCAGATATGCTTTCTAAATAACAGCATGGCCTTGCTGTAGCATAGCCTGTCCTCTGAAGTAGTAAATTATCCACCATATTTATAATGCTTGTTTATAATTTATAATGCTTCTTTCAAAAGAAGCACAATGGTCAGGGACCGCCAAGAGGGCTGCACAGCAGGACTTGAAATTTTGACTCTGAAAAATCTCTGGAATTTTGAATATAGTATTTGGCTATGGCCCCCTCTAGTGGCCATTATTCAGAATTAACCAGAATATAAATACTGCAGAAATGAATCCATAATCTCAAATCCAAAGACTAGAGTTGGTGTCTTTGAGGGAATAGCCTGAATTCTGCTATGTGGCCAATTATGCCTGAAATATAACGAGGCATCTTAGTGCTCACTGTTTGAGTCACATTCATGATTTTTTTTTTTTAAACCTGAGGTTGCTACATAAGAAAGATGCCTTTGGCTGGTAGCCTGCTGTACCAGGGCTGGCAGGATGAGACAATCAGACTCCTGTCTTCATAGTGCTTACACTCTAGTATGGGGAATGGATCATCAGTAACCCATAAATAATAAAGTGGCAGACTCAGATTAGTGCTTTGCAGGCAATAAGCAGAGTGCAGAGACAGGGACGAAAGAGGGTGACCTACCTTGAATTGAAGTGGCTGGGACCGCATCTTTGAAGAGATGACAGTTAAATGAAAAGAGGCAGAAGAATGTTTTAGGCTGCAAAGCAAAAGTACAAGTAGTAAATAGTTCCTCCTAGCTTGTATCTTTTTTTCTTTTTATGCTGACTTCTGATGAAAAAAAAATTCTAATTTTAATATAATTGTTTATCCTTTTTTTTTTTGGTTCTGCTTGCCTTGAATCTTATTATCTTCCTTTAATTGAAAACTTTCTATCTTTTCTAAGTCATTCTGTTGTAGTGTGTCTTGAGAGAAGAGTAATCAAATCTGGTAGCTTCTTGTCTCTGAATATATGAATTTAATTTATTTACATTTGTTTTCATCAAGGATATGTTTAGACTTATTTCTAGCTTATTTTTTCTTCACTATTTATAATCCTTTTTATCAGCTTTCTCCTATCCTTCCTTGTCTTCTGTTGAATTAGTAAATTTTTTATAAATTCTTTGTAATTATGGAATATGCATATTTTATATCTACCTGTTTAGGTTTTCTTTAATATTTCACACACATATATATGTTTTAAATATTTTTTAGTTGTTGATGGGCCTTTATTTTATTTATTTGTATGTGGTGCCAAGAATTGCACCCAGTGCGCCATGTATGCTAGGCACGCGCGCTACCACTGAGCTACACCCCCAGCCCTGCACATATATTTTTAACCATAAGTTTTTCATACTGTCTAAAATTTTCCATATTTCTATCTGCTTTATGATTATAAAAAAACTTCACTGGAAAGCAGTAGGGAGGTTCCTCAGAAAATTTGGAATGGAACCACCATTTGGCCCAGTTATCCCACTCCTCGGCATATACCCAAAGGACTTAAAATCAGTGTATTATAGTGACGTAGTCACCTCAATGTTCATAGCAGCCCAATTCACAATAGATAAGCTATGGAACCAATGTAGGTGCCCTTCAACTGATTAATAGATAAAGAGAAACAGCACCAACAGGCTATAGATACAGATATAAAGGAAAAGGTCTCTTATGAGGGATTGGCTCACTTGACTGTAGAGCCTGAGAAGTCTCATGATCTGAAGTCTGAAGCTGGAGGCCCAGGAAAGCTGTAGGCTCATTCTAGTTCAAACACACTTTCAAGCCTGAGAACCAGGGGAGCCAATGGTATAAGTTCCAGTCAAATCAGAAGGTTTGAGCTCCAGGAACTCTGGTGTCTGGGGATAGAAGAGGGATGTCCCAGTTCAAGAAGAGGAAGAGAGAACTCACTTTTCCTTCCCAGTTTGTTTCATTCAATTCTCAGTGGGTTGGAGATGCCTCCATGCATGGGTGAGGGTGCATTTTCCTACTCAGTCTATTGACTCAAATGCTAATTCCTGTGGAAACACTCTTACAAACCCAGACAGAAACAGGGTTTTATAAATGATCTGTGTATCCCTTAGCCCAGTCCAAGTGACACATCAAATTCACCATCACACCATGTAAGTTCCCTTTTTGCCTAACTTTAAGTTCCCTGTGGCATGCAAAACTTTGTAAATATAGAAAGTAAATCTGACTCTATTTAAATAAATATAAACAAAGGGTAACTATTTCTGTGTTTTTACATGAAAATTGAGAAAGGTAATGTTAGAGAATTTTTTAGCTTTTCGAATGTTTATTTTTGGAAGACATGTAAGAGATTCACATGGTAACAACTTGAAAGGTATGAATGGCATGGTTTCCTAGTACTCTACTACAATTCTCTAGATTCAGCTATTATACCCAATTTCTTATTTGTCCTAGATATTACATAGAAGTCTGTATGTAGACACACACACAGACAGAAACACAATTTGTCATAACAATTTAATCTTATGTTAATGTGGAAGTTGGCTAAATGCCTTGTAAGGCTGTTGTCTTTGGGTCTGATGCTGGAACTTTAGGTCTGCAGGACAGGCAGTTGGGGAGGGAATGTGGATATCAAATAGGAGGGAGCAAGCTGGAACCCATCAGTATGGGTTGGAATCTCTTGTCAAAGCCTTTCACTTAATCGTGTGGGTAACTTCAAGAAGAAGCTGCTACCTTTCACAGAACTAAACACATATCTGAGCCTAGAGTTGGAAAAATTAAAGGAGAATTCAGTAAAAGATAAAATAGCTAGCCCTGTTGCTGCCACCTGCCAACATATAAACAACAATGTGCGTGAACTACAAAGTGCCTACTTCCACCTTTTATGCACCAAAATAAAATGGATGCTATTTCACTTCTGCCTTCTAAATCTTGGACAAAAATGTCTCTCCAGGGTGACTCTAATCACAAACATGTGGAAAGGAATTTTGGGAAATGTAGTTCCAGCTGGTTAAGTTAACACATTCTAGAGATAACATTTTTGGTGTGATATTTTTGATAGGTACCATTTTTGTCTTTTTACATATGCTATCATACTATATACATTCCTCTGTACCTTGCTTAGAAGTCCTGCCATATCAGTATATGCAAATATCCATCATTCTTTTTTCATGGCGGCATAATATTCTATTGTGTTTGTGTTGTTCTAGTCTTCTGCTCTTTCAAACAATACCACGAATAGCCTTATTCATATATTTTTTTCATATGTACAAGCATATATGTATAATAAATATAATAACTGTGAAGGGTTTGTGATTTTACTCGACTTTCAAGTTAACAAGCTAGTCTTTCACATTTTCTGGATGTTGAAAGAAGGCATGAGCCACTTGTCCCCCAGAGGACTTTATTACTCAGGGCATAATAAGCAACATGACACTTGCCCATTCCCCTCATCCCCCAAGTTCCACAGGGACAATGTGGAGGCAGGCCCAAGTGAATGTTGTGTGCAGCGAGTTGGTGACAAACCTAAAGGACCATGAGTTTTGGAAACCACCAATCTTATGAGGGGGTTGCTTGCAAATCTGCCCAAACATTGCCCTGGAGAGAAACATTATCCTGGTCAGCAAACAAACCTGCCCCCTGTCCTGGAGGGAGACTCTATCTTCTAAGATTGTTCCCTTGAATAGGTAATCCAGAATGAATAAAAGATGTCATGAGATGTGCAGAAACACAAGGGGCTCTTGGAGAATTGTCTGTCAATAAGAAGTAGGGCCATTGTCACGTCTGAATTCCTGTTTCCTCTTCTGCATTATGTTGTCTATATGTATGACATAGTTCTTCACCCTAAATATCATCTTCTGCTAGTGGGTAATTCCCATATAGGGAAAAGATAAAGTGGAACTAGATATTGGATTAAGAACACAATATATAGAGAACTTTCATAACTCTCTTCATATATCTCAGGTCGAATGATCAGAATTAAATCAGGGAGAGACAGCCCTGTATTCCTGACTTCTCCTAGAGAAGCTTCAAATACCCTTGAAAGTTCTTGGATTTTTAAGTAACATCTAAGTAGGTGATACAAGGACTCTCTGGCACCCAATTTTGGTGATGAAGCCAGTTTTAATGAACTTGGGAAGTTGTGGGCTTAGATACAAGTGGCACTTTTTGATACTCAATGATGAGCTTAAGAACCTCAATATATCCAGGCAGTTAAAAGGCGCTTTCTGGAAGAATTATGGTGTTCATAGGAAAACACATCACATATACAACCCCATGAAATGGCTAACTTTTGCCTAAGGATGCAAAACAGACCTGCCTGGAGTTATCTGTAAGTCCCTGAGGTAACAAGGCAGGGCGAACACAGTGAATATTTTAAAGAAAGGATCTCTTTGGAGCTTCTGCCAATGAAATATTCTCTAAGTCAAAGAGCTTCCTCACCTCTCAGCTTCTCAATAATGAAAGTGTTGGTCTGGCTTTGGGCAGGAAATGCCTGTCCAATGCTTGTGAATCCTCTAGGAAAATGTTCTTTTTTCACTCTTTAAAAAATTAATTTCCCTCCGTCCTTACCAGGGGACTATTATTTTAAAAAATCTGACACTTCAGAAATACTTGCTCTGCCAATCTAGATAGAAGCAACAGCTGTTTCTGGCTGAAGAATGGAGGGTTCTGATAACCATATGGAGGATAGGAAAAGATTCTTCTTTTTCTTTGTATCTTCTATAAACTAGAAAGAAAAATCATCGACAATATCATGTAAATATATTAGAGAAAATATGAAGAGAAAGTAATCATTTTGCCTGAACAAAACAGCTACTTTTTTTTTCATTTTTGAATGTTGCCTTTAAATACATACATGTTTTTGGTGTCATTAGTGGAGATATTTATAGCAAGAATCAGCTCAATTTATGTATATATCATGCTAGGTCTTTAAGGAATAGGACTTTATTTTTTCATCATATGCTGCTAATGTGTTCTGAAAGTCATGTCTTAATTTATCTTAATTGTATAATCCTATTTCATTTAGAATTGATATATTTTCTACTGGTAATACACACTTGCTTATTGGAGTCATTCCTTGTTTTGATAGAGAATCCCCATTCTCATCTCCTTTTATCTGATATGACATGAATACATGCATTCAGTTAAACTAAAAGCTGTATCAAACTATTAAAATATAAAATAAATAGGGCTGGGGGTATAGTTCAGTAGTAAAATACTTGCCTCGCCTGCATGAAGTACTGGATTTGATCCCCAGCTCCACATTACATACATACAAAAGCATAAATTACACAGAAAAGGGACTAAAATCATAGCCCCCAATCCTATGTTTAAGGTTTAAGATTCTGATCTGATCTGTCTTAAAATGATATTTGCCCACAATGGTATTAAAATACTTCACAAAAGTGTTGAAGAGCCAGGCTTGGGAGGCTGAGGCAGGAGGATTGCAAGTTCAAAGCCAGCTTAGCAACAGCGAGGTGCTAAGCAACTCAGTGAGACTCTGTCTCTAAATAAAATACAAAAAAAGGGCTGGGGGTGTGACTCAGTGGTTTAGTTGCCCTGGGTCCAATCCCCAGTACTAAACAAAAACAAAACAAAATGTTGAAGGTGGGGAATGCTTGGTCATATTGTGTGGATCTTAGTTGATACCCCTCTATAGGAGAGATCCGTGAAAGCTTGAATCTGTCTTATGTGACTTATGACCTTTATGACCTTTTTTTTTTTTTTTAGGTAAAGGGGATTGACCTCAGAGGCACTCCAACACTGAGCCACATCCCCCTCCCTATTTTATATTTCATTTAGAGACAGGGTCTCACTGAGTTGCTTAGCGCCTCAAAGTTGCAGAGGCTGGCTTTGAACTCACGATTCTCCTGTCTCAGCCACCCAAGCCTCTGGGATTACAAGTGTGTGTCACCATGCCCAGTGTTACTTGTGACTTTTAATCTATCAGGTTAAACAAAGTGTGAGGGTAGTTAATAAAAGATGTAGCTGAGGGGAATTGGGGGAAGTCTTTGTTTGTTCGTGGCTCTTCCTATCCACTTAGGACACTTGGCAATGACTCAAATCTCTGGCTCAGGAGAGATGTGAAGACATTACCTCAGCAAATGCACTGTTGGGTGGGAAGACTACTATAGCAGACACTGCCATGTGTTCACCCAAAACTCAATTTGCTCACTTCCCCAGGCATACAGGTGGCCAATGTTTACAAGTCTCCTTTGCAGCTAGGTGTGGCCAGTGCCTGAGTTCCAGACAATGAAGCATGAATTTATGTGCTGTATACCATTTTTCAGGTGTGGTCCATGATGACCTTTAACAAATGAGCCTCCTGCTCTTTTTCTTTCCTGCTTGATGCAGAACAGCATGATATCCTTAAAAGCTAAGGCTCTCCAAGATGGTGGAGCAATAGACAAAGGCTTGTTCGAGACAGCATCATTGTGTGATTAGGAATTTTTATTTTGCATTCTACTTTTTTTCTTTTTGATGCTGGGGATTGAACTCATGGCCTTGTGTATGCGAGGCAAATACTTTACCAACGGAGCTATATCCCCAGCCGTGGCATTCTACTTTAGCAAGAATTAGACTTCCATGTGTTAGGCAAATGAAACTTTAGGTTGTGTCTATAACAGCTAAAAATGTTACCCTAATTAATATAATTATGAAATACAAAGTGATTTGTTTAATCACATACACACATTATTTTTGTTCCACTGTAAACAACCTATGTGATGGCAGAGTGGGTTCTAGCTAACATACTTACAAGGCAAAACACAATCGAGGATTAAGATACTATTCAGAGGAAAGAATTATCTATGGGATTATAAACAGCAGCCAAAAGCAGTGCTTAAGCAAAAGGGATCTGGGGACAACCTGTCTGGATTGGAATCCTGACACTTGTTATTTGCCATCTTGGATAGCCTATTCAAACTTTCTTGACCCCAATTTCCTCATCAACAAAATGGGAATGATGATCATAGTATTTTATGAAACTCTTGTAAGATTTAAATGGATATGAGTTCAACTCTTATAGCAGCACATACAACGTCAGCTAGCTTATTATTTTACCAAGTAAGAACCATGTGCCAAGCAGGGGCCCAGAGTCCAAAGGAGATGTGAGTGTGGAGACTTCTTTATAGAAGCATAGACTATGCTGGCTGCCCACTTTTCTGGCTAACATCATCTCTCGTCAACTTGCTTCGCAATAAGGTGGATAAAATCTTGTGGCAAGATATCCCAAACTGGAGAAGGCAGGCTGAATTTTTGGAAACAGTATCCCTCTTTTCTGTTCACCTGCCATGGTGCCTCCTGTGTCCTGTGGGTACTCGTTTCTTCACTAGTACCCAGGGGAAAATTCCACATCTTCCCTACTCTTTCTCTCAGATCCCTTCTGGTTTTTATGTCTTCAAGGCAGAGAAGTAAAACAGAGGGAGCCAGAAACCTCTGTTTTTGTTATTTTATTTTATTTATTTTTTAAATTTTATTTTTATGGGTTCTATCTGTGGTTAGCCTGCTAGTAAAATGCAATACCCACAAGGAACCTCCAGTCATGAATTAAAATTCTAACTTAAAGTCAGTAGCATACCAAATCTTCAAGGGTAATAGAGGATTGAGAGACCCAGACTTGCAATTTGTTAAGCAGAATATAGGCATACTTTTTTATTTTTAAAATAAAAAATCATTTTGTTTTTAATTGTAATTATTAATACATTAATTATTCAAATAAATGGGATTCATGGTGATTCCATACATGCACATATCATGCATTGATCATGTTGTTTTTTGATTCGTATTGTTTTGTTATGGTAAAACATATGTAATACAGTTTACCACTTTAACCATTTCTAAGTGTGCCACTGAGTGGCATTACCTACATTCACAATGCTCTGGAGCCACCACTGTGCCACTCCAGAACTTGTTCATGATCCCAAATAGAAACTCTGTACCAGTTAAACAACAGCTCCCCATATCCCCATCCTGGGTAACTTCTCATCTAGTTACTTTCTGTCTGTGTGCATTTGTCTATTCTAGGTACTCTATATAGGTAGAATCATGCCATATTTGGCTTTGGGCTTCCTTAGTGTTAGGATATGCCTGTCCAATGCTTGTGAATCCTCTAAGAAAATGTTCTCTTTTCACTCTTTAAAAAATTAATTTCTCTCCATCCTTACCAGGAGACTATAATTTTAAAAATTCTGACACTTCAGAAATACTTGCTCTGCCAATCTAGATAGAAGCAACAGCTGTTTCTGAAGAATGGAGGGTTCTGATAACTATATGGAGGATAGGAAAAGATTCTTCTTTTTCTTTGTATCTTCTATAAACTAGAAAGAAAAATTATCGACAATATCATGTAAATATATTGTATCTCTATTTGCTCTTTTGTATCTAGCTTATTTCACTTAGCATAATGTTTCAAAAGTTTATCCCTATTGTAGCAAGTATCAGAATTTCATTCCTATTGAATAATATTCCTTTTTTGTCTGTTTTTTTTGGGAGGGAGGGGAGGAGGGGGAGTACTTGGGATTGAACCCAGGGGCAATTATCCACTGAGCCACATCCCCAGCCCTTTTTATTTTTTATTTTGAGACAGGGCCTTGCTAAGTTGTTTAGGGCCTCGCTAAGTTGCTGAGGCTGGCTTTGAACTTGGAATCCTCCTGCCTCAGCCTCCTGAGTCACTGGGATTACAAGTGTGCACCAATGTGACTGGCTAAAATATTCTATTTAAAACAATTTTTTTTGTAATTGCAGATGGATAGAATACCTTTATTGTTTTTGTTTATTTTTGTGTGTTGCTGAGGATTGAACCTAGCACCTCACACTTGCTAGGCAAGCACTCTGCCACTGAGCTACATACAGCCCCAGCCCCTAAAATATTCTATATTATGTCTATGCTATGATTTGTTTTTACTATTCTTCTAGAACTTTGGGTGTTTCCATTCTCTTGTTCTTTGTGAAAATGCTGCTATGAATGTTAGTGTACAATTCCCTACTTTTGATCCTTTGGGGAATATACCAGGAAGTAGAAATGCCAGCAATTCATGTTTTTAAATAAAGAATTTTATTTAAAGGAAAAAAATGTAAGGAAACGTACTGAGTGAATCTACATAGTGAAATTACCTACCGTGTCTGACACAATATACATCCTAGAAAATGAATCTAGAACAGAAATTCCATACTCCAAGAGCAGGGAACATGGATTAAAAACAGATTCTTGAGGATAACTATAATGTCATCAATATTCTTTATATGTAAGTTCAGTGCTGTCCTTTTTTTTTAGGTCTTACTTTGAATGATTTTATGACTTGTGAGAATTGCCTCATCTAGTTTCAGTGGGAATTTAGATAAATCTGCTGTTGATAGGTAATTACCCATGGTTTGGTTTATATAAAATAGGCTTTCCAACAGAAGGGGGGGCACTCAACTGTAGATAAGATAATTAAATGATAATTAAAATTGGGTGGTTTAGCAATAACAATAGGAACAGAAAGGGGCAAGTTGGCATCGTGTTAAGGAAACCATTCCTGTTGGAATGCTCAGAACCAAACACAACTGGTTCTGCTCAAAGATTACTATTTAAAGACCATTGTTCAATTACTCCATTATTTACTATTTGATTTACCTAAAGACATTCACTCATCACCCTAAGTTTGAAAACAGATTCTAGCCTTTGGATTTGTTTACATTAGACATTCAGAAATAAGACTCATCCTTATCTTTGATATACATTTAAAATTTTCCATTCTTAAGGAGAAAAATCATCTTATAATTGATGCATTCAAGGAGATAGTGATGGAAAGATAAAAGTGAAAGTTAGGCATTTTGTATGTGTCTGATATGTATAGGAAAAGAAAGAGACAAATGAGGGTATTAGAATACAATTTCAGATGAACGTAACAGAACCCCAAAAGAACAACAGTTTGAACAAGGTAGAAGTTTACCTCTCCTGTGAAGATAGTCCGGAGCAGGTACAGTGGTTCTGCTCCACCGGATCATGCAGGGACCACGGCCCTCAGTTCTGTTTCTTTATTATCCCAAGGAGAGATATGGAAGTTGGGGAAAGTGTGAAGGGATGACTCAACCCTTACCTTTAAGGGTGTGACTAGAAATCACATCTCACTGTGTCCATGATCTAGACACATGGCTGTACTTAGCTGCAAGGGAGTCTAGAAGATAAAAATTTTATTCTGGATAGCCATGTGTCCAATTAAACATTAGAGATACAATTATATAAAAGGAAAGAATGGATTTTCAGAAACAATGAAGAGTTTTGCTACAATCAAACTGATGCTACTATAGAAAATATAATAATTACTTTAAAACAAATTTGGAAAATTTTTAAGCCAGAGTAGATCTTGGGTTTGTGCAGAAACAAATTCTTCTAATCCTCTTGCCATATTAGTGATCCATAATTCCTTATGAGTTTTAGGGCTTTAAATTCCATGACTGTTGCCCTGTATTAGACATTCTCTCCAGCTCTTGCCCTGCCTTAGCCATCTTTCCCAGCAAGGTAGGCTGCCAGAGAATTATGGTATCAGAGGAGACACACATAAACGAGGTCCTCCCTCTGACTGTGTATACTTTTGCAGACTGAATTAGTTCTCTACTACAGTCAGTTATTTCCTGAGAAGAGAAGGGTGGCCATATCCTTCCTCTGTGCACTTATCTGCAACCCCTCACCATCTGATGCACAGAAAAGTAATCAACAGAAAAATGAAAACACAACCACGGTGTTGTGGCAGGCACCATAGGGAAAGGAGCCAGTAGGTTGGGTCCTGAGCTGCTGGGTGATGCATGGAAAGAGAGGAGGATGTTAGAGTGTAAAGGAACCAAGAGAGGGACACAAGCTGGATTATGAGCCAAAGAGAGTACGTTTCTCTTTCCCCAGTGAAAGCAAGGTAGATCTGGGGAATCTAAGAGTCTCACATATCAGAGACATTGAGGCAGGCATCCATTCAAGGTGGCAGAGATCACTAACCTAACTTGAAAGTGACCCAAAAGAAAGACAGGAAGTAGGGCAATGCTAGGGAATCATAGCACGTACCCGTGTGCCCCAGCATGAAGCAAGTCCAAAAAGGAAAATCTGGCATCCTTAGTCTCCGTATGTTCCAGCATTCTTCATCCCCACTGGAATTTTAAATCTGTCACCTTCACCCCGCTCTCCCGCTTCCCTATACACACTATGTTCTCACCACTTTGCTCAGTTTGGATTTCAAGGTTAATCCCTAAAATCAAGCTCCTACATCATATTTGATTCACCTGCTCCTCTCTTCCATATTTCCCTGGCAGAGACTCAATTCTGATTAAACCCAACATCACTGCCCCCTGCTCCCTGCCCGCCTGCACCTTGGCAGCTGGACATGGCTGGAGAAAAGCCCACAGCTGACAGTGAACCTCAGAAGCCCAAGCCTTACGCAGCCATCTTGCACATTCTTCTGGTCAAGTTAGTTTCCTCCTCTGCAATGGCTATTTTACATCTTTTCCTTTGTCATCAAACTTTCAAGGAGAGAGAGCAATATTTCTCCTCACTCTTAACTGTTGGCATGGCTCCTTTTTTATTAAACAAATAAAAATAAAATAGAGAATGGTTTCAAAATCTTCAAGCACACTTACATGACCTCTCCCTTCCTGATAGTTATGAATGTCCTGTCCTTGCTCTGATTTCAGGTACCATCCACACCCTGGTCCATTCCTTCTTCCCTGCTCAATAACATGCTCCAGCAATTATCCCCTTTCTCCTTCTCTTTACTGGGCTATTTCCCTCAGCATGCAAACATGTGGTGGTGTTTGCCAGTTTCTCTGATCTCCATTTCTCTGCTTTGATAAACAGCAACACTGCAGGAAAGGGACACTTCGAGATGCCATATCAAGTGGTCCTTGAACTGATGAGTAGAGCCAAAGATGGGAATGAAGAAGAGTATATAAAGGGCTGGTCTAATGGCCTCTGTTCCTCAACTATCATTTCCCTTTTCCTATCAATTCTTAGCCCCTTTTCTTTTTTTTCTAAGGAGAGGATCATAGTGGTTAAGTTACCAGCCTAAGGGAAAAGGCAGTGCGTTTTCTCCTCCCCTAAGACAAGTGAGGGGGTCTCAGAGATTCACTTGTGACTACAAATGGAGGAAACTGGTGTGTTCTCCAGCTGGGTGCCTGTGTCCCTCTGCCCATTCGAGTCAGGGAGAAGGAAACTGGAGTGAGTTCAGGCGGAGAGGAGGCTCCAGGGGGCTGCCTGCTCTCCCTGTTGGGTTTCTGTGGTTTAAGGAAACACAGGGCAAGGTTTGGAGTCCACTGGCCAGGCAGGACTGCAGGGCGAAGGCAGGAGCGGAACTGAGGGGATGGGGGAGATCTGAGCTGAGGTGAAATCTCCCACCTCAGGCCGTGGGAGTTGGGAAAAGAACACAGCCACCTGTCCACACTCCATGTGGAGGTAGGTGGGAATGAGATTTAAATCACTGATGAGACTGTGCTTTAAATTGGATAGACTTGGTAACCAAAAATAACCAGAAAGTTATGAAAGCTGCTCAATATTTCATTAAGTAACAGGAAAATGAAATTCAACTGGAAAGCAATTGCAAGTCAACCACTGAAGAAAATGAAAACTATTTGCTGTTTTGACTTCACCGAGTCCAGACTTCCCAATAAACCAGTTGCATATATTCTTTTTTAAAAAATTTCTTATCGTTTCAGAGGGACAGCATGCCTTTATTTAATTTATATTTTTATATGATGCTGAAGATTGAACCCAGTGCCTCACATATGCTAGGCAAGCGCTCTGCCACTGAGCTACAGCCCCAGCCCTAGTTACATATATTCTTGTCTCCTCTTCTCATTTATTTTTTAATTTTAAGATTTATTTTTATCAAAGCATTACATGTGAATGATTAGTAAAATTATTATAAATAGTTCTAAATATGTAAAATGTTTTTTTTTAAAAATCAAGCAGTTTTACAAAGCTTATAATGAAGAAATTAATCCAATGTCTTCCCATGAGGAGCCAACTGCTTTCAATTTTTAATCTATCTATCTATCTATCTATCTATCTATCTATCTATCTATCTATCTATCATCTCTAAATTCTCTTCATCACTCTCCTATGTTGGGCTCCATCCCTTGGGTCCAGAGTCTCCCTCTTTCTTGGTTTCTCTCTTGGGTTTTTGTTTGTTTGTTGGCTGGGAGTTGAACCCAGGGCCTTTTGCAGATTAAGTTCTCACTCTACCACTGAGCTATACCCCCAGCCCAACCCTTTGGTTGTGATGGAATACATCCTCCAGTACCTTTCTAATAAAGAATGTATAGGTGGCCAACTGAGACTCTGCACATTGGAAATAATCTTTTACTTTTACATTTGATTTTGTTCCCTTAATCCAGAATCACTGCGGGCCTTCTTCTCTGGGCTTCTAGTCTTTTGGTCAGGTGGGTATTGGAGGGACAGCCACCCAGCCGTGTGGAGGGGAGGTCTGTGTCTAGGAGTTTTTTTCTTCTTATGAAGATTTTCGCCATTCCTGTTTTCAGCTTCTTCTAGCAACCCCGCCTTCGTTAAGTACCAGGTACCTTCAACTCCTCATCCTTCCTGAGGTTCTTTGGCATGAATTAGACTACTTTTTCTTCCTCTAGACTAAAGGTCCTTAGCTTCCAATTTTCTTCAGGCGACTGACTCAGTCTGCACTCATCTATCTACTTTCCAGATCCTGAAATTTTGTTGACATCTCTCATGTGCTCTCATCACCTCGCCTGTCCTCTCTGTTTCATAGGCCTATGCCTTAAAAGACTCTTCAGTGTCATTTAGTGGGAATTCAAGAGGGAGCAGAAGTAAATGCTGCTCTCCAGTGCTCCATGTTCAGACTGGGGGTCTCTGTTCTCTCCCTCCACTCCAATCAAACTTTTATCCCCATCACTTTGCTGAAACTGTTCTTGTCGAGGTTAAAAACCTTGCCTAATCCACTGGTCAATCCTCAAGCTTTATCTTACTTGAATTTGCAATAGGATTCAATGCAGTGAATCACCTTCTTCTTGAAGCACATTCTCCTGTCTCTTGCTACCTCAGTCTCCTTTTCTGGCTTCTCTTTCTCACTTCTAAATGTCGCAGTGCCCTCTACCCTCTACTCATATTCTCTTGAGTGGCATGCAGTCCTCGGAGTTTAAATATTAACGATGTGCCAATATCTTCCCAGTACATGCATTTGATTCCAGTCTCCATAACGCTCCAGAGTTCCATGTGGTATAAATCCATCTGTCTATCTGATATTTCCAACGGGAAGTCCAATAGGCATCTCAAATTGGAGCTTTTCAAATAGAACTCAGTTTTTCCCCTCAAAACTTCTCCTACCACTATCCTTTTCATTTTGGTGTGTACTACTAGATTTTGCTTAGGGGGGGTCCCCCTTGATTATTCTATTTCTCTTTTATCAGTATCAATCCAACTATAAGACATAACAATTCCATCCTTGAAATATTTCCTGATTGTACAACTTTTCACCATTTCTATTGCTGTTCTCTACTTTGTGACATCCCATTTCTCGTTTGGACCCTGTAATAGCTTCCTAGCTCCTAGTCTTCTGCCATCACTCTTGCTCCCCCTGCCCCCCAGTCTATTTTCCACATCCCAGTGAGAGTGCTCTTTATAAAGAACAAGCCAGCCACCCTGACTCACAACCCTCTAGGGGCATCCATCACACTCTGGTAACCTCCTTCTTACCTAGGCTTACGAGGCTTGATGTATGTTGGCCTCTACATCCCTCTTGACCTCACTGTCACTCCATTCTGGTCACATTGGTTTGCTTGTTTTTCCTTGATCCCACCAAGATCCTCTGCAGACCTTTATATTTTTGCTCTTCTTCTGCAATGAAATGATCTCCTTGCGGATCTCTACATCATTCATGTATCTGCTCAAATGCTGTCTCTAGAGAGCCCTTCTCTGGCTATCCCAGCTAGAATAAAGCTACCCATTTCATTACTTCCTGTGCCCTTGAGACAGCTCCTCCCAGTGGTGACCACTGTGGGCTTGCCATGGGGGAGGGTGTCACCATAACACTTGCTTCTGAATGTCTCACCAAACAGGATGTAGAGTGGCATTTTTGCATGAGGAACTTATAGAGCAAAACCCATACCTTCTGACTAACAGTGCACTGTGACCAGGGTACACATCTTCCCTGTATTTGATTTTAACCATTGTATAGTGATAATTGGTCAAAAGGGGACTGGACATGAGATGGGTGACTAGATAAGGAATGTGGGGAGCATTCTGGACATTCTGGAGGGAGAATGTGTGTAGGGAGGAGAACAACCCTATTAGGAAAATTCCCATAAAATTAATGGTGTTAGCTTTCCATTACTATGACAAAATACCTGATATAATTAAATTAATAATGGAAAAAGTTTATTTTGGCTCATGGTTTCAGAGGTTTCAATCTGTGACCACTTGGTCCCATTGTCTTCAGGCCTGTGGTGAGGTCGTAAGTACTCCATGGCTGGAGGCATGTGGCAGAGGAAGCCACTCAAATTATGGCAACGGGGAAGCAAAGAGAAAGAGGGGAGGGACAGGAGTCCCGACATACCCTTTTGGGGCATATTCCCAGTGACTTAACTTCCTCCAAGTAGGACCCTGCCTTAACGGTTCTACCACCTTGAGGAATTCCATCTCCTACTAAGCCCCATTGAGCCATGATGGAGAGGAAGGGTATGGGGTGCAGACCAGGTGCAACTGGTTCTGCTCTGTAATGGCAAAAGTCCTGGTGCTCACCAGGAAGGGTCTACTCTGCTGCATTACCCCAGGCATTTGTTCATTTGTATAACAAATGTTTATTATGTACAGATTCTTTTCCAGGAATTATTCTAGAAACTGTGGTTACAGGAGTGGAAAAGATCAAACCGTTGCTTTCATGGAGTTTACATTCAGGTGGAGGTGACACCCCAATAGAAAAGAAATATGTGAGCTAATGTATCATCAGGAGGATAAAATGGGTCAATATTCTTATTATTTATTTATTTGTTATTATAGGTACTAGAGATTTTAGTTCCTGGGGCACTTTACCACTGAACTACATCCCTTTTTATTTTTTTATTTTATTTTATTTTGAGACAGGGTCTCACTAAGTTGCTTAAGGCTTCACTAAATTGCTGAGGCTGGCCTTGAACTTGCAATCCTCCTGTCTCAGCCTCCTGAGCTGCTGGGATTCTAGGTGTGTACCACTGTGCCTTTTCAGGGATTGTTACAACCTGGTTCACAGACCTCTGAGTGTTCTTGAGACCTTGTCAGGAGGTCAGGAGGGATCGAAACCATATTCACAAAAATATTAGGATGTGACTTGCCTTTGTCACTCTTGTTCTCTTGTGAGTGCAAGTGGCATTTTCCAGAGGCACTGTGATGTGTGAGGATGCCGTTGCTCTGGTGAGTGACAGAATGGATGTACCCATGCAGTAAGTATTGACAGATATAACCCACACAAACACAGCCTCTTTGGAGTCCTCAATGCTTTAAGAGTGTAAAGGAGCTTTGAGACCAAAGAGTTTGAGAATTACTATTACAGACAGACTGGGGTGGTGACAGGTTTCCATACTATTTTAGTCAGCTCTTTCACTGCTGTGACTAAAGGATCTGACCAGAACAATTGTATGGAGGAAAAGTTTATTTGAGGGCCTGCGGTTTCAGAGGTCTGAATCCATGGAAGGCTGGCTCCATTCCTTGAGGCTGAACATCATGGCCGGAGAGTGTGGCAGAGGGAAGCAGCTCAGGTCATCAGGAAGCAGAGAGACTCCACTTGCCAGATACAAATATATACCAAAAGCCAGGCCCCAATTTCCACCTCCTCCAGCCACACCCTACCACTCCAGTTACCACTTAGTGAATCTCCATTAGGGGATTAAGTCACTGATTGGGTTAAAACTCTTACAACCCAATCATTTCTCCTTTTTTTTTTTTTTTTTTTTTGGTACTGGGAATTGAACTCAGGGACACTCAACCACTGAGCCACATCCCCAGCCCTATTTTGTATTTTATAGAGAGACAGGGTCTCACTGAGTAGCTTAGCATCTCAGTTTTGCTGAGGCTGGCTTTGATCCTCCTGTCTCAGCCGCTGGGATTATAGGTGTGTGCCACCTCGCTCGGCTCTTCTGAACCTTCTTGCATTGTCTCACACATGAGTTTTGGGGGACACCACAGCTAAATCATAACATATACTAAGTAATCTGTGCCCCAAATATCAGTTCTGTCCAGTTAGCTGTGTCTGTGGACACCTAGGTGGGTGCTGGTGTGCTGGGCAGGGGTCATAACTGCCACTCCAGGAAGGTGCAAGCCCTGAGCCTGAGAAGAACCCCAGAAACTTGGTGAATCTGGCTGTGGGGCATCTGTCATTGTAATGTGACTGAGACAGTGGGAATGTGGAATGTGGACGGTGGAATGTGGCAAAGGGGCAGTGGCAGCCAGGGCCACCCAACATGAGGTTTCTTCCTACTCTTCAAGCCCTAGCAAGATTCTCCTGGGGGTTTTGTCTCTGACTTCCATCTCACAAACACAGGACTCACATTAGAACCCTGGAAAGTGACCATTGAGACCATTATGATAGCAAGCATGGAAGTGGAAGACCCCAAGGTCCCAGAAGCCAGCCCAGTCCCCTCAAGCCAGCGACATGGCACTGAAGTGTTATGACTTGGTTTCTCCTGGCAGAATCATGGAAGACATAGGGCAAGGAGCCCAGAAAGTTGGATCACTCCCCAAGAGAGTTACTGAGGCTCTGTGTGACATGATGGCATTTGCCAGGCCAGTCAGCAAATTGTTTTCCCCCCCGCTGGAGCTGCCTCAGCTCGACAGTCTGTCAGCCACATTTATTGGGAACCCGCTAGCAATGTGAATTGGTAGGTGATCCAGGCATTGAAGTAGCAGTTCCCAAGAGTTGAGGGCTAAGTTATCTATCTATCAAATGCTGTCTGTCTGCTGACATTTGGAAACCCAGGTGACACCCACACACCTGAGGCCTCGGCAGCAGCCCAATTAAAGGTTGCAGTTTTTCTTTAGTTACTTTCTGACCTTGGAGTTTGAGAGTGTGGGTATAGAGCTTTGTTTTTGATCAAACTGCAGGAATGTCCTAAGGTCTACGCATTTGAAAATTAACATAGGTACATGTGCATAAATGCACGTCACATGTTTTGCTGGGTCACTTTCAGTAGGACCTAGATTGATCCCTGGACAGTGACTGATCACTGAGCACTCACTTATTTCCACAGGCAGCAGAAACCTGTCTAGAAAAAACCCTGAACATGCCACTGGATAAAGGTTTAAATGGGCTTTCTGCCAATGAATTGCATTTGATAGTTGCGTGGGTGCAGCCCATGGCAGGAATCCACACAGCTCACAGGAGATCTGTGGGGCCCTGGGGTGTTGCAATGTCACTCTGTCTGGGTAAGTGACAGCCAGGATGTGGGATTTGGTGATTATTTTTGGTTTGGTTTGTTTCTAGCTCAGAAGAAAGACTATATATAACATTGAGAGAGGCATAACTTCCAGATTGTCAAGGTTGGTGCTAATAGTGAATGATCTACTAATATATGTTACAGGGAACCACAAGCTTGCTAGAGCAACGCTCGTGTACTAGATGAAAGGATAAATCTTCTGTTGTGTAATGGGAAAAGAAAGCTGGCAATGTAAATGCAGCCTTAATATTTTTTTTTCCAGCATTGCATGTGTAATTAGGCATTCAGTGACTTTCTCATCTAAGGAAATTTGACTTTAATGGGAGCTATGTAGCTAACTATCGAAGGAGCCTTTTGAAAATGCAGGGGTGAGGATGGGAAGGTATTAGCTGTGGAGATGTATTATATCCATGGCCTTCAAACAAAACAAAAGCAAATAAACAACTCCACCACCAATCTGCCAGCACATAAGCTATGTAGATAGATGTTAGGCTCATATTCTGAGCCCTTGAAAATTAAGCCAGAGACAGAATGGTCAGATTATTTTTATCTCCTGATGTGTATGTTTTTATCATTGAAGATTCGCATTCTTGTTAATGAGTGCAATTTCTTTGGCATCTGGAAATTGCAGTTTATGATGTTGTCTTATGATGTCTTGGGAAATTAAGGATAAATCCAAAGTTCACCATGAAGAAGAGAAAGTCTGAAAATGTGGAGTTTATCCAAAGGTGGTATAATAGAGTCCCTCCCTGTCCGCTAGCTCCCACCTCCAGATTTGCAGACCATGACAGGGAGCAGCTGGGAGCAGCGACAGCCTGATCCAGGATGAACAGCAGATCAGAGAGCACTACGAATGGTTGCTGGGAGCCATGGCTGGAAAGGGTTAAGAAATTAAAGATGGAACTTAAAGATCAGAGACTGTGGACAGGTCTGAAAGGCAACCACTTACTTCCCAGGCCCCAGTCCTCTCTGCGGGGCTCATCTTCAGGGCAGTCTTCAGAGGGCACCATCTGAGGGTCACTGTTACCCCATCCATCATATCTTCAGCGCACATGGCCAGGATCCCTGTGTGGGTTCAATACACGGGGCTAAACAGTTGGTCTCATATGGCAACTAAAAATTGTTTTGGGAAAAAAAAAAAATCTACCTCCTATTCCTTTCCTAGCATTTTACAGAAAGTATTTTGAGCTGTCAAAAGGGGGCATCCTTGCTTTTCCGGACAAAAGAAATAGCAATTTGAGTTTGCTCTTAAGAGCAGACTTGGTGGGAGTGGTAGGCAGCAGCAGAGCTTCTTAGCAATTAAAAACAGAACAGGTGTGCTATAAAGGCTACACCTGGGTTCCTGGACCCTGCCTATCTGCAACCCTCCTACTCAGGGCATCATCTGGGAGCCTGGCCCTTGGGCCTCAGGTCCAACCTACTGGATCAGAATCTGTGTTTAACAAGGTCCCAGGCCATCTGCAGCATCTTGAAGTGTGAGAAACCCAGTTCATAGTCCTATTTCCCAAACTTCCCTGTGGGTCTGGGTGGAACAGAATCACCTGGAGTGTTGTTAAAAACAGATTCCTGGGCTTCAAACTCTAACTCAGGGACCCAGAATTCCCAGTAGAGGCCTGATAACCCGTATATCTGCCCCCAGGGGCTACTAGTCATGTGTGAAGAGTGAGGAATACTTCATGATGCTTTTATCTTTTTGAAGAAAATATAGAGTGATCTTAAACTACCTCCTTCAGAATGCATCTTCCTTTTGAAAAGATGCAGTCTTCTTTTTCCCGGTCACTAAATAGGATGCTAAGGATAGAGCAGAAGGAAGCAGAGAAAAGTGCAAGGTTGCTGGCCAGGGATGGAGGAGAGGCTGACATGAGGAATTCTGTGGGAACAGGATGCCACCAGCAGAGGGCAGCAAAGCACGCCCTGCTGTGAGGACCTGCGGCAGTCCCTGCTGTGTGGACTGGTAAGGTGGAGACAGCAGAAGAGGTCTTCTGCTACTTGCTTTTGGGACTTTCTGAAACTGTGTGCGGACCTCAGGTCTGGGTGGACTGACACTATGTTGACCAAGTCAATGGGGGTCACAGTAGTCTCTGGGAAGATCTGAGCCAGAGCTGTCCAGTAGAAACAGAACGTAAACCGTTCTATTCATGAAAAGTATTTTTAACTTTTCTAGAAGATGCACTTTTAAAAAAAGAAAATGGGCCAGATGCAGTGATGTGCACCTGTAGTCCTAGTTACTTTGGAACTTAAGGCAGGAGGCTAGTGAGTTTGAGCTTGGGTAACATAACTAGAGAGTCCATCTCAAAAAAAAAAAGAGATGAAATTAATTTCAATAATATATTTTATTGAATCCAACATGTCCAAAATATGATCAACATGTAATCAATATGACATTATTGATGAAATGGTTTATATTCTTTTTCTATCAACTCCTCCAAATTTAGTGTGTATTTTGTACTTGTGTGCAAATCAATTTGAACTCACCACATTTCAAGTGCTCAGTGGCCACAAGTGGCTAATGGCTACTGTATTGGACATTTCAGGGAAAATGATAAAGCTTTGGGGAGGGGAATTAGGACCAGGAACAGGGAAGGACTACATCTGGCCTAGGGACAGATTCTGATGTTTTCATACCTGGGAAAATATTCACAGAGGGGCCACATTTCAGTTTAGTTCCTTATTGAGCATCTACTGTATGCCAGGAACTGGGCTGGGGGCTGGAGATACAGAAATCATCAACACAGTTCTAGAACTGGGTCTGGCACAGTTGGGAGACGCAGAGAAACCACCTTTCAAATCTGCGTGGCACCTGCTGCGGCAGCTTGGTGGGCAGGCTCTGGGTGTTGGACCCTGCCTGGAGGAGGGGTTCTGGATGACAACTGAGGGTTTTTTGGTTAGTTTTTGTTTTTGTTTTCCTTCTCCTAATCATTTCCGGGTTTATTCAGAAGTTGTTTGAACATTTGTTTTGTCTGGAGAAAGAAAATCTGGCTGAGGTGAAAATTCTTAAGCCTCTAGGGCTTCCTGCAAGGAAAGGTTAGTACCTCATCAGCTACCTGTGGCACAGGAATCCTCCCTGGGCTTCCCTTGACCTTTTACCAAAGGTTGGACCTACCACATTCAAGGTCTCCTGTGCCCTCAGCCATGCCGTTCTAGGTTAATGCTATTTTTGGAGTTCAGTTCTTCATTTCGGTGTGAATTTCCTCATTTTTCTGCACAAATTGAGTGAAATCCTTAGTGCATTTTTTTTTTCTTAGATGGATGGAGACTAAAAGAGAATGGAAGGCCTCCAGCTGTTTGAGGCTCTGTCCTCAACGACAATCAAAATTCTCCATCTTTTCTTGTTCTTGGCACTTTCTGATTGAAATAAGATTCCAGCATTTATCTGCACCTGCAATTTTGACAAGAAAGGAAAATTTAAAAGACAAGTGAAAGAATTCTCCGAGGGAAGTCAATGAGTCGACAGTAGTCAGATGCCTGCAAAATCTCTTTTTGCATTCCTCCGTCAATTAAGCTGCAGTCACATATTGGAGAGCGGAACTTAAGATCGGAGTAGAAATGCAAAAATGTGCGTCGATCAGTAGCTGGAACCTTCCTCTGGAGCGAATATTACTTGGAGAGCCGCTGATGATCCATTTGGCATTGAAATGGAGAGGATTTTGAGTCAAAGAGGCCACTTTAAATTATAGATTTGAGTTTAGTTGAAGGTCAGACTTACCTTGCATGAATAAAATCTTCAGAGATTTTGGAATATACTCAGAAAATGCAGGCTATCTTGAGCTCATAAGCATTTCCTTCAGGGGATAAAAGCAGTTTAATATTATTGCCCTCTGCATAATTATTGATCATATTAGCATAGGAAATACCTAAAAGGAAGGCAGAATAACAACCTGATGAACACTTTAATTCTCAACAGCTGACAATCTTGGGGTTTGACAGGAAGTTGCCTGGAGATCTGAGAATATTGTAAAGGTAATTTGGCCATGGCCAGTAGTTTCACTTTGTCTAAAAAAGTGACCAAAAAAAAAAAAATTGACCCATCGAGAGAGGAATTATTATTTAGCTAATTCCATGTGATACAAATCATCTCCCATCTCCAGGAGTTTGGGAATCACCTGGGTGATCATAATGTTGATTTGGTTATCTGGGTGCA
The DNA here is from genome assembly GCF_045843805.1 of Urocitellus parryii. Lineage (NCBI taxonomy): Eukaryota > Metazoa > Chordata > Mammalia > Rodentia > Sciuridae > Urocitellus > Urocitellus parryii. Next base: position 80,639,116 of record NC_135542.1, on the reverse strand, counting down.
TGTATAATCTGATTCAAAGCTTCCTGGCAGCCAAGAAGAAGAGGGAAATGTAGTAAACTGTAAATTCACCATTTAAGAGGGAGAAGTGTACTCAGTTCTCAAAGGAAACTGGGATTTTCGTAAGAAAGATCCTAAACATTAAAAAAAAAAAAAAGTTTTGATTTGTGACTGTTAACATTCTTTCCAAAAGCTACTGGTTCACATCACAGATTAATGATTGGAATTTAGGAAAATGAAAATGCACTTCAGAGGTTTTTGAACCTGTTAATAGGAATTAACTCCTTGTCCAAATTCTTCCCCCCCAATGCTAATCTAAAGCCTATGTTTTCCCTGATGGCTTGCTGTGTTAATTGGATTATGGAGATAATCCTTCTCCTATAAAAAGTAATCTCTGCAGGTTTTGGAATCTACATTCTGCTGCATTTTGCAGGATTATCTCTCAAAGACAACAGATTAGAAGCACTAGTTGGTACAAATAAATGAAATTGGTACTATGATCCCTTCTAGTGAAGATATGGCTGGGGAAGGCTTCAGGGTTCCAATAATGAAAGAGGGCTAGACTAGCAGTCTGAACACAAGAGTCGTAATCTCAGTATTGCCCTCATCAGTATCACCAGTAGTGTAAATTATGACATGGCTTTTCTGGGTTTTCTCTGAGACTCAACTTCCTGTGCAAAAGGAGGAGATAGTACTAAGATCATTTCTCAAAATTCAGTTGAAGGAAAACTCATTCTTCAAAATATGAAGAGAGCTATTAGTCAAATTGTGTAAAGGGATTGAAATGGACATTTTATCAGTGTATACTGTGAGGTTAATATTTATGGGTATTATCTCATAAAATATTACTAGTTCATGAATGAAGAATTGGAGTTTGAGTACATTTGGGGAAATCTACATAGTCAACTCCTTCTAGAGCATCATGATGCTTGTTAGCATATCTCAGTCTTGGAAGAGTCTTGCAGTGAAGTAAATTTATAAATTGGGCCTGGTGGTGCACACCTGTAATCCCAGTGACTTGGGAGGCTGAGGCAGGAATTTGGAGAGTTTGAGTCCAGGCTGGGCAATTTAGCAAGACCCTGTATCAAAACAAAATAAAGTAAAAAGGGCTGGGGGGTGTAGATTAGTGGTAGAAAGCTTCCTAACATGTGCAAAGCCCCAGAGCTCAATCCTGAGTACTGCAAGAAAGAAAAAAGGGGGGGTGTATTTATTTATTTATTGTGGGTGTGTATATAAAATGTGTATTATGTAGATAACACTTTTAAGTGCAGGAATTTTCAGTTATTTTGGCTGGAGAATCCTTTTTTTTTCTAAAAAAACATTAACTTATGAAATGTGGTTGGTAAATGTTGAACTAGATTGAGGTTTTCTCAAATATTTTGTTCTCAGGATTCTTAAAAATTTTTGAAGACTTCAGGGAACTTTAATTTATCTGAGTTATTCTATTATTATTTATCATATTAGACATCAAAAAGGATGCATTTTGAAATATTTAGGCATTAGTTAATTAAAATAGCAATAATAAACATATTGCATATAAATATAAATAACTTTTTTTTCCCAAAAAGTACTATTTTTCAAAAGCAAAAATTACTGAGGAGAGTGGAATTATTTTACATGTCTGCAAACATCCTGGTTTTGTGGAAGGCATCCAGATTTGCTATGTTACTGTGTTCAACCCGTTGTGATATATTGTTTTGTGGAAGTGTTTATAAAGATATGAAATTCAAAGAGGGAGGAGAGTTCTAGTAGCTTTTTCATGAGAATTGTGGATATTCTTTGATACTATACTAAAATTTGACAAATTTATATCATGTAGAAAATGAAATGGATATCAATGAACTTTTCCAGCTCTGTTTCACTAAACTCCTCAGTCTGTCATTCTTGGAATGGATAAAATTAGATATGCTTTTATAACATTATGTGTTTGTTATTTGGAAAATATTGGTTCACTGAGTTATGCAGATCTCCAATTATTGGCACATTCCATTACATGATTTCAAGTATACAGTATGGAATATACAGTATCCAAAAGTCACTTGTTAACATCACTACAAATCTCATTTGAAGAGTACTAGGAAAATGTCAAGTGCATCGTGGCAAATAAAATTTTACCTAACTTCAAAATTTTATTTGAAAGCTTGAATTTTATCGTTGCCGAGAAATACTGTCAACTATTTTCTTTTAAGCAGTGGACTCAGTTATTTTGAAGATAATGTCTGCTTCTTATTCCAGTCTGAAGAGCTACTGTTTGTTCATTCTTTCAAATAAAAATGGTGTTGCATGAAAACCTCTGCTGGTTCAGCCTACAACTTAGCAACTACATGGTCCTTTTGCTCAGGATTTTTGTACCAGAATGCGACAGATATGCTTTGTGTACTTCCCATTTTGTCTCATAGAATATTAAGTCAAGGGTTGAGATGTAATAAAATTTATAATTTTTTAGTGCTTCATTAAAGGCATTCTTATGGGATACTGGCTTTTATCTTTTCTCCCTCCCTCCCTTCCTTCCTTCTTAGTACTGGAGATTGAACTCAGGGGCAATTTACACTAAGCTACATCCCCAGCAGGCTGGATTTTTCTTTTTTAACTACTACTAATAGGTGGCAAAGAGTACAATGACTGTTAAAACAGTTTGGTGCACTGGCTTGATTCATGGTAAGGTACCAGTAGTTTTGTCCACCCTTGCTTTTGTATCATGAATGCAAATATCGTCACAGTGAAAAAGGTAATGTCTTAGTGTTTTAGTCAGCTTTTTTGCTGCTGTGACTAAAAGACCTGACAAGCACAATCAGAGGAGGAAAAGTTTATTTGGGGGCTCATGGCTTCAGAGGTCTCACTCCATAGATAGCTGGCTCCATTCCTTGGGGCTAATGGTGAAGCAATACATCATGGTGGAAGGGTGTGGTGGAGGCAAGCAGCTTACATGATCATCAGAAAGCAAGAGAGAGAGTCTGCTTATCAGATACAAAATATATACCCCAAAGGCACACCCCCCCACAATGACCCACCTCCTCCAGTCACCACTCAGTCAATCCCATCAGGGGATTAATTCATTAATTGGGTCAAGGCTCTAATAACCTAATCATTTTACCTCTGAGCCTTCTTGCATTTTTTTCTTACACATGAGCTCCTGGGGGACACCTAATATCTAAACCATAACTCTTAGTACTATTGTGAAATAAACTTTGACCCTTCAGGTGCCCCTGAAAAGGTCTTGGGGGCCCCCAAGGAATCTGTGCTCTGTATTTTGAGAACAACTGGATTTGATCTTCTTGAAAGTCTTCTGCCTTGCTCTAAGAAGCTAAGATGAGGACAAATCAGATGCATTTACTTTCCTATCTGATCCCTCTTTGTGTGCATTTTTTAGGCAGTTGTTTGAGACTAGGTGTTCAGTGTGTGACCCTGGAATAGATAGTAATTCAAAGCCTAGTAGTTAAGGATGTGGACTCTGGAGCCATACCCTTGAAACCTGGCTCTATCACTTCCCAGCTGTGTCAGCTGGGGCAAGTTATACCTCTCAATGCTTTTATTTTTTCATCTCTAAAATGGGCACAATAAAAGTTCACAGATTGTTGTGAAAATGAGGTAAGCTCATTACACTTAAAATGATTAGAACAGTGCCCAGGATATAGCCTGTCCTCAATAAACATTACTTATCATTATGATCGCTGATCCGTAGGAGGCCCCATCACCCTGGCTTCAAAACTATGACATATTACTTTATACCTGGTAGGGTGGCTATAATCAGAAGGTCAGACAATAAATAGCAAGCATTGGTGAGGATGTAGAGAAATCAGAACTCTCAAACATTGCTGGTGGGAATGTGAAATGGTGAGACTATTTTGGAAAACAGTTTGTCATTACCCCAAGAAGTCAAACATAAAGTTATCATTGACCCAGCAGTTTGATTCTTCAGTATATACCCAAGAGAAATGAAAACATATGTTCACACAATCACTTCTACACAAATGTTCACAGCAGCATTATTCATAATAGCTAAAATCAAAAAATGAAAAAAGTACATCAATTGATGAATGAATAAACAAAATATAGTATTTGTATGCAATGAAGCAGTATTCAGCCATAGAAAGGAATAGAGTACTGATTCATGCCGAAAAGTGGATGAATCTTGAAAACTACGTTAAGTGAAAGAAACCATTCACAAAACTCACATGCTGTGAGTTCATTTACATGAAAGGCCCAGAGCAGACAGATACAGAGATGGGAAGTGGGTCTGTGGTTGGTCAGGGATGCAGAAAGCATTAATGAGAGGATTAGGGGTGATGGATTAAAGCACAGAGGTAATGAAAGGTCCTTCAGAGGTAATGAAATTGTTCTAAAGTTCGTTGTGGCCACTGTTGCACAACTCTGCAAATGTACTCAACAGTATTGAATCGTACACTTTAAGTGGGTGAATTGCTTGGTCTGTAAGTTATAGCTCAATAAAACTATCACAAATAAAAAGGAATGTCATCAATGAAAGCTTGGCCATGGATGTCTGTAGAGAAGGGAGGCATGAGGCTCTTCCTTGACAAGACTTATCTGATGTAAGCAAATGCATCTCAACTCATTCTACCTCCCTGAGGTCTGCTTTGATCTCACCAAGAAATCTGTAGATCATTGATTCAGCATGACACAGGGGAAGGGTGGAAGATGGGTTAGTGGACTGGAAATTTCTGGCTTCTGGAAGGGGATAACCCATATTTTTAAAAAAGGCTAAAGTGGCATTTGGATTTATATTTTAGCCTCTTGTGAGTTTAGTTAGCTATTGTTTATAACTGAAAATTTGATCATCTTGGGGTTAGTAGATCAAGTCCATTTTCAAATACTGCAAGGTCGAGGGTCTCATGCTGGACAATAAAGTGTTCACCAAGAGCAGTTTCAGTTGTGAGGCCTCTTGAAGACCCAGCAGCTAACTTTCCCTGGACAACACCATGACCTTCTTGCTCACATGTCTTTCTAACAACCTATGTGGCACCATAATACATTCACACACATTGATCTTCAGTGTGCAGCAAGAATCCTGCCAGTTCCATGGACTGACCATCTGGTTTTTAAGCAAGACCCTTAATTGCTATTGACAGATCTGACATTCTCAGTATGGCTGCTTTGACTTGGGAGGGTGAAAAATGCTCTCAGAAATGGAATAGTGTTTGACCCCATCAGGAGACTCAGTGGCTTAGAACTTGTTACTCAGGCAATTTTGTGCCTATCTCTTCTGCTCTCTGCCCTGCTTCCCCAGCTGCCACAAGAAGGCACTTCCTCCAAGGACTACAATGGAAAGTGAGGTGAATGAACCATCTAGGAAGCAGGTCACAGGTGTGAGCAAGGATGACTTAAAGGCATATATGGAGCCTTACTATCTCCCTGGGGGTTTTCATTTATACAACAAATACTTGGTGAGTTCCAGGCGAGGCAGCACCAACAACAGACAAGAGAAACCAGCCACTGCCCCCAAGGTGTTTATATTATGAAATATGGATATGGGGATCATATTCATTAATCTGCTAATGAGGACATCTACTTGGTTTTATAGTTCTACACATGGTCATTGGTTCCAAATATTTTAGTCACGGGGTTGCCAGAAGAGTCAGAAGTTTCAGGTCTGGGGAAGGTGGGAAGGATACAGATAATGTATAATAATAATAAAATTCATGTGCTCCAACGCAAAAAAAATGAACGCCTGGGGCAAACTTGAGCAGCAGATTCCCAGAGTGAGATTTACATGTTGATTTGAATATGCATATTGCATGTTGACTACACCTCCCCCCTTTTATTCTCCAACACCCATCTCAAGGTACCCTCCAAGGCCCCATGTTTTAGAGATCCTGTAATAATCACCCGATTTGCTGCAATGCATAAGGGGTACCACATAGAAAAGAGACAAAGGTTGACCTTGAAGGGAATATCAGACCTGGGTGGTGACCTCAGACCTGTTAGAGGCTGTGAGAAAAGAGTTAGAAGAATGGTAAATTTGCAGAAAATTTGGAGACTGAACCCCGTGCAATGATGCATGCCTGTAATCCCAGTGGCTTGGGACTCTGAGACAGGAAGATTGCAAGTTCAAAGCCAGGCTCAGAAACTTAGGGAGGCCCTGTCTCAAAATAAAAAAGGACTGGAAATGTTGGAGATGTGCCTCAGTGGTTAAGTACCCCTGGGTCCAATCCTCAGTACCAAAAAATTAAAAAATAAAAAAAATTGGAGACTGGAAAAGGAAGAACTCCAGAAAGGATGGCCAGAGGGTTAGCAAGACGGGGCAGAGGGGCCTGGCAGAGGTGCTCTGCAGCAATCAGCCCTGCTCCACGATGGATGGGGTCCTAACAGTATTATTGTTTCCATTTCACCAGACTGTTGTCATTTACACTTTAAAATATTATGAGGTGCAGCAGGGGAGAGGGAGATGGTATGAGATGCAGCAGAAGTTTGACAGTAATAGGCATCACTAGGCAGCAAAATGAAAACAAGCAGATAAGAATAGATTAGGATGTTAAGAAAAACAAGGTATTTCTTAAAAATAAAAAGGAAGAGAAACTGAAGTCAAAAGAGAAATTTAAAGAAGGATGAGTTTTATCACAGCTCTGGGAGTCAGAAGCCGGCATGAGCAAGTAATTTCTGTTCACAGGGGCCAGATCTAGGCTTTGGGGGCTTAAACCAGAACAGTCTGGGGAAAGGTGGGCCCTTAGTTTTGGCTGCAATGGCTTCACAGGAAATCCTCCCATGACTACATGGTGGCACCTGCGGGGACCTCCTAACTAACTCCTCCAATATGGTCTCCCTTAACCTTCAGCATAACTTCTAGATGGCTCCATTGGAGGCCTGGCATGGGTGAGGCATTCGTAAACCTGCTGGTGGGCACCTCAGACTTCCCATGGGCCAGCCTGTCTCCCCTTCCCCTTCACACTCCACAGCTTGCCAACCCCACGTTACCTGTCACTGCCTTGAGGTCAACAATACCAAATACTCATTTTGAGGCCTCTGCCTGCATTATCTCCCATTCACACCCCCACCTCTTCTTTGTTTTCATCCTTTGAGAGTGGGGCCCCTACTCCCCCTATCCTGGGCAAGGTGACCTGTGCAGGCTCATGCTCTCCTAGAACTCTGTACATATCCTCATCACAGAACTTTCCACATGGTCCTGTATTTACCTGTTACCTTCTGTTGTCTGCATCGTGGACTGGGTAGTTGAAATCCTGGGCACTGGAACAGACTGGATTATATTGTGGTTTCAACCTCGAGCAGGTAGCTTTACTTTTTCGATGCTTCCTCAGGCAGGAGAGGAGTAATGATAGTTAATGCTTACCTTGAAGAGCTGTTGCAAGGACCACAAGTAATGGCCTTCAACTCACTTTAGCTGGAATGAATCCAGGCAAAGTGATAAGCTTGGCAGGTGGATGATGATGGGTGGTACTTAGCCCACAGCCACGGAGAACAGGGACTACTAAGCCCATTCTTGTGTCTTCTGTGTCATGTAAAGGGCCTGGTGTTTAGCAAGCACCAATGAATTGAGCCAGGACAGATAACTTTGCATTAACCTGGGAGATTTTAGTTTAAATGCCCAAGAAGTAAAAATTACAAAATGCTTTCAGGCCTCCTGAGAAAATAGTCATTTTCTTGATTATAAGAAGGAAGCATACTAAAATGTACAAATACAAAAATAAAGTAAAACCACCAATAGCTAGGGTGACTACATAATTTATCATAAAACAGGAGTGCTTTTGAAAGTGAACCACAGTGCTCTTAAAATTAGACTGTTCCTGGTAAACCAGGACATCTATAAGCTCTGCTCCCCAGAGATGGCCAAAGTTAACAGTTTTGTTACATAGTCTTCTAGTCTTTTTTCCTTATGCGTATTCTGTGAATATTTTTTCTAACCTGGTTTCCTTTTACTTAATAATACATCATGACATCCCTTCATGACATAAATATAGATCTTTATCATTATTTTTAATGAGTGCATACTACTTATTTGGATTTACTTTAATTTATTCAACTGATCCTGTATTGATGGATATCTAGATTGTTCCAATTTTTGAGAATGATAAAATATTTATAAAGAAATCTTCAAGTTGCTTGTTATCACTTTGTGGATTGGACTTTTGCAGGGACAATATTCAGATGGCCAATTATTTTCTCTAAGGTGATTTTCCCTCCACAGTGGCTGTATCTGTTGCCTCCAGGGACTTAGTTACAATCTTGTGGACTGGCTAGCTATTTTCCCTATGGGCATATGCAGAGAAAAGTTAGCATATCCTCCCCCTCCATTAAATATTATTAAAAATAGAGTCATTTTATAAAAACAACCAAACAGAAATAATAACTAATGTTACTGACAATTGCATTTAAATAGGTGACACACTATTTCAAAGAGGTAAGGAACTGTGAATGCTGGTATTTAATTAGGTACCATTTTTACTGGCCCTCAATTCTGATGCTACTTGAGTAAAATGTTTAGTTCATTCATTCATAAATTCATTCATTCAAAAAATGACTAATTGCAGGCTTGTGCCAGTCATAGAGAAACTTTCAGCAATTTAAATCAAATACAATAAAACCTCATTTATGCAGATTCCACTGACTCATTAAGAAATTTTACTGTACTCCTGCTTGGCGTCATTCATTCAAATACCTCACTTTAATTGAGAATCCTGGCTACTATCCTATCCCGTGAGCCACTCCACGGCACATCAGCTTCTTGATATCCTCAAGGGATATAGTCAGGAGAACTTTGCAATCTCCAAATTTGGGAACTCCATTAAAGCACTTTTTGCATAGTGTTGTGTAGATGAAGATAAGTAGAGCAAAACAAAGCTGTGCTGATGCAGATACCCGGCTGTCAGAGAACCTAGCAGGTTGGTATGGCACGGGAGGCTGAGGATTTCTGAAGCACTGAGTATTGACCAGTTGTTTCAAAATAGGACAATAAGACAAGACTTGAAAGCATACTGGTAAAAAGATAAAGAGAGTTTGAAGATTAAAAATGGAGAGATGGGTGAGAAGTTTTTTGGGGGGAAGAAAAGATAAAGATGATCAAGCTAAACAGAAACTGGCTTGTATTAGTTAGATCCTACTTTAAAACTGGCAGGATATGTAGGGTTTTCTTTTCTTTTCTTTTTTTTTTTCTTGGTACTGGGGATTGAACCCAGGGGCACTTAACCACTGAGCCACATCTCCAGCCCTTTTTATTTTTTTATGTTGAAACAGGGTCTCACTAATTTGCTTAGGGTCTCAGTAAATTGCTGAGACTGGCTTTGAACTTGCCATCCTCCTGCCTCAGCCTCCAGAGCTGCTGGGATTACAGGTGTGAACCACCGTCCACAGCATAAAATTGTCAGGATATGATGAAGTCCCAGAGGGAATGCTAAGGCTTGGCAGGTGGTAGGTGGATTCACGTTTTAGAAACTTCGTCTCCAAAGTTGTGTTAATGATATTTGGGAGTGGAGACTTTGGTGGTAATTAGGATTAGATAAAGTCATTCCTGCCATGGCATTGGTGGCTATATAAAAAGAGGAAAAGACGCCTGGGGGAGTGTGCTTGCTCTATTTTGCCATGTGCTGCCCTCCACTTTTTATAGCAGGAAGGCCTTTCACAGATACTGAGCAGATGCCGGCACCATGCTCCTGAACCTCCCAGCCTCCAGAATTATAAGAAATAAATTTCTTTATAAATTACTCAGCCTCAGGTGTTTGCTATAACAACAGAAAATGGGCCCAGTCAATGAGTGCCTCAGTTTTATATTGCTATGTAACAAATTCCCATGAACGTGAACATGTCTTAACAACACCCAGATATATTACAGTTTCTGTAGGAAGTCTGGACATAGTCTCTCTGCTCAGTTCTCTTATATAACTGGAATCAAGTTGTCAACAGGGCTCTGGTCTAATCTAGAGCATAGGGTTCCCTTCTGCACTCATTCAAGTTCAGGTAGAATTCAGCTCCTTGTGGTTGTAGGGCTGGCTGATTGCCGCTTTCTTCCTGGCTATTGGCAGGGGTTGCTCTGCACTCCCAAGGGGGCTCTCAGGCCCTAGCTACATGGCCCCCTCCACCAGCAGTTGCTTTCTACCAAGCCAACATGTGTCTCTTTTAAGGGCTCACATAATTAGGTCATGCCCATTGAGACAATCTCTCTTTTAATTAACTCAAAACCAACTGATTAGGGACCTTAATGACCTTTGTAAAGTCCTCGTGCTGGTATTCATAGACCTGCTTGCACCCAGGGCAAGGTGTTATTTGGGACACATACACCAGGGGGCAGAAGTCATAAAGGACATCTTAGGATTTTGCCAAACCCAATGAGATAAGCAAAAACAACTAGAAAAAGCATTGCTATCGTGGGTCTTGAAGTCACTTGGGCTCATAAACATGAATGTGGTTAACAGTTCATGCCAGGCCAAATGTTCTGTTTGTAACAATTGCAAACCTTTAAAGAGCAGAAGGAGAATCTCCAGGAACCATGCCTTGGGCCATCCTCTAGGTTAATGTCCCAGTTGAGAGGTCAGTACAGGAGGGGCAGGGTGGCAGAGTTTGACTGGGGACATCATTCTTTCTACTGAGGCCAAATGAGTCTGTTTTCTGTCTACTAGTTAAGTCCTGAGGGACCACTCAGGGTAAAAACTGCTGGCAATGCCCAAGCCTCTAAGCAAAGGTCTTCAGGAATGAGCACCTAGCAAAGGATGGTTAGGATGGTGCTGTGTGTGTGTGTGGAGGGGGACGGGTAAACTTTCAATTAAATATCAACATCCCAAATAAGTGTGGCTGCATTTAACCTCCACACTCGTTCTTTTTTTTTTTTTTTTTTTTTAAGAGAGAGGAGAGAGAGAGAGAGAGAGAGAGAGAGAGAGAGAGAGAGAGAGAATTTTTTTTTTTTAATATTTATTTTTTAGTTCTCGGCGGACACAACATCTTTGTTGGTATGTGGTGCTGAGGATCGAACCCGGGCCGCACGCATGCCAGGCGAGCGTGCTACCGCTGAGCCACATCTCCAGCCCTCCACACTCGTTCTTAATGGACAGACATTCAAGATGTCACATACAAAAAGGCAATTTTCCAAAGGGAGAATCTATCCCAGACCTGCTCTAAATCAGTAGGTCCATATTAGGAGACACATGGTGATTTATTGCAGCAAGATTTTACCCTCTTACCCGTCACAAGTGCTTGTGGGTGGGAGAACAAGGCACCTCATTGTGGTCACTGTCCTATATGCAGCTGTTTTTACCTGACACACCTCCAGCTGCCAAGTACTCCATCACCCCAAATGCCAACATTCCTGCAGTGGTAAAAACGGGAGGGAGAAGTAGGGGGCTGTTAGGGCCATTGTGATCTGGAACAGGTACCCCATTAGTCAGATTCCTACAGGGGAGAAGCTTAGGGGGAGAGCAGGAATCCTTGCCATCATGGGAACTGATGATATAAACTCAGGAAAAAAAAGTAGATTTGAGCTCTGAGTCGAACACAGTTGAGGGCCTAGAATCCGAAACTCTTGTCCCTGAGGCCTCTATCTTGGGCTACAGACAGACCAGGTTAAGTCTATGTTTGCAAAGCTAAGGGACAGACATCCATTTGCAGTTACTGAAAACCGTCAGCATCAGAGAGAGATCTGGATGGAACCAAAAAGAGTCGCAAAACTTTGAAACCCCAGAATCTGCAGGAACTTAAATCACCCAGGACCTGGGGACATACAAAACAGAGAAGGAGGGGAGATGCCAGGTGAGGATACAGCCTCTGAATTTTGTGGACACTCTACTGCTGGGCAGAAGATGAGGCTCACTCATTAGTGATGTGAAGCAATGCCCAGTGTCCTCCTTGTTGGACTCAAGATTTAAATAAATGCCTCAGAAGAGTGACAGCTTGAGTAGGTCATGGGCTTCAGAGTCCCTGATGAAAAGTGCTGCATTATTGATGAGCACTGAGGGTCACCTCTTTTCTCTGCATGGAGGCCTGGGCTGAAAAATTAGAAGGAAGAAGGGGTCCAGCCCCATGCCTGCCATCGAACGGTCCACTGTCTGCCAGGAACTCTTCTAAGTGATTTATGTAGGAATGGTTATTTTTGTTTAAAGGGGAAGCTAAGGAACACATAGAGAGATGAGGTGTTTGAGGCTACATGAATAACAAGTGGCACACCTAGGATCTGAATGGACTTGGAATCACAGTAGGGTCAGAGTCCTTGTGTTGGGGGTGGGGGCAGGCTATTTTGGTCTCCTGTCATGCTGGGCTGCTTCATCCAACCAGAGCAGAGAACACACAGGATTTCGCAGTCTTTTCCAAGCATGCAATGCCCACAAAACAGGTAAAAAATGTCAAGTGCACAGAAGCCAGTAAAATGAAGCCTGGAGTTGCTGGGTGGCAATGACAGGCCTAAGGAGGTACCCCTTTCTCTCCACTGCACACTGCCTGCAAGATTATTGATTGCCACATTACAGAAATGCCACTTTCCACTTCAGGGCAATTGTTACTTGCAGTACCAGATGGCTGTCCTCAGGGTTCACCTCAGCTAAGCATAAATATAAAACTCACTATTTCTGAGGGGGGTCCGACGATGCCCAGGTGTGTGGTTCCAAAGCAATTTTACTTCGAGTAAATCAGTAGGTCCATATTAGGAGACACATGGTAATTTATTGCAGCAAGATTTTATGTCTTTGTCAGTCATTAGCAAAATTTTGTACCAGAAATTCTTTCCTCTTTAATCTTGGTGGGATTGGCATTACACATAACTCGACGATTAAGACAAGAATATCTTGCAGATAGGGAGGTCGTTAATCTAAAGGGTTTCTGCAGTGTGAAATGCAAATGCTCAGTGACAGGTATGTCAGGATCCCCCAAAGCCTTCTTAATCTGCCATAAAGGGATCCAAGGAAAGGTTTGATTATTTTGTTAACACAAATAAGAAGCCTGTTTGCAGCTCAGCTCTCTTTGCAGCTCCAATTCCTTTACCATTTGTTCAGATAAACTTTCCAGCCCCTGGAGGGTCAGCTCATCAACAGCTTCTTTCCCTCTGTGTTCTCAATGACAGACCTGGGATTTGGGGTCTGCATGCACAGAAGGTGAGGGTAAAACAGACAGTGTTGCTCTCTCTCTTTCTAATGTTGCTCTGTGGATCATGACCAGCTCTTTTCTCCTGCACTCCCCCTCTCAGATGTGTGTGTGTGTGTGTGTGTGTGTGTGCGCGTGCGTGCACACTCAGGGAGAGGGGGGGTCGGTGGAGGGGGCAGACCTGAACTTTCCATACTCATCTTCTGGAGTGATGGTGTTATTGGTTCATTCTGGGAGATGAGCAATGTTGGCACATGAGTCAGCCTTGCTGGGTTTTAGGAAGCTCCATTTCTAATCCAGCTTTGCCACCGTAAACTGTATGACTTTGGGCAAGTCATTCCTGTTGCTTTAGTTTCCCTGACTCGAACTAATGATTACAAAAGTCTTTTTAGTTTTAGATCCCACACCCCTGTTACCTTTGCTCCACAATACACTCAGAGGCTCTCAGTGAAGAATCTCACAATTGGCTCACTTTATTTGGTTAAGTTTTGCCTCCTATTGTCTTACATTAGCCCAGACAATGATGTGCCAGATAGAAAACAGTGTGTTCAAAGGGTGGAGGCTGGTGTTGGATTTCCAGTTCAAATCTTGGCTCTGCATGACCCACAGGAAATCTTGTAACCTGTCTATGCTTTAGTTCTCTTGTCTCAAAAAATAGACAGGACCATAATAGTACCAACCTCATAGACACCTTGTGAAAATTAAATAAACGAACACTTAGCACAATTCTTGATCTACACTGAATACTAAATGTTAGCTATATTATTATTTTCATTATTCTCTATACCTTGTGGGAAAAAAAAAACTATGAGATCTCATTCCTATGACAAATTTAATCAGTACATCACTTCCACCATCAGTCAAAACAATTAGTCTTTATTTAGAGATTGGTATAAAATAATGGGGACTCCCTTCTTCACATATGCCCCAAGATTTTGTGGGGCTGTCCATCTTATCTGGGAGGATGAAGATGAGGACAGCAACTTTTTTGGGTTCCGCAGCAGGGCTTCCTGGCATTGGCCCATGATCTGCTTCCTTCCTGCTTTTCTGGAACCCAAGATCCTTACCCTTAACCCAGGTGTGCTGCCTGTATACAGCTTTCTGGTTTGCTCTCAAAACCTACGGAGCATTTGTAGAAACTTCCATGGTTTCATGCCAGTGAGGGATCTTTGTGTCTTTCTTTCCCCTTCACCATTTTCTCTCCCTCCTCCTTGGCTTTTTTCCCTTTTTCTTCCCCAGGGGGTCTCTCTGGTTGCTCTCTTCATCTTCTCTTCATCCCCAGAGTTCTCCAGGGGCTCATCCACCATGGTCTCGGCTTAGTGCCTTGCAAAGAAAATTCTGTCCCTCTGCACCTTTCAGCAAAACTATCAGCCCAAAAAGTTTCGGAAAAAAAAAAATTCATTATCTTTAATGGGATTTCTTTACCAGTCCTGGCCAGGAGGGACCCGGGTTCCCAGGAAATCTAAATTAATGAATGCCCTACCATGGGGTGTGGAGGGGAGTGGGGGAAGCCAACCAAACTGAGATATAATTTCTTTTTGAGCTTTGCAATGATGGGTGAGAGTCTAAAACAGAAAACCTAAAAGACTGTCTAGCTAGGAAAAAAGAATTTAAAGTTTCCCCGAGAACCCCAGGACTGTTCTGAATCCGTTCTGAGCCAAGTAGAAATATTTGGATAAGGGAAATGGCTGCTCTCTTGTAATTGGCATCTCGTTGATCAGGGACGACTATCTAAGACCATGAGAGGGTTGTCAGGAAAATCAGCGTATAGAACATTTCACGAACAGATTCCTAATTTCATCTGTGCCAACCACGAAACTTATGGTACTCATTTTGGCTCTTGAACGAAAGAACAACTGGCGGGTACCTTTGGGGTCTTGGAAGAAGATTTAGAGAGGTTTGTTTGTCTATTAGAAAGCAGGGGGAGCGGTCTTCCCTTCAGCTGTAAACTCCAGAGAAGTCTATTAGAAGTCTCCACGTACAACTCGAATCTCTTTCCCTTTTGATTCAATCACCCCGAGTCATTAGGCTGGCTGAACAGCACTTTGGACTGCGCACTATAAATAATTAAAATGTAGAAACATGTGTGGTCACCTGACACAGCCCCCAGAGCTGTGCAGAGGCAGAGGATGTCTGGCTTTGTGCTGAGCTTCTTGCTGAGGCTGGAAGTTTTAAAGCTGCCTGTCTAGTCCCAGCCTCGTCCTCCCAGCGACAGCCTCACATTCTTCACTGACCCTGAACTGGCATTTGGTACACCTGTCACACTCTCCCATTAAGAGCCAAAATCTGTGCCCCATCCCCTAACCTGGATGAACTTCTGTGACCACTTCAACTAACAGAGTATGGTGGAAATGATGTTGTGTGGCTTCCAGGGGTCCCAAAAGACATATAGCTTCTGCCTGCCCCTCTGTCCCTTGCAGTGCATGCCAAGATATCATGTGGCAGGTAACTGTAGTTCCCCCAAGCTTTCTAACAGCAAAGCCAGGGGCCAGTCATGTGAGTGAGCTATGAAAGAAATGGTGTTGCATGGAGCCCAGACTTCGCCACCTAGCCAGACCCAAATAGCATATTCAAAAGCAAGCAATGACTGTTGTTTTAATTCTCTGTGTCTTAGGGTGGTATTTTATGCAGGTTTAGGTATTCCTGGTAAACAGAGCCTAACCTTCAGAACTTTGTAACTCTTCTCCATAGTCTCCTCTTTTCTACCTCTTGAGTAGTTAAGTCCATAAATCTCCTCCCCTCTTCTTGCCCTGCCTAACTGGGTATTTCACTCTGAATTGGATCATTAGCATCTTAACTGGCTTCTAAACTTTGGTCTCTCCTTTCCTCCATCCTATCAAATTATCTCTTTAGCGCAATTTGGCCTTGCCACTATTGTGCTCAAAATTCACTGATGGCTCTCCATTTCTTAGGGAATTAAAAAAAAAGAAAATTCCTTAAATGAGAGTCAAGCCTTCTTTTATTTAGCCTCAGTTTACTTTTCCTGCCTCATTGGCTGTATCTTTTCCATAAAGATTCTGTGCATCTAACAAGTCAGACTCTTCACTGTTCCAAACACACCTTGAGCCGGATCTTTCTCCTTGGTATCTTGTTCAGTTTTTAGTTATACTTTCAACCTTTAGTCATACTTTCTGAGCACCTCTTCATGTCAGGCCATGTACAGGAAACTGAAGGACCCTGGAACACTCCTCCTCTCCATCTTCTCACTTTGTCTCACTGGAGTCCTACCTACTTGCCAAGGCATAGCTCCAAACTTCACTTGCTCCATGAAACCTTCCCAGATTTCTTAGGCAAAAGTTTTCTTTTTTTTTTTTTCCTCCCATTGAAATCTTGTATCTTTTTCTCCAGTCAAACCCATGTAACCACACCCATGCTTCTCAAGCCTCTGGACTCTTATGCATGCTGGGTTTTCTTCCTTTGCCCTTTCCAGTTGGTTGACATCCAGTTACCTTCATACCCATCTTTTCAGAAATTTTCTGTGACCCACTTTGTTTGATTTAGATATCCTAATGTACAACAGTCTTTGTCCTGGAATGGATCCTATGGTCACCTCTGAGGCTCTGAAAGGGCAGGGATTAGGTCATTTACTCCTGTCTGTACTTCATGTAGCTAGCCCATAGAGAGAGCTATGTAAATGTTTCTTGAATGACTCAATGTTGAACACGTGAAGATCATGCTAGAGAGGTCTAAAAGTTTTTTTTTTTTTTTGACATGATTGGAAAAAGATTTGGAAATGAATTAAAACTAAAACAAACAAAAAGATTTGGAAATGAGAATTTGCTTAACCATTAAAGGTTCATGGTTGCATTTTAGGTTCTTTGAGTTCATTATTGAGCTTGACTCCAGGTAAAAGGAATATATATATTAGTCCCCCCTTACCCTCAGGGGATACATTCCAAGATCATAAGGTGAAGGCCTGAAACTGTAGATAATGTCCAAGCCTATATGTACTAAGTTTTTCCCTATATGTATATACCTATGATAAAGTTTAATTTATAAATTAGGCACAGTAAGAGATTAATAGCAACTAATAATAAAGTAGAATAATTGTAGCAATATGCTATCATAAAAGTTTTGTGAATGTGGTCTTTTTCTCAAAAGACTTTACATTGTACTGTGTTTTCAGACTGAGATTGACCTCAGGTAGCTGCATCTGTGAAAAAGAAAACTGTAGACAAAGGGGTTACTACACATAGTCCTTTATTGGCCCCCAACCATGTTTTGGTAATAAAGAAACATTTTAACCATAAGATATTCAATTTTGTATTTTACTAATGTTTCTTTTGTTCTCAGTATAAACATCTTTTATCTGTTCAACAAAATTATAAATTTACAAGGATAGATTTTGCATATTTCATTTATTTTAATTTTAATTTTATTTTCTTATAATTCTGACACATAGTGAAATTTGAAAACCATGGCTCTAAAGAAAACAATTTGTCCAGTTTGGCAAAACCCCCCAAAGATCCAATCTGAGAATAAGTGTTTCGTTAAAGTTGATCTATCTTTGTCTGCCCTTCATCTTACTCCAAATCAAACCCTATATCAATAGTTCTGAACCTTTGACTGGAAAACTTTTATTTTTTTATTTTTTATAATTTTTTTGTTGTAGATGGACACAATACCTTTATTTTATTTGTTTATTTATTTTAAATATTTATTTTTTAGTTTTAGTTGGACACAATACCTTTACTTATATATTTATTTTTATGTGGTGCTGAGGATTGAACCCAGGGCCTCACATGTGCTAGGTGAACACTTTACCATTGAGCCACAACCCCAGCCCCTTATTTATTTATTTATATGTAGTGCTGAGGATCGAACCCAGGGCCTAAAGCATGCAAGGCAATCGCTCTACCACTGAGCCACAAACCCAGCCCCAAAACTTGTATTTTTTTGACATTTTTAGATGGACAAATAAATATTGTAACATTTATTGTGTACGGGTTGTTTTGAAACACATTGTCCTTATCATCCTTGGAGGATTGGTTCTGGGATCTCCTGCAAATGCTCAAATCCATGGATGCTCAAGTGCTTTATCTAAAATTGCATTGTTTATACATGTAACTTACCCATGACCTCCTGTGTTCTTTAAATCATCTCTAGATTACTTACAATACTTAATACAATATAAGTGCTATATAAAGAATTGTTATATTGTATTATTTATGGAATGATATCAAGAAATATCTGTACATGTAAAGTGCTATGCATTTTTAAAATATATATATATTTTTTGATCTGTGGGTTATTGACTCCTTCAAAGCAGAGGCCTAAGAATATGAAGGATCACCTGTCCGAATATACTGTGGAATGGCTATGTCGAGCTAATTAGGATATGCACTAACTTGCACACCTCTCATTTTTTGCAGTTAGAATACTTAGCTAATCTCCTAGCAATTTGGGGGAATATAATATGTTGCTATTAACTGTAGTCACCATTTTGTACAATTGCATATTTTTTTCTCCCACAATCCCTATTTTATTTTGGAAACATATAACCCCCTTAATATTTATTTTCATGAGGAGACAACTAGTCTTCCCCCTCCCAATTATTATTGATTTCCTTTGAAAATTACTGCTTTCACATGTACTAATCTAGAAAGCTGCTTCCTTACCTTGAATGGAAAAAGAAGCTTCTAGATCTCGAACTATGGGAAGTGAATTCTTAAGAGAAATGCTTTCTGGGAGGGAAGCACCATCTCACACTCTAACTCATCTTTTCTTTCAAGGATAGGATTGTGAACCCTGAGTTTCTTGAGATGTCATTATGCATGCTGGGATTTAATCATCTGAGACCCCCCCCCCACATCCCCTAAAGTGCTCCTGGGGACCAGGAGGACATTACTGTAGGAGAGAGGTAGGAGCTTAGAAAAATCCAGAGTGTGAGCTATGTAGTTCCCTGACCTCTCCTAGGCTCTAATATTAAATCCGTGACTCTTGAGAGCATTTGCTGAGGGAATCCATCATCCTTTTATTTTGTATTTCCTGGGTCTTACTCAATATTATGACCCTAGGGGGAAAAAATACCGCCACTGGTAGTACTCGAGTTAATGTTACTTGCAGCTTTATCCAGGAACAATTCTGCCATGAAATACTCAGCTGTAAAAGAAACGAGATGACTGAGAAGGAATCTTTTGAGTGTCTCTGGCATGCAGAGAGGCGATGGGGATCTTCGTGTGTACGTGTGGGAAAGTGAGGTGGGATGATAAATAGTGTGCTACCTCTCCTTTAAGAGCACGTCCTTTTATTTCTGACACTTAAAAAGACACTGTCAAAAAGATGTTTTACTGATTTGACTTTCTGTGCGGGAGAACGTGCAACAGTTACCTAGTAAGTGGTTTTATAGGGAGTTTCACCCACACGTTATAATAAACTGAGCCCGAAGATAACATATCTTTTGTGCTTTTACAGTGCTTGGATGATAACTGTGAAAAATTATCTAGTGGAGGTTAGCAAACTGTACCTGTGGTCTTTTTCTCATGACCTCTGTATGATAAAGTTGACTATCTTGGAGCATGATGCATCGTCAAATAATAGGTTTGCTTGTCTGGCCAACAAGAAGTAATTGAGGAGTGTTATAGTTTTACAATCGTGTTTCAATGACTCTGTTGCTTTTGAGTTGTTAGACCTGAACAAAATGGGTCAATGTTGAAAGAATAAAGTTTTCTCTCTCTCTCCCCCTCCCTCATCTCCCACCTTCCTTCATTTCCAAGTCTTTATTTTTTGTTTTGTTTTGTTTTTGTTTTTTTCAAGGGTAGGATGGGGTCATGGGCCTTGTGTATCATGATTTTTCTGCCCAAGAATTCTGGACTCTTCTTTTGGGGCTTCAGATGGAAGGTTTGATCTTAGTTTAATGACTAAGAGCAAATTTGATTTGACTTATCCATTGAGAACTCTTGTATTCTTTCTGTCTTTGGGGAGAAAATAGGTTAATAAGATTATTTTGTTCCTGGGGTTCTTGAGACTCCAGATCTATGTCTTTAAGGAATAATTTCCCCTGTGCTTTCTTAAGACTTTCTGGGAATAGAGCAAAGATGAATGACCTAGGGTAGGTAGCAAATTAAAGGACATTTGATTTTGCTACATTCTATGTTCTTTGGGGCAAGTCTCACCAGAATTTCATAAAGTATTACACCTAACACTAGTTCCATGTAATGTGTGACGAAGTGAGTTTGGGAAACATTGTGTACCTAATCTAAACCCTTCTTTTGGGGTCTCCATGATGAACATCAACACATGAGAAGCCTGGAGAAGTCCAACAACAGAGAAACGTTCAATACTGGCATTTCCCAAAGATGACCACAGAATCCCCCAAGAGCCCCAGCCTCCTGTAGAGCTTATGTGCTGCACAATGTATTTAGGAGAATTTTGAAAAAATGGAGGTTTTTGTGATTTATAAATATAGCTGTTGTTCTTTCCAAAAAGAAACCATCAAGAGACCAATCACTGCTTAGCAACAGCCCCCCACCACCGCCACCCTAGACATATGCACATATGTACTTGTCTTAGAAATAATTTTTTAAAAATTGGGCTATCAGAATCAAAACTTGAGAACTTGTGCATGCATAGAAAGAGTTATTTTACTGTTATGATAGCCAAGGAGCTTTTTAGGAAAATAAACAAGATAAATGATTAAGATTTGCATTTGTGTAGGAGTGTTTGATGGACTTGTTTGTGTTTGCTGCTGGTGAGAGTTATGGGAAATGAAGGAGGGAACTACTGGGGTTTGGGAGAGAATTTATTTCAAAGAACAAAAATCGCAGGTATGATTGACTAGGGGTGAAAAGGAAGTGATGGGTCAAGGATGTTGATCGGAGGTAGAGCACTTGCCTAGCATGTGCGAGGCCCTGGGTTTAAGCTCCAACCCCGCATAAAACAAAAACAGAAAAGCTAAAATGAAATGGAGCAATGGTTCCTCTCTGGTGTGTTGCCTGCTGCCTGAATATGGCAGCCGAGCAGTGGCACCCTCCCTGCAGAAGGGAAGGCTGTGTGCCAGCCCCATACTGCCTTGGGACTCCTATAGGAAATATGAATGGAGGGATGATAGCTATTAGATAAACCAGCATCCAGTGACAATGACATGGCTTAGGGAGCATGACTCAGTAGCTGAGAAGTGGGCAATGATAGCAGCGTGGGCAGTAGCTGGGGAGACAGAGAAGGGCCTTGGAGGTGAGTTGTGGCAGCTGCATGGTATGTGGAAAGTATACAGATTTAAACTGGGAGTTCTGTGGACATACCTCTGCCAGGGGCTTGGGAATCTTGAAAGCAGGTCATGGGGCTAATAGAAGCTAGCACCTCTATAAAAATAGAACTTAATTTGCACCACAGGGTGAAGTCCCATGACTCTAGCAAATTACACTCCTGGCCAGTCGAGTCCAACTGTTGCAGACAGAAGAGACAGCAGCTGGGCCATCAGATGAGGTCCCATAGGATCGTTGTATTAGTTATGTATTGCTGCATAACAAATCACCTCAACCCTTAAAGGCTTAAACCCATATAAATATTTATTATCTCACATAGTAGGGCAGGAATTCAGGAGCAGCTTATATGGGTGGTTCTGTCTCAGAGACTTTCCTGAGGTCAAAGTGAAGGTGTCATGAGGGTCTCAGTCATCTGAAGGCTTGACTGGAACTCAAGATCTGCTTTTCAAGATGGCACACGACATGGCTATAGGCCCAGTCCTCAGTGCCTTGCTAGCTGTTGGCAGGACGCCTCAATTCCTTCCCATGTGCCTTTATGACATGGCAGCTGGCTTTCCCCAGAATGAGTGATCCTTTTATAACCAAGACTCAGAAGTCTAACACATCACTTTGCTATATTCTCTTTGTTAGAAGCTTAACACTAAGTCCATCCCACATGTAAGGGGAAGGGAATTAAGCTCTACTTTTTTGAAGGGAGAAGTGTCAAAAGACATTGTGGATGTATTTTAAGACCACTACAATGGTGGTTCACTTCTATTTAATCCCTTCAAGAAGTTAAAGGGTAATAGGAGTGTCAGGGAACATAGGAGAGAAAGGTGTGGATAAATGTGCTGGCCTGCCCAGAGGTGAAATCTATTATGAGTTATAGAAAAAATCTTTTTTTATTTATTTTGAAATCAAAAGATGGGCTCCAGACAGGATTGCTTGTTAAGTTGGATGAAATTAAAAATAGCTTAAACGTTTGGGAAGAGGGGGGGAGATGATTAGTTCTCAGGATATATTAAATGTCCTCACACGAGAAGGGAGTCAGCTATTGGGAAGGGCTGCTTTGGAAAACATATGCTGTGTCAAACTCTGCCAGCAGATGCAGAATCTGCTGCTAAAGTTAGCTCCCGAGAACAGGGCTGGATGGGCTGCCATCACAGATGTCTCTGGAGCCAGCACCCGAGACAAATATAATTCTTACCCCTGGAAAGCAAGGCTCCATGCTAGAGCTTCTCACCCTGGTGGAGGGGTTAAAGGGAGGTGTGAAGGCAGATTTAGGACCCCAAATGCCGACTTCTCTGTGATTCCTGAGAATAACGGATGATTTTGAAGCCACAAGGTATGCTGGTATTTTGCATTTCTAAATCTGGGAATCCTTCATAAGGTGAATTCTTGTTTCTTTAAGAGGAACCCAAGGCCTGATTGGAAGGCTTTTGAAACATATATTTTGAGATTTATAGTCTGAAATGTTAGAGGAGATGAGATAAGTGTGCAGAATGCCTAAAACAGCCGAAGAGGAGTTAGAGCACAACAATATGAGAAATGATTTAAGTGATTTCTTTAGTGCAGGAAGCAAACACTTTTCCCCCAACAAGAAGGGGACCCAGTTTTATGGCTGATGACAGACAGATGTTGTCCCCATGCTGAGCAATCCAACATCATAGAGCAGGGTTTCCCAAAGTAGATTTCATAGAATTCGGTCCACAAGGATGCCTCACAGAAGAAGAATACTATGACTAATGAATCTGGGGAAGGGTGCAGCACGAGTCTCCTATTAGAAACGTTCAGCATTGTAACGGCTTTGAGAAGTCCTGGAATGAAGAATCCTGCTTAATTTTGTTTAGTTCCTTAGTTCCCAAATAGATGACCCTGGAGTTCCCCTCCCCCAACTTCTATGGATCTTCAGTTTCTATTTCTATCTCTTCAGAGTGCCAGCTTTGCAGGGAAAGTTTTCATCTGTTTTATTCATAATTATGGTCCCACAGCCAAGAACAGTGCCTGGAACTAGAGGAGAAAGTGCTGAGCTGTAACAGAGCTTTAGCTTTGGACCCCTCTGTTTACACACGTTTCCTTCCGGGGCCCTGGATCCACCGCTGGCTGGGACATATTAGGTGCTCAACAAATAATTATTGAGTAAGTGAATGAACAAATGGGCACTGTGAAGCCGGTGTTCCTTGGAACATACACATTGGGAAATGCCATTCTAGAGACAGGAGACCCCAGACAGGGGAGCACAATGGTTAATGTTCACATTAACTTGAGGAGGAACGAGAGAGGAATAAAATCTCATCTGGGAAAGAAAATAACTGCAAAATGTTGGAGTTGGAAATAAAGTCCAATTGATTTACGATTGACTCTGTGGGCTTAACAGTGTCTGGTGTTTTCACCAGGTAGGATTTATCTGATATAATGTGAGAGAATTTCATTCCAAGGGTTTAGAGGGCAAACAAAAATCACAATGTGATATTTAATCATCTCACCTAGTCACAAAGTTTCCTGAGCAGGGAAAGTCTGGGGAGGGACCCTCGGCACTCCTGGGCTCCTGGCCGTGGCTCTCCCAGCCTGGTGTGGGATCCCTCTTAGATGCAGCAAATTGGATTCTGATGGTGTAGGATGATGAACAGAGAGTTTCCATAAAACCTGGGGGCTGCCTGGTTCTGACCCTTCCCACCAGTTTTCCCCCTTTCACTTCTAAATGTGAGTTTGACCCTTAAGTAATGAGGCAGGTTTTTAATAGTCCCACCAGCCCTTGCAAGTCCAGACGAACATTGTCTCTTAAAGACCGTGCTTTGGGGAGCAGCACACGGACTCCAATACAGCTGTTACTAATAAAAATGTTTGTGGCCCTCTTTTGGAATTGCCTTTTGTGTCAATTATGAGGCGCAGGAGACAAATCCAGCCCTCTGGCCATATGTTGTTTTTGACCAAAAATGGTGTTACCCAGCTTATCCGGCAAAATGGCCCAGCAAATTCAGCTAGCTGGCTTTGGGAATGGCTTTAGGATTTTTGTCCAAATTCAAATCCGGTGTCAAAAGACAAAACTTTGCCAGTATCGAGTGTTCCAAAGTATATGCCTTGTGATCTGAAAGCAACTCCTCAAGAGGAAACCAGAGCCATTTTGAGCAAGGACATTCTCTCTGTAGAAAGCAGAATCTCCCCAGAGGCTGCCTCCAAGGGATGGTCAGTGTCTTCATTTGTCAAGTTTGAATCGAATTTTGAAAGCTCTGATTCTGAATCCCGGCTACTCATCAGAACTGCCTGGGAAGCTGGCAAAACTCTTCATGCTCAGACCTACTCCCCAGAGGCTCAGATTCAACTGGCCTAGGGTGGGGCCCAGACATTGACTCTGTGTGTATGTGTGTGTGTGTGTGTGTGTGTGTGTGTGTGTGTATGTGTGATTTCAATGTCTAGCAAAGATAAACCTCTCTGTTAAACAATCAATCTTATTAATTTCAGTCACAGTTGTTCTGTTTAACTTTTTTTTTTTTTTTTGGTTGAGATAAAAATCTGTTGCAGCTAGGCCAAGAGGCATCACTGAAGGTTAATCAAACACAGATGGGGGAAAGGGTTTGGGGGGTTGGACTGTTATTAGCATAAACTGGCATTGTGTGCCATGACCACGAGGGGGCAGACTGTAATACTTACCAATAAGTGTGCAAAGAAATTAGCTTTTAATAGAAAAACAAAAACAAAAACAAAACCCAAACCCAAGAAATGAAAGGGAAACTGGTTGGAAGTTTTGTTGGCGATCAGTTCACTCCCTCCTTTCACTAGGTCTTTCAGATGCATGAGTCCCTCTGAGACGCCACCATGGAACTGCCAGCGCCCACTAGAGAAAATGGGGTGGCATGGCTGATGGGTCTTGAACAAACTTGTGGCTGAGTGCGTGGAGTGTGTTGTATCCGTCAGTCCATCACCTTATGTAATCCCTTAGTAACCCTAAGAGACAGCATTATCCCCTCCTTTTTGTAGATGAGAAAACCGAGGCCCAGAGAGGTAAAGTCTCTTCCATAGCATCACATGACTATTAAGTACCAATAGGAGATCAGAGTTTCAAATCTGGGTCTTTTTGATTCCTAAATCCATGCTCCTTCTTGACGTACACTGCCTCTATGTGGAAAGATGTTGCTCTAGTGCGTGAATTTTCACGATTGCTTTGTTATTGTGGATCAGGTAGATGAAAATGGTGCTCTTCCTGTCATTCTTATAAATGACATGCACTACAACTGCAGATGCACCATCTCAGATGTGAAGAGTCAGATTCTGTGTCCCAATAGCAGCTTGAAGTGTAGGGGAAGGAGATCAGGGCTAAAGGCCTATGAGGAAATGGTCCCTTGGCTGCCTATGTCCCCTGAGAGAATGAAAGCCCTGTGGGGATAAGGCCCTATCTCTGTCTCACCAATCTAGTTTTGGCACATCATAGATACTTAGAAATATTTGTTGAATACCCTAGTTGAAGAATGCATGCGTACGAGAAAGTCTTGAGGTCTAAATTAAATTCCTGATCTGAAGCGTATTACCTACCTCATCTTGTCTAAGTTTCTCTGCATGTAGCCTCCTTATCATTAGGTCCAATTGATGGTTCTAGGTGAGATCTAAGATTCTGCTAAGATCCAGCACTTCCAGACTCAGCTTCCCCCTGCTCTTTGGGTAGATGAATATGAGCAGGACTCTGAGGTTCAGCTCCAGGGACAGAGGGAAGGAAAGGAGAAATGCTCAGAGTTTGACATGGCTCTTAAGGAGCCTTCCCACTCTACTATCCACGGAGGCCTGAAAGTGGGACAAGTGACAGGATGGGGTGATAGAGGAATCAGAAAGGCACATTCACTTTAAATGAGTCCCTGTTGCTTAATTTTTTAAAGTAAAAAAACAGAGGGTGGTACTCTAGAGGGTAAATTCTTTCTTTTTTTCTTTTTCTTCCTTTTTTGGAATCAGGCATTGAACCCAGGGGCACTTAACCACAAAGTTTTATCCCCAGCCCTTTTTATTTTTTTATTTTGAGACAGGATCTCATCAAGTTGCTTAGGGCCTCACTAAATTAGATACAAGGCTGGCTTTGAACTTGTGATCTTCCTGCCTCAGCCTCCTAAGTGCTGGGATTACAGGCATGCACCACTGAGCTAGGCTTAGAGGGTAAACTCTTGATTGAATCCAACATAATTGTGGGATCTCACTATGATCTCAGGAAGGGGTTATTTGTCTCATTCATGGTAAGGGGCCCTGTTTCTCCCATCCTTGGCTTCCCCGACTGTGATCCCGTGGCTGTGCCATCTCCATGGGATTTTGGGTAGTAGAACCTGGGGAGGGAATTTTTTTTTTCATTGGTTTAAAAATAACCAATTTGCCAAGTTCTTGAGCATTCCTCAGCCCCCAGAAAGCTGCTTGCTGCCGACTGTGCAACACACACTGTGCCTCCATCACACTTGGAGTCTGGGTAAACACACGTCCGTTGCCAATGGACACTTTTTGAAAGATGAAGTTTAGTTTTTATGGACTTTTGGATTTGCCTCCAGACAGACCAAAATGACTTTGCTCCTCCTGTTATGAGCATAATTGCAAGGGCATGTGGAGCCTGGCTTTGGAGAACTCTTCCAAGGATCCAGGCACATGTCAAAGGCCAGGGAGAAGACACACAGGTCAGTTTGTCACCTGTGGAGAAGGGGAATAATAACTCAAGACTGGTGTCCCCAATTCAGCCCTTGTTTCTTTTATAACTGACTTGACTCACATTCATTTAGAATATGGTACCATCCGTTAAAAGCCAAGCATGTCCTAAGCACTTTCTAGCTATTAATTTAATCCGCACAACATTTTCATCAGATAGGTACTATTATTGTCCTCGTTGTGTGGATGGGGACGCGAGAGGAAGAGAAGTCCAGTCCCCAAGGGCACAGTTAGTGCTGGAGTGTTTGTACTTTAAACTGCACACAATAGCCTCTCTCAAGAAGCATCTAGTAAGCACCACGGTACAACAGAACTGGCTCCTTGCCATGTTTTGATGTTGCTATTATTGTCACCACTAGCAGCTGAACTTAATTCTAACTCATATAGGTCCTTTTTAGAAATCAGGTCATGGGGAAAGCTCTTGCTTTCCATGGCTTTGGAAGCAGGTCAGCAAATGGGTTTCTGAATAGGGCCTGGGGCTAATGGTATTAGAATGACAGACCAGAGTGGGTTTATATGATGGTAAAGATCTATAGGGACCAGGGGCCTGAGGGGACTTTGTATTTGTTGTTGTGTTCTTTTTCTTCAATGTTACAAACTTCAGGCCCCACAAAACCCAGATCCAGATCCAGATCCAGCTCTGCCATAGTTGGATGTTCTAGTCTTGATTTGTAAGGGCACAACCCTGAGATACCTTGGGACACCTCTGGGAAGACAGTCTGAATGACCTTAATACAACCTCTTCTCTCTGTCTTATTTCCCCAGTATCACAGCCCTAGTGCCAAGGATTTTTTTCCCCAGGATGTTAAGAAGAGTATTCAATCACCATGGGCTTCATGAGTCATCTTGCCCCACAACAGAGCCCACTTCTCCAGAGAACAGAAGGTTTGCAATCTCTGGATTAAGGGCTTCCCCCACTTGAACACCAATGACTAAATAGGGTCAACTTTCTACTTCTCTGACTTCCCCTTCTGTGTTCCAGGTTTTCTCCTGATAAGATACCATGTATTTGATTTGGTTTATTACTAAATTACAATCACATCCAAATCTGCTTCCTCAGGATTATTCTCTGATTATTTAAATTGCCTCAACTGGTGCTTGCTTTTATCTATGGATGTATCTATCAGAGGCGATTTGAAAATTGTAGTATTCATCCTCTTTATGCCAAATGCTGTGACTGATGTGTGGTTCATTTGATCTTTGTGGATCTGTGTGTCCTTCTGAGGGTGCAAAGGAAGTTACTGATTTGGGGGCTGCCATTATCGATTGGGGTTTGAGGTTCCCCATTGTTCCCAGAGAACCTGGGCTTTCTCCCCACAGAAGGGCAATCACATCCATGTGTGATTCTATTTTTTGAACTGGTTTAACTTTTATAGGGAAGTATGGATTTTAAGATGTGAGGACATCTCATTGTTGTTTCTTCTGGATCAGGGATTCTGGGACGACCTATGCACTGGATACTTGGAAGATGCTTGTGGTACTTTGTTGGACCCTGTCCTGCATCTTCTGGCCTTACTGCAGGAACTGACTTGTTGATTTTTATTGCCACCTGTTTTCAGCCCACCTGAAAAGGATCATCTGAAACTGCTCCGGCTGGCTCTATCACCAGGCCTTAAGCCATAATCCAATGCAGTTAAAAGGCACTTTCTCTCCTGCTGAGAAATTAACACCTTCTCCTTTGTCCCAACTTTCTGGGATCATTTCCAATAGGTCTTGGCTGGGAGTTAATTAAATCTGTGTTGACACATACTCAATTTCAAGTGGCTTTGCACATACAGGAAACCTGTTGAGATTTTCCCTTTGGGTCCAAAACTGCTGATCCATCTCTTTACCCCAGTTTTCGGGGTAGGTTTTTCCACTTGCCGGGAAAGGATGGAATTTAAAGTGGAAAATTTATGGGATTCCCCACCCTAAGAAAAATCACCGTCTGCCACTTTCCCATAAAGCTTTCTATATTTCAAGGCTTGTCTTCTGCATGAAACTTCATATTTTCTGTTAAAACAACTGGAATTGTGATTATAGGAAGCTCTCAGAGGCAGAGCAGAAGCAAATAACAAGTGGGGTCAGAATTCTCTGTCAGCAGCAGCTGGTTCAAGAACATGGCACTCAGAAATAGAGGCAGAAGATCGAAATGTAGGTCAAGTAATTATTAATTCCGATTGGATATTGCATATGCACAGCCGGGAGCTTTTTTTTTAATATTTCTTTTTCTTTTTTCTTATTTCATCAAGAATTAGAAATTTGAGTGTGTTACAGGAAAAGTTATTAGCATGAACAGCTAGAGTCTTTAGGCTCTCTCCAAGAGCACATGCCAACCTCATTGGATGCTATGTACTTATTATTTATTTATTTATTGCTATATGCCTATTTTAGTGACCAGAGTGCCACCTATGTAGGGAAAGCATCCCTCCCACATAAAGCTGTGGCCCTGGCACTGGAAACTCTTGCTTAATTTGTTGGTCCCATGGCTGGGTCTGTCGTGTGACAGAGGTTACACACTGGCAGTGGCAGCTTACCTGTTTAGCATGCACAGTTTGTTTTTTAAGGGAGAGCAACTTTAAACCTTTAAAAAAAACCAGAATTTTATCTTTTTCTTTAAAACATAAAATTATTGGTGACAATGGCTGTTGCTGAGTGGGGCTAACATTTTCAGGTGGGATGTGCTGGTCTGCTTGCTAGTTCTCACATAGCTTACTTTACTCCTGCCATATACAAGTATATGCCATTCTGCCATCAAGGATACAATCAGAGATATGAAAAATTGTGTTCTATCTATGTAATAAGGATTGTAATGCATTTTGCTGTCATATATTAAAAAAAAAAAGAAAAGAAAAAAGAAATGTTCTGCACAAATGGCCTGATTCTATTCAACAACGTGAGACAGAGGGAGGGGAAAGGTGTATGGTATTCCTGGTTATTACAGCTAAGTCCAAAAGGAGCGTGAGAACAACTGGCCTGGAGCAAATGAGTCAAGGATTTGGGTTTGCTGGCTGGTTTCTTTGTCTTTTGGTGTGGTGATGGGGAAGGAAGATAAAGGTCCAGAGTGAGTGTGGGAAAGAGATGGCTGAGGCTCTGAGGATGGTGGTTCAGGAGGGAGGTTGACACCTTGGCAAAGCGGACTCTAAAACAGCATTGGGTTGTCTGGGATGATGTCCCAGGGATGAGGGGGTTATGGCCACGTCATGGCATGCATGATTATTTGAACCCCTTCCTTCTCCCCCAAGAGACTGTGCTCCCTCAAGTAAGAGTTATGGGCAGAGATCCTATGTCATTCCCATCCACGTTTCCTGTGTCAGCACATACCTGCTCCATATGGGGCTCTGTAAGTGTCCAAGACAGGGAATCAAACAGTGTCACGTACCTGTGTGCATACTGTATTCATGTGTGCACATATCTGAGTGGGGGAAGGGGCAGGTCGGGCAGTGGATGAAGGGTGGACATTATCAGAGAGACAGAAAAGAGGAGGAGCATCTTAAGAGTATAAGATACATGCCAAGAAATACAGGGCTTTGTCATCAGATGACAATGGGTTCATTTAGAAATATGTCCCCTCCCTTTCTAAAGACAAGGAGCAGTGATGGTTAGTGGATTGCATTCTTGCCCCCAAGGCCCGGGACTCCACAGCGACAGCTCTGAGTAATGAAGGCTAGGGCGAGCTGCCTCACTTGGTGAATCGCTGGCTTCTTACCAACTTTCCTCTGACATCCATTCTCTTGAACTAACTCAGAATACACGCTGCACTTCACATGGCACAGGTAGGGAAGGAAAAGGCAAGGTGACCGAGCGACAGGAACAGGAACTCAAACAGACCCTGATTCGAATGTGTTCCCCTCTGGCTGTCCCTGCTCAGTTGTGTGGCTGCAGGCAAGCTGCTTGGTCTTTCTGAACTTTGGCTTCTTTGCCTAAGAGGGGGATAATCATCATGTCCACCGCTCAGGGTTTCTGTGAGGAGTTAACTGTGCCTGGCATGTGGTAAGTGCTTCAGTGTGATGTTATTATTCCAAAGTTCAAAGTTAAATGGACTTCCCCACTTGTGCCCTTCCTTTGAGGATGGTTTCTTAACATTGTGTTCTGCATAGTCAGAAGATGGCTGGCCTAGCCATTTCCAGATGAAGTGAGTACTCACTTCCCCAGTACTGCAATTATTCCATATTTTGGTGTGTGGATGTGTAGCAGTCACCCGTGGGGACAAGACAGAACAGACTTCTGTTTGTGTGCTGTGACCCTCTTTGTTTTGGAGGAAGGATCTGACTCTGGTCCCTGCTGTGCCACACCAAGTCTCAGATCACTTACCCTTGTTAAAAGATGCCATCTGCCTCAGTCCTTCTTGCAGAATTCCTCCTTGACTCTCATCAGGGTATCCCAGGGAGCTTCCTGACCATAGCGCTCAACCCCAAACATGCTGACTGCCTGCCTGCAGCACAGCAGGGCTGGGCTCAAAACCTCACACCAATTTCCCCACCTCCTCCTCTAGAAACCTAGAACTTCTCCCAAGCGTAGACTGATGCCCACTCTGGACCTGAACTAGAGAAAATTCCTTATAGCCCAATATCTGAGATTGAAGACTCTTTCTTGCTTCTCACCCCTGTCCCCTTTCCAGTCATGGGAAGGGAAGATGAACGGCAGCATTAGCCCCTGTTCCTACAGCCCGACTCCTCAGATGAGTATGTCAGGCTGGATACTGTAGCTAAACATAAATGAACGGTTATTAATGATGGTCATAATGTTTTCTAGCAGTTAGCTGGCTGGGATTCTAGGATTTTTTTTTCCACTGTGTTTTGAAGGGTTAGGTTATTTAAACTTACCATCAAATAGAATCAAATCAAAGTGAGCTAATTTTTCTTAAACACTAATCATTTTAAGGCTATTGAACTAAATATAGAGGCAGTTCATTAAATCATTAAAACAGCCTGCAATAATGCTCACAAAGTCATTATGGAGCTATTCCCTAGCCAGAGAGGTAGTGTTGCCTTAAGCACAGTTTAATCAAATTAGATGGTGGGCTATGTCATGGGGTTTCTCCTATTGATATTCATTAAAAATACATGATTTATCACTAATCTCTGTGAGGTAGATCCCACTCTTCCAAATGAATTTTGTAAATGTCAAGGGGAAGAAAACAGAATGGCGTATTGTTATAATAATTTAAGAGTGGTGTGATCACATTTACATTTTATATACTATGCAATTTAGGAACAGATAATAGCTTTAACAAGGCTAAACTTTTTTCCTTAGTTAAAGTTAGAACAGAAAGGCTGAACCCTGAGGATTAGCCATTATATCTTATTGCAGAATGGACCCCCACATTTGAAGGATCTTGCAATAAAATGGTAGCTTATTCCATTGTTCGGTGAATGCTTTTTTCAAGTTCTTTGGTGGACAGATTTCTACATAAATTTATGCTGTCCCATTAGGTCAAAGTACAACTCCTGATTTCATATGGACTTTGGGAGAGGGGTTTGTTTTCTAGCCCGTGGGTCCTCCTCCAGTGTGGCCCTTCACCCTCCATGACTCTTGGGCCTGCAGATCTGCCCTCCTGGCCCTGGTGAAATCTGCCCAGCTCCTTCCTCCTCCTGGACTGTGAAGGGCTGATAACAGTATAAGTATTACCCCACCCAGAGGTATTTGCATTTTAACAGGGATCAAAGCTGAAACTAAAGGGATTAGGTCCTAATAGTAGAATTTTGAGCATCAGCCAGTGGGTGGAAGAGGATTTTCTGTTGCCAGAGGGACCTTGCCTGCAGCCCTGAGCAGGGAGGAAGGCCATCCATCCACCAGGGCCAGGCCAGGCTAGGCCACAGATAGGTAGACGGAAAAGAGCTTTTTTCTTTTTCTACTTTTGTGACTTTTCTTTCCTTTTTAAAAACCATGCAATGAGTTTTCACTGTTTCAAGAACCCCCTTTCTAAACAGCTCTCTTTCTAGGGGGTACACTTTGAAATATTTTCCCCTAAATGGGGACTAACGTTTAACACTCAAATTTACAGTCTAGTTTAAAACTCTCAGTCTTGCCTTTAAAGTAGCCCTGAAGGAAGAAAGACACTTAAAAAAGGTACAGTACCTTTTCGATATGAAAATGTGCCTGTTCTTAGCAAGACACATGAGATGTCTCTACACTTAAGACGCTTATCAAAAGCTTTTCAGAATATGACTTACAGCCAGAATGGTCAGGATCAGCAGACAGAGGCACTCGATTGGTACAAGATATGCAGCTTTTAGCATCTTGGCCATTTAACCTAATCTAAAAAAGAAACACAGCCTAAATGAAATCCTACTTATTTTACTCTGCTATATTGCAGAATAATGGAATGCCCACCCTTTTCTGCCCAGGAGATCTCTAACTTGACTCCTGGCTCGGTGGGAAGCTCTCAAAACCATTTGCAACGCCAAGCTCAAGATACAATAGGGACTGGCCATTAGCCACAACATCTCCTGCCTATGAAGTAATGGAGATGTGAATAGGACAGTGCTGAATTATTGGCAGGAACTGACTTCTGAAAATAATAAATGAGGATCCCAGCAAAGTCTCTTGTTAAGTAGCTGAATGTCTAATTCACCGGGGACATTGTTTCAAAATTCATTTCATCTTCGATAATTTGATGAAAGAAAGCACTGTACTGGTGGTTTCTCTCGTGTAAGGCTGCACACACCTAAGGGCAGGGCGCATTTATTTTGATGATTAATAACTGCAAGTTTTGTGGCTTAATGGGAAAGTGCTAGATATATTTGAAATGCCACTGCCTTCTCCCTGTTCTTCATTCATCAGATAAACACCTGGGTGACTTGCCTTCCAAGTTTGTGCTCGGTGGAACTTATGTTATCCACTGACACTCTGGAGATATTATTCTTGCATAATTATGGCTGGAGAGCTTGGGAGTCCGCGGTGACAGATTTCAGGTGGACGGTATAGGGTGGGCATTGTTGAACTCATAGCTCTTCTCCACGACGGATAACAGAAGCCTGGGAGAATAAACAGAAGAAAAGAGAATATTTTTCCTTCTGTTCCCATGCGATCTCTAAAATCCCCCCAAGAATCTCAATGACTTAAAGAAGTGACCCTTGTTTTCATTGGGTTATTAAAGATGGTTATTAGAAATAAAAGGACTAAAATTAGAGGTCATAGAATCAAGAGGGTGCTTGGGGAGACCTCTCCATCCTGGTGACCCCAAGAATTTTCCTGCTCCTGTTTTCCTTAAACCTCATTTAAATGATTGGGAGAGATGCCACTTGCCTCTTAAAAAAAAAATACACACACACACACATATATATATATATATATATATATATATATATATATATATATATATTTATCTTCATATTAAGAACATATCTTTTTAAAACATTCCACTCTTACCTTTACTAAGTCGAAACATTTAAAAAGATTTCTACTCTGTCAATAAAAATGATTTTTTACATCTATAATCCTCTTTTTTCTTTTTTTTTTAGTAATGAGGACTTGAACCCAGGGCCTTGTGCATGTTAGGCGAGTACTCTACTACTGAGCTACACTCCCCAGCCCTCTATGATCCTTTTAACAATTGAAACATATTTTCAGTTGTTGTCCCACATGATTCTGAAAATGGAGGCAATAGCCCCATTTTAAAGGAAAGAAAACTAAGCTTCCAAATTATAGTCAGTTTCCTGTTTCTGCTCTCATCCTGCCCAGGGGGTGATGGAAAGCCCCCTTGCTCACTGTTTAGATTTGAATCGAGTCCATTTAGCAGGTCTTCACAAAGCATGTGCTTCATATGCCGGACAGTGCGAGTTTTCATGTCCTGTGGGCCCTTCTCAAAGGGTCCAGTTCAGAAACTATCACATTGACTTCTTCATGCTAAGCTTTAGCATTTTAGAAACTTCAAATGGGGTTTTCACCCAGCAACCAAAAAACAATAAAGTTCTCCCAATTTTAACTGTTGTCATGGTCATTGGAAGGGCCAAAGACAGTGGAGTGAGTCTCAGGGTTTGTCTGCGTGTTTGTGTGAGTGTACGTGAGTGTACGTGTCTTGTAATAATGACCCACATTTTTACTGCCTCGTCTCAGTACACCAGAGGAGTGGTTATGGTCAATTATGTCATTGTTAAAAAGAAGTCCATCTCTTTATTGACACAATACAGACTCTTCCAATATATAATAGTGCCATTAACCTTCATGTGGTCACCAGCCAGCCCCTTCCTGCAAAGTCTCTCAGAGTGCAAGCTCCCCAGGATGTAATTAACCTTAGACCCATCTCTGCCTCTTTTTCCCACTGCTTCCCCCAAAGAATCACACACAAAAGTCTCATCCAAAACCCTAATCCCATCCTCAGCATGGGCTTTTGAGTTGCAGTTTTCTGTTAAGTTCGGTGTGTGCCAAAGTCCTGCAGGGAGAAGAGACACACATGTGTTATTAGCAAGAGCATCTAGCACTGGGCTATGTACAGGTGGCAGCTTAATAAATACTCTTGGGTGACAGAATTGAGTTGTCAGGTCCTCTGTTTACCTAGCTATTAATCCTTTTTCTGTCATGGCATAAAAGACAGAATGAGACAACCAGAAAAATAAAAACAAAAAGAGCTTCAAGCCTGTCCTTCAATTGACCAATGGAAAAGGGTGTTTCAAAAAGGTGAGTGAGATTAGTCCTTCAGATGGAATGGATGACCTCTGGACCCCACAACACTGGGCATGGTGCTAGACAGCTCGTTTTAAAAGTGAAAGGCAGAGAGGGGTTTCCTTTCCAAAACTTCTCTTTCCCTCTTTTTCCTTTCTTGGGATTCCCAGCTTTCAAGGTCAATAGCATGTCTCCTTCCTAGAGAGCAGGGATCTGCCTTTTCAGTGCTTTTCAGTGCCTAGCACATGGTAGGTGCTCAGGATATATTTGTTGAACAAAGGGCAAAAGGGGAAATGGAATTAAAGATGGTGTCTATTGTTGAGCACCTCTGAAATCCACACTTAATGACACAAGGCAGCAGTTTCAATCATGGTAAGCAATAGAAATGGCATCGCACAAACAGAGGGTGTGTGAATGACATTCCCAATTGTATCCTTCCTATCACTCACATCTCCATGTAAATCACGAAGGCTATCATGAGGCTTGAGACCTGCTAGTAGCTGCCTACCAAGCATGTTTAATGAAATCTTGACTATTAGATGGGCATACTGACCACTGTTCCCATCTTACCTCTGCTCTAATTAAACCTTGCATTTTCTTCTTCTCCTGAACAAGTACTGAGAATCTGGGAAATGGGAAAATGGATCATGTTTAGCAGTTCACTTATAAGGCAAGGATACAACTAGTTAAAGATGGAGCTGCCTGCTAAATGTCTCAAGAATGTTGTGGAATAAAGGGAGACAAGATGGTGCTTCCCCCTAGCATCACACTTCATAAGGCAGCAATCAATTCTCAGCCAAGTCAGCGCTGGTTGCCTGAAATGAGACACAAATCCAAGCTTTCTGTTTATGTCTATTAAAAGCAAGGACTGTTGTGCTTACGTAGTTATGACCTCCTGAGTCGTTTTGACTTCCAGACCAGCGCTGATGCATCTCAGATGGTGCCCTGGCCAGAGGCATTTGCACTTGTTCCACTGGGAAGGAGTGGCAGAGTCCCCAGAGACTTGAGGATTGTCTCATTTCTGTTCCAGGCCTGAGTCCATTCAGAACACAGCCCACAGCACTGTGGCTCATGGTTCTGTTTTCCTTAGATGGAAGCATAAGATGCCATGAAGAGCAGGTGTGAAGCCGAATACTCCAGGGAAGGAATACTTGTAAAATGAAAATGGAAGGAAAGATTCAATGGAGCCCTAAAGAGCAGAAGGAAGGAGAGCCCAACCCAGAGGGTTCCATTTCTGTAAAACTAGAGAAGCCCAGAGAATACAGTTGCCCCAAGACAGACCAGGCCAACTTGGAGCTGTCTTCACTACAGTGTGTGTGATGACATTCTGAATTGCATCCTTTTGTATCACCAACATCCCCACACTGGTGACAAAGGCTGCCGCCAGTCTTGACACCGGCCAAGATCCGCCTACAAAGAAAGTGTCGCTCGTGCCTTTCCAACTAATGAGACAGCAATGTCAGGGGACATGAAGATGAATGGCAGTGCCTAAAGGCACACCAGCCAAAAGAATCATGGTGTCCTTAAGAGGGCATCCGATGTGGTCGCTTTATGTCTCCATGGCCGACATGCTCCATGGTCAGTTCTCTCTAAAGGATGGACCGTGTTTCTTGATGGCCACCCATGATAAGCAGGTAAGCTGATGAATTTTCATGTCAGTTGGAAAACAATTTTATACTAGAAGTGTTTCTTGCCGTTCATAGAATTTTTACCACCTGAAAACCTGAACTATGTATTTTTTATTCAGTAAAAGCGCGGAGCCTGTTGGGAATGAATTTCCTTATAACCTTAATTCAAAAGGTTGGATACAATTTATCAGTGTGATGGGATTTTCTGTGGCATGTGGAAGAGATCAGTCTTAAGAAGCAAACAGATACATTTTTGGTAATCATTAAACATCTCCTTAGTTCATAAATCTTTTTTTTTCCTTCTGCCCCTTAAAGTTGAATAAGAATATGTGCAATAAGGCCCAGGACTCTTGGATCTTTGACACTAAAAACAAATACATACACTCTAGGCCTTCCATTTTAAATTTCCTTTCTCCTTTTGTGAATACATTTCTCTGAGGGTGAGAGCAGCACGTGTCATCCTTTGAAATAGACTCTTGTTTGCTCTACAAGATTGGTCATTGAGAGTAATTAAAATACACTAAATTAGGAAAGTCCACACATGAGAAGAAAAACAGAGGAAGGGAAACAGGTATCAGAACAATAAAAATAGTGCAATCCCACTTTTGTAAATTGAAACAATTATGTGCAATACAATAATGTAGATGGATGCAGGTGTTGTTAGTGAGTGGGTGCTTAGATGCATGGGATCGTGAATGTTTTCTGACTGCTTGTCTTCTCCTCCTCAAATGAATACAAGTTGCTCTTGTGATCAGAAGATATAAAGACTTTTAAAAATCAAAAAATAATAATACTAAGTCTTCCAGAATTTGGTAAGCATGTGTTTTCTTAGCACAGCCCTGGAGTTCCTTGGTATCACTCACTTTTCCCTCTGCCTCATTTTCCAGTTATAACTGCCTTCACTGCTTCTTGGGAGAAGAAAGAGAAAGGTCTCTAGAAACGTGAGGGAGAGGCTGGCCTGGGATGTGGGATAGCAGAGTTTACTTTGGGCCCTCCTTTTGATGGTATTAACATGAAAACATGAAGAAACTCAATCCTGCCTCCCTTTTATTGTTTAATTTACCCCATATCCTTTTCTTTCCTTTTGATGTTTTTCTTTCTCTTTTTTATTTTTCTCCTACTATATTTGAATCTTCTTTAAGATGGATATCTTCTCTTAGCTTGCTATAGTGGTGCTTAGCACAACATCGATGCATAATAAACCTTTGTTGAGGGCTGGGGTTGTGGCTCAGAGGTAGAGCACTGGGTTTGATCCTCAGCAGCACATAAAAATAAATAAAAGAACAAAGATATTGTGTCCATCTACAACTAAAAATAATATTTAAAAAAATAAAAGAAACTTTGTTGAATTAAAGCCCAGGGATGTTAAGTGATGTACCTAAGGTCACACAGCTGATTTATAGCAAGGAAAGGGCTAGAATTCAGGCTAAATCAGGACGCCCACTCACAATGGGAAGCATACTGGGCCAAACCAAAAGGAATATTGCTGTCTCAGCTAGGAGAGCCCTGTTAGTAAATTGGTAAGTACATGTAGCATAGGCCATCTGAATAGGGATAAAGATAAAAAGGATGAAGACTGGAATCAAATTTATATGCTTTCCTACATGTTTGATGAAGCCCTTTGAAATATTACCACTGCTGCTTTATGGCATGACTACTTTTAACCACTGTTTTCAACAAGTTAGAAAGTGTATAGCTTTGTTAAAAAGTGCAGCCAAACAGCATTATGCTCTTGGGCAGTCCACTCATGATACATTTATTCAGGAAAGGGAAAAAAAAAATAGATCCATCTACACCGAAATCACAGAGAACCTGTTTTTATTAAAGGCTCCTAGGAAACAATGCACCACGTCTGAAAGCAACCAGCATGCAAGTGAGAGATTTCTCCCCGCTGAAACATCCACCCCGTGAGGCAGACTGTGCAATCTCCAGACCCAGGAGGTAAGAGGGAAAATCATCTTGTTGGGTAAAAGGACTCTGAGCAATCGCCTTCTTTGGAAATGGAAGAATTTCGTTTTTCCACCTGACAAGCAGAGAGGGAACTGCTTGCTTTCAGGGAAGACACTGGAGTTAATCGTCCCAGGGTAATGGTTACCTTTGGCCAAAGTCACAGCCCCAGGAGTTGTGGCTTCTCTCTCTTCAAAGGTTGATCAAGTCTCTGAGTGCTTGGGATGGTTGTGACATATTCTATTTCTGTATCTCCCTTTGAGAAAAGCATCCTATAATTTTTATCCACTTCTTGTAGTTGCTGTGGATGGTGATTCGTAGCCCCACCAGCACCATGCTGTGTG
The DNA here is from genome assembly GCF_045843805.1 of Urocitellus parryii. NCBI lineage: Eukaryota > Metazoa > Chordata > Mammalia > Rodentia > Sciuridae > Urocitellus > Urocitellus parryii. The sequence continues at coordinate 80,599,732 of NC_135542.1, read as the reverse complement.
GAATTGACCCTTTGCAAGTTTTCCTCCATGGCACATTGAATAGGAAAATAGAGGGGTGGAAAAGGAGAAAACAAGGCAGCCGTGGGAAGACGGAACCAAGAGGTATTGAGTTGTCGCTACAATTTGACCCTCACGTACCTTTGCACTCACATCCAATCTGTTTTATTTAAGAGGTGTTGCCTTGAAAGTCTCTAAGTACCTATAGAGCTGGGTTTTGAGTCAGGAAATCCTTCCAGTCATTCCAATCATTTGACTTCCTTTGAAACTAATATTTAAAAAAATGTTCACCTTGTGTTTAATAGGCTATGGAAAATGCTGATTTTCTAGAAATAAAAATTGTAGTCATGAGCTCATCTTCTTATTAATTCACTTTCCCTGGCAGAAACAGCATCATGTTAGAGTAGCGATCCAGCAGAATGTTCTCTACCTTTCTGTTCTTTTTTTCCCCTCAGTTTTCTTTTGTAGTGATTTTGTGAACTTGGCCACCGCCTAGAGGAGTAATATTAGAGTGATTAAAATTTAGATAAAATGCACCACTTGCTTCTGACAGTAGCCCTGTGCCTTGCCTCATGCAGTTTCAGAATTTCACCGACTGTCATCATAGCTGGCTGATCTCTCAGAGCGTCTGTCTGTTGGTGTACAACTTGGGCGTGAGCATTGAGGAAATACTCTATTAAGAGGGCAGCTGTGAGCTGGGCGGGTGGCTCAGGCCTATAATCCCAGCAACTTGGGAGGTTGAGGCAGGAGGATCCTGAGTTCAAAGCCAGCCTCAGCAATTTAGCAAGGACCTAAGCAACTCAGCAAGACCCTGTCTCCAAATAAAATACAAAAAAGGGCTGGGGATGTGGATCAGTCCCCATGGGTTCAATCCTCAATACCAAAATAAATAAATAAACAAACAAATAAATAAATAATAAGAAAAAAAGAAAAGGCAACTATGGTGAGGAGAGTCATGTTTATTATGTTTTTGGAAACTTTTATACTTTTATTTTTATATAATTATAAACTCATGAGAACTTACAAAAAAAAGAAAAGAAAAATTTGAAAAAGAGTTCTGAATGCTTTTAATTCACCTTCTCCCAGAGGTACCATCTTCTATAGCTATTTGACATTGTACCCAATGTCAAAACTGGAAGTTGACCTTATTCAGTTTTCATCATTTTTTTTTCAAGAGACATTTGTAAATTTTACTAGCTCAACAAAGTTCAAGAAATTAAAAAAATTTTTAGCAATTTATTTCCATAAATGTATTGGTTTGTCAAAACTGAAAAGAAGTCCTTTGTTATTTATATTATTCCACACAAAAAAAAATTTCCAATGCATTTTCTCTAACAGCATTTAGTAATAGCATTATTTTTAAAATTTGTTCTTTTTGGATATACATGCCAGTAGCGTGTATCGTGACATATTAGACATACATGAGTGTAACTTATCTATTAGGATCAGTTCTTATCATTTTTTTAGCCTGCCCTCTTCTGAATGAGTGTGTGTCAGTCCTATGTGACTTTACTCCATGTATGGGGTTATGTAATCATTGCTGCAATGTCCCCTTGCCACAGAATAACTCCTGCCTCCTACCAGGCTGTCTTAAAATCTCCATCTCAGGCTCCTGTGTGTTTCTGGAGGAACAGGGATGTATTAGTCCGTGAGGGCTGCCATAACAGAGTGCCAAAAAATGATGGCTGAAACAACAGCAATTTACTGTCTTCAAGAGGAGGCTAGAGGTCCTCATCAAGGGAATGGCAGGGTTGGTTTTTTTCTTAGGGCTGCGAGGGTGCATCTGCTGCAACCTCTCTCCTGGCTTGGTGATTGCTGGCATTCATTTATTGCAAATGCATCACCCCAATCTCCGCCTCCCTCTTCACAGGGCTGCCTCTCTATGTGCATATCTGTGCCCCAATTTCCCCTTTTTGATAAGGACACTAGTACATTGTATAAAGGCCCACACTAATGATCTCATTGTAACTTGATTACCTCAAAACAGAAGAACCTATATCCAAATAAGTTCACATTGTGAGGTGCTGGGAGTTAAATTATTAAATTTGAGGGGACAAAATCCAGCCCATAGGCAGGACTAATTTATATTGTTTCAATTTATGTTCAATCCCTGATGCACACTGAGTTAACTGACATATTTTCAGATTATTCTGTGAGGTTATGATGCCCTAAATGGATTGGTACCATAGGCCACTGCCTAGAAGGTCTGGTCCAGCTGTCTCAGTGTGGGAATTCCCTGTGATCTTAGAAAATGCCCATATCTGCATAAGTGGAAAGAAAATAGAGAAAATGATGTGTGTATTGGAGAGCTCAGTAGTATAGAAACTTTCCTTACTAGGTCACAGGTTCTTAGCAAGCATGAGATAACCAGACGTCATTTCTAAACTGTATTTGTGTTTCCTGGACATTTTTTTAAAAGAAGAAAACACTCTTAACAACAAGAAGACAAACAACCCAATTTAAAAATGGGCAAAAGACTTGAACAGGCAATTTTTCAAAGAAGGTACACAAATGATCAATGAGTACATGAAAAGATCTTTAGCATCATTTGCCACTAGGGAAATGCAAATCAAAACCACAGTGAGTTACTTACTATTTTGATCTTATAGAATGACTTTAATGATATAATTTTTTAAAATAGGAAAACAACAAGTGTTGGTGAGGATATAGAGAAACTGGCACCCTTGTTCCTTGCTGGTAGAAATGTAAAATGGTATAGCCATTGATGAAAACAGTCTGGCAGTTCATCAAAAAGTTAAACCCAGTACTGATATAAGACACAACAAGTCTACAGCCAGGTAGGTACATTGCCAAAAGAATTGAAAGTAGGTACTCAAACAGATATTTGTACATAAATGTTCATAGCAGTGTTATTCACAGTAGCTAAAAGGTGTCCAAAGTGTCCCAAGTGTTCATCAACAGATGAATAAACAAAATATGGCATATACACACACAATAGCATACTGTTCATCTGTAGAAAGGAATCAAATTTTGATATATGCTACAACATAGATGGACCTTGAAAATTTTATGTTTAGTAAAATAGGGCATACAGAAGGCCAAATGTTGTATGATTCACTTATAGGAAATACCTAAACTTGAATGGGCAAGTTTGTAGACACAGAAAATAGAATAGAATAAGGTTAGCAGGGGCTTGGGGAAGAGGAAGAAGGGAAGTATTATGGTTTAGATATAGGCTGTCTCCCAAAAGATCATGTCAGACAATGCAAGAAATTGCAGAGGTGAATTGATTGGATTATGAGAGCCTTAACCTGATTGGTGGATTAATCCAGTTGAATGGATTGAATGGATAGTAACTATAGGCATGTAGGATATGGCTGGAGGAAGTGGATCACTGGGGGTGTATCTTTGGGGTATGTATTTTGTCCCTGCTGAGTGGAGCAATCCCTCTCTCTCTCTGTCTCTCCCCACTTCCCCACCCCCATCCTGATTGTAAAGTCCTGAGCTATTTTCTTCCTCCATACCCATCAGCCATGATGTTCTGCCTCATCTTGGGCCCAGAGCAAAGGAGTCAGCCATCAATGGACTGAGACCTCTGAAACCATGAGCCAAATAAACTTACCCTTCTCTAAAATTGTTCTTGCTGGATCATTTGGTTGCAGCAATGAAAAAAACTGACTGAAACAGGAAGTATGGCTTAGTTTGTAAAGTTTATGTTGGGGATAATGAAAAAGTTCTGGGTACAAATGGTGGCGATGTCTACACAGCTTTGTGTATTTAATGACATTAAGTTGTGCACTTACAAATGGTTAAAATAATGAATATTTTATGTATATTTTATCATAATAAAAAGCGAAGAATATTCACTTAAAAAGCAAGGTACTCTTTTTTTGGGGAAAATAGATTCAGAAGCTTATTGGTTACTGTCACATTGGTAGCAGTCTCCTTGAAGTCCTATTTAGACATGGCTTCTTTTCCTAAATTCTACATCATTAACTTACTGTATCTCAGCATTGAGTATCTACTTTATAAAGGGCACCATGTCTGCTTTAATTAGTTCACGAAAGGACTGAATGGACAGAGAAATAAACAAAGTATTTGCAGGGAATGACAGACAGGAGAAGTCATATTCTATTCAGGAAATCATAAGTTTTGAGAAGACACTGGTCTTGAATGATGGATAAGACTTCACTTGGCAGAGATGGGCAGGGAGAACATTCCTTCTAGTTTAGAGACCGAGCAATGTGAGCAGAGATACCAAGGCAAGAAAATGCAAAGAAAATCTGAGAAACAGCAGATAGCTCATGTGATTATCAAGGAGGTTATACAGAGGGAACATGAGGAGACGAGACTGTGCAGAATGGTTGAAGGCCTCTTGTAGAAAGCTTAAAATTACAAGCTGGGAGCCAACTGCAGAGAGATGGAATGCCTGGAACTGCATGCCCTCAGAATTAGTCTGGGGTTCACTAGGGAATGGATAGGGGAGTAAAGAGAGAGATCACAGTGGTAACTCAGAAAAGGACTCCAATCGGGTGATGGCAGCAGATAAGAACAGCCCAGAGCCAGCTGAGGGACGTTCTTCAGAGAACAACCTCTTTGGGCAGATTGAGTCAAGTAAATAGGAAAGTTTGGGGAAGGAGCCATTTGAGAAGTTGCAGAGTTTTTTCCACAGATTAGTCTCGAGGGAGGATCATCACATATTAGAGACATTGCAAATTCATGCCTCTGACTTCCACCCAGGCCTTCGATGTTACCTGGAAACCATATTTAGTTTCTCTATTCAATTTTCTTTCTCCTTCACCACAGGAGATATTTCAAGTCCTCTGTTTCCCTCAGATTTTCTCCTGTCCCCTCTCTCCTCACCCTCAGCTTCCAAAAAAAAAAATCATTGAAATCATCAAAGCAGAATTCCTTCAGCTTTCTGCCTCCTGGCTCCAAACTGGCTCTAAACGATTCTCCCCTCCCCCCTGCTCCAAGCACCTTGCAATAATCTGAAGTTTGTGTCCGTCCAAATTCATATGTTGAAACATAATCACAAGATAATGTTATTAAGAGGTAAGTGATTATGTTGGGAGGGTGGAGCCCTCATGAATAAAATAAAATAAAAAAGGCCCTAGAGAGCTGTGCCTTGATCTTGGACTTCCCAGATTCCAGAATTGTGAGAAACAAATCTCTGTTGTTTATAAACTACCTGTTTTCTGGTATTTTATTATAGCATCCCAAACAGACCTGAACTCTACCCACCTCCTCTGGAACCTGGGATGATCAACAATCCTCCCCTCTCCTATAACTCCAGCCTTTGCCTCTGATTGGATCCTTTCTTTGGATACTCTAAATGCTCAAATCTCTCTCTTAGAAACAGCTCTCCATTAGCTGCATGTCCTTTCTAGATACTGCTCTCTCTTGGCCCCCTGGCCCAGCCATTCTGGTTAGAAGAATGGTTCACACAGGCTATGTGCTCTCACCCTGCTTTGCTTTCCACTCACTCTCACTCTGTCATCTGGCTTCCTCTTTCTGTCACTCCCCTGAAACTACTAACATCACTAACAACTTCCCTGTAGCTGTCATGGTGAACATGGATCAGTTCCAGTCTCACTTGACTTCTCTTTCTTACATCTCTATTTCCAGTCCTTAGGATGGCAGACCACATCCAACCCATCTCCACTTCCCACCAGCTCTCTCTCATAGCCCCAAACCACTCAGCTTCTCTCCGTTGCCCCTGCCACTCTCAACCTCCATGCTCCTTTGTCTCTTGCCCCTATTACACCACAGACCTCCAACTTGTCTCCCTGCCTCCAGTCTTGCCTCCTTCCAATATGCCTACTTTCTTGAGAGATTTTCTATGGTGTGAATCATATCATGGTGTCCAAGTCTAAACCACAGGCTCCCAGTCCCTTTGATGCTGCAGGGTCATTATGCTGGCAGTTCCTTCTGTTTGAATGCCCCTCTAAACCTGCTCCATGCACCTGTTTGACTTTTCCCTTCAATGTCAGCTTAGGCTTCACTTCCTCCAGAAGGTCCGGAAGCTTCCCAAGCCTGTGTAGTGGTTCCCAAGTACCTTATAGCTCTGTTCAACTCTTAATTACCCATTAATTTTTCTGAATCTCCTGCTGGATGCAAAATCTCTGTGTGCTTACCTGGTCCTCGTATATATTGGCTTCATGAATTTGTGATATCTATGTTCTCACATGGGTCAGGACTATTGTTCTGCAATTTGGTAGAGAAAACCAGGCTGAAGTTCTTAAATGGAAATACCTGTGAAGCCTTGCATGGTCACCTTTACTTATATTTAGAATTTTAAGCCAATTACAAAGAATTTTCATGTCTCTCTTCAAAATTTTCACTTGAGTTTTAAGTCCAGAATCCTTAATAACTAGTTGGGCACCTGCATCCAGATGATTCCATTTCTGACTTGAACTGCACAAACTGGTTCACGGCTGGAACTTTTAAGGCGTTCCATTCCAGTGCTTCATGCTCTGCAAAGTCACCTCTGTTTTTTGTTCTGTCTGTCTGTCACTAGGAGTCTCGGGCTTTTGGAGAGATGCTAACTCCCAAGCTGAATGCTCTCTGAATTCTTTGGATCACATGATCAGGAAATAGTTGAAGCCTTGGTTTTTGATTATTTCAACTTACTCATGGGAGAGCTACTTGAACACAGCCAGGGACCAGAAGAATACACTTGGAACACAATAGTGACTGCTATGGTTTGATTGTGTCTCCCAGAAAACGTGTGTTAGAATTTTAATCACAAATATAACAGTGGTGGGAGGTGGGGCCTAACGGGAGGTGCTCAGGTTGTGAGGGATCTGGTCTCATGAATGGATTAACACTGATTACAAAAGGGCTTGTACTGTGAGTTTGAACTCTTGATCCCTCTTGGTAATGCTCTCTCTTGCCCTTCTGCCTTCTGCCATGGAATGAGGCAGCTTCTTAAGAAGACCCTCACTGGATGCTGATGCCTAAATCCTAGACTTCCCAGCCTCCAGAACCATGAGCCAATAAGCTTCTGTTCATTATAGTGTGGTATTCTGTTATAGCAGCACAAAATACAATAAGAGAGTGACTAAGTATAATTTCCATAAAAGAAAACCTCCTTACATGCCTAGCTCCAAGAAATATAATGATGACATTATTAAGCACTCACAAGTGTATTTTATAATCTCTGACTCATTTAGACTACATAAGAACCCAAGACACAGATATCATTATGTCCACCTCATGGATGTGGTTCCTGAGAATAGAGAAATTATGCTATTTTTCCTGAAGTCACTTTGCTTGTAAATAGCAGAGTCAGGATTTAATCAGACTGGTCAGACTCAGTGCTAGGCTCACAGGCCCTGTACTGGCCACTCTGAAGTGGTGGCTGGAAGCCAAGTCTGGCTGCCTGATGTCTGAAGAAGGTATGGATAAAAAGCCTACAGTGTCAAAAACATGGCAAATATACCATGGTCCCAATTCACAATGCGCTTCTACTTCTATCCCTGGTTTTTATCTTTGTATGAACCCCAATATGAGGACAGAGCCACCATCCCCATTATAGAGATGAAGGGACTGAGACACGGGCAGGTTAAGCAACTTGCCCACTGTCTCACAGCAAAACAGTGGCATGGCTCACACTGGAACCCAGGTCTCCTGGCTTTTAGTTAAAAAGCTTTTCCCCATTACAGCACAACCCCATGGCCTTCAGCTTTCAGACTCCGATAGCACAGCAGCATACGAATTAACTGAGGTTACTATATTACCTCCTAAAATGACGGTTTCCATTTTTAAAAAAAGACAAAGAAGAATAGCAAAAATTCACCAAATGGAACATGTGTAAAATGCATTTTGTGAGGTCATTCTTACCCGGTGCTGTTTTAAAAATTATTATTCTCCATTTGAGCTTTTGGTCCATGATCCCATGGTGTGTATAGTTAAATTGCAATTTAAAATTTTAAACAAACAATGTTGCAGGATTGGTTTCTGGTTAATAGGCCCAATTTATGAAGATGGTGGGTTTGAAGAGAGCTCCGATATTAAAAGGGAAGTTGTTTGATTAACACAGGGAATTTAAAGATGTTGATTTGAATAAGAACAGACCAAGGACAGAGATCAGCAGTTTGATTCAGTGGACCTGACAGTGTGATTACTACCAGGTTGGTGAAGTGTCTTCCAAGATACCCACAGGCCTGGGTATCCTGGGGAGAGCGGCAGTATTTGGTTATGGAATACCACATATAATATGCACATGTAGCACACTTATTGGGATTTGTGTTGATTTTACTCCCCCAATAATTTTACTTGTGGAAAGGATGATGTCTTTAAAACATCTACAGATCTATGTATTAGTTTGTAATTCAATAGATATTGATTGGGGTCTTCTCTGCAAGACAAAGTGCCAGGTTAAATCTGGATTTTGGATGTTACATGTGTCCGTGAGCTTCAGGAATGCAGGATGCCCTGTGAGTGCTGGTGCCCCATCTCTTGCCCAGCTCTGGGAAAGCCAGAGTCCTCACTTCATTCATAAAGGTGCTTGGGGGATTCCCAGTTTCGAGCCTCCCAGAGATCCAAGAAGCAGATGTTGGAAGGGGAAGCTCCGCCTACCTTTCAGCTTGGTTCCCAGGCCAAATAAAACCAGAGAAGTCTTTCTATTTTGAGAAAAGCAATTTATTCTGGACTCATGTTTTCTCCCACACTTGGGCAGGTGAGATAATCTTAATGCAGTTTTATCAGCCTTAACTCTTGAATTCTTGGCTGCAAAACTAAAAAAAAAAAAAAAAAACCCTCATAGATGCATAAACCCTAAATTTCCATACCAAAGAGCAGCAATAGGCTCTTACTGGAAACTTTTATCTCTCTTGTGGTGGTGCTTGTCTCATATTCTGCAGCAGAGTGGTGAGAAAATCAGCTATACAAGGAGAAAATGCCGCAAAGACAGAAATTTAAAACTCACTCACTGATAACAATGAGGCAATACGCATATGCTCTTTTTATCCTTTTTCTTTAACAAACATGTTGAGAAGGAAAAATGTCTTGCATCAAGCAATTTCCCACATACATGAAGGCTCAAATTGATGCTACAATGTACAGATTCAGAACTGGTTTTATTTTTAATTTTTGCTTAAGTTTTTAAAGAAATACCGCATCTCAAGATAGATTAAAATAAAACAAAAAAAGGAAAATTAAAAGGCATGTCTGAGTAAGTGGAACATAAACTGGCATTCATCTTTGACCAGAAATACAGGGGAGTCTGCGTGTGGTGGAAGTTTTTCCCCCCAAAGCTCCAAAGGTCACACAGATGTTAGGGGAAGTCTGTGGTTACAATTTCACGTCTGTGCTCATGTGCTCAATGATAAATCACATTTATCTCTCCAAACATTTCAGCCACTTGTTATCATTTTTCAATTATTTTTACTCTGTTCTAGGGGACTTTCACTGGGATAATTTGTCTCTTAAATCTCCTGTTTTTTATTTGCCCCCAGTGAGAGGAGCAGGAAGTATATGGCTAGTCTTGAAAAAGAAGGAGTAGGCTATTCCCCGTGAAACTGAGCAGCTCTGAGCCCTATCCTCACAAGAGGTTTTTTTATTTTTTATTTTTTTAAAGACTGATTCAAAAATTGAATGAACCAAAGAATAGGAATAAGAGCTTAAAAACCAAGGAAACTTCCCTAAGAACATAGTTGACTTGTGAGGAAGACCCAGATAGGATGGAACCTCAAAATACAATAAAATAAAAATACATATGAGCATACTTAAAATTTATATTTATGATTTTTTGGTAGATTTGCAGGTTTTAATTTCTATTTTAAAATATTTATATGAAACTCCTTCCTCCCTGATTTGTGAATATCACTATTGTCACACTTTACATTTGACAGTTTAGCTGACTCTATTGAAAGTAGTGAAGTAGGGATAAAAATAGCACCTCCATAGGGCTGCTGTGCAGATTAAAATGTATAAGATGTTGGGCTGGGGATGTGGCTCAAGCGGTAGTGCACTCACCTGGCATGCGTGTGGCCCGGGTTCGATCCTCAGCACCACATACAAACAGAGATGTTGTGTCCGCCAAAAACTAAAAAAAAAATATTAAAATCTCTCTCTCTCTCTCTCTCTCTCTCTCTCTCTCTCTCTCTCTCAAAAAAAAAAAATGTATAAGATAGTTGGAAAGGGACCCAGCATAATGGAGAGTGTTCAGTATTTGATTATTATTATTATCGTTACTTTTATTTCTAAAATATCTCCATATTTATTCTTTTTTAAAAATATTTTCTTAGTTGTCAATGGACCTTTGTTTTATTTACTTATATGTAGTGCTAAGGATCGGACCCAGTACCTCTCACATGCTAGGCAAGTGCTCTACCACTGAGCTATAACCCCAGCTCCCTCCATATTTACTCTTCATACAATTAGAATAAAATCATGCATACTTTTTTTAACCTTAAATTCAATTTTCCATGTTAATAACTATAAATTGATTTTTTTTTAATTATAGGAGACAGTGGATTGTACTGGCTATTTGTTGGACTCAACCAACATTGAAAATGAAGGCCATGAATTCACTAGAGTGTTGTCTCTAGATTCTTCCCACAAGATTCAATATGACCAAAGAGAGCAAAATCAGAAACATCCAGGCCCTGTGAGTTGATCTGCAATCTGAAGTGTGGACAAACAGAGGTTGATTTGGTTTGCAGGCATTCTCCAGTGACTCAAATCCTTGGGGTGGGCTCAAGAGTCGAGGTGCAGAGGTCTTCTAGGGCAAGAAGGTGGTGGGGTTACTTATTAAGGAAAATCAAAGTTGCATTATTATTATTATTATTTTTTTTTAAATGCAAAGGGTAAGGGTTAGAATGTTCCATATGGCAATGGATTAGAGCTAGAAACATCAATACAAACTCATGTTTAGCTCAATATAGATACAAATGTTTTAGAAATTTTTGTAGATGTGAATACATACATGGCTTAGTATACACACATACCTCTTTTTAAAAAAAAATTTTTTTAGTTGTAGGTGGACACAATTTCTTTATTTTTATTTGTTTTTATTTTTATGTGGTGCTGAGGGTCGAACCTAGGGTCTCATGCTGCAAAGCAAGAGCTCTACCACTGAGCTACAATCCCAGCCCCTTGAAGTTGCATTATTGTTTGGGGACTCAAATGCCCCACTCAGGTTTTCTCCCTAGATACAAAATGGTTCCAAGTTATGGAACTGGGACAATCTGGAAGCCAGTGGGCCCTGCCACCTGCACTGTCCTTGACACAGAGTTGTATCTGAAAGGCCTCTGGAGGGAGCAAATGGTGAGTGAAAAGAGGACTGGTTACAAGCTTGATGGTAACCTTCTGCACTGGGTAAAATGGTAACCTTAAAAGCTAGTTCATGTCCACTGGAATCTGTGAGTGTGACCTTATTTGACCTTATATGGCTTGGCCCTACACACAATATGATTAGTGTTCTTATAGGAAAAGGGGAATTTGGACACAGACCCAAAACACACAAGGAGAAGACATGTGCCAATGGAGGCTGAGACTGGAGTTATGTTGCTACAAGCCAAAGAATGCCAGGGATTGCTGGTAACCACCAGAAGCTAAGATTGAGCAAATTCTTCTCCTGAGCTCCTGAGAAGGTGCAAACCTTGCTGATGCTTCAATTTCAGGCTTCTGGACTCCAGAACTGTGAGAGGGTAAATTTCCATTGTTCTAAGGGACCAAGTTTATGGCAGCCTTAGGAAACAAATGTACCTTCCTAATATATGCTATGCAAGGGATGTACCCTGAATAGATAAACAAGGAGGGGGTTGGACAGGGAGGGAGAGAGGAGGGAAGGAAGAAAGGATAGAGAAATAACAAATGTTCAGTTGACAGATACTATTTTATCAGTGAACATCAGATATGGCTTTGTTAAGGTGTTAAGAATAGCTCATCTAACAATCTAATCCTGAATCTATATCTGATGGAATATACATTCTTATAGAAAAATATGCCTATTAATATTTGTTAACTTTCTATTACTGTAACAAAATGCCTGGCATAATCAACTTAAAAAGGGGAAAGGTTGCTTAGCACAGTGATGCATGCCTGTAATCCCAATTAATTGGGAGGCTGAGGCAGGAGGTTTGCAAGTTCAAGGCCAGCCTCAGCAACTTAGAGAGACCCTGTCCTAAAGTAAAAAAAAAAAAAAAAGAAGAAGAAGAAATTAGGAGGTATCTCAGTGGTAGAGCACCCCTTGGCTCAACCCCCAGTTCCACAAAGAGAAAGAGAGGGAGAGAGAAAAGAAGAAGAAAAAGAAGGAGAAAGAGGAGGAGGAGGGGAAGAAGGAGAGAAGAAGGAGGAGGAGGAGAGAAAGAGGAAGTAGGAGGAGGAAGAGGAAGAAATAATCATCACCTCATGGCAGCTGGGAAGCACAGAAAAAAAAGAGGAAGGTGTTAGGGTCCCGATATCCCCTTCAAAGGCAAGCCCCCCAAGACCTAACCTCTTTCCACTGGACCCTACCTCCTAAAGTTTCACCTCCCAATAGCACCACAGACTGGTGACCAAACCTCCAATACATGGGAGTTTGAGGGACATTCAAGATCCAAACTATAGCAATTTGTTTAAACAATAGGGAATTTGTCTGTAAGCACCTAGATGCCATAAACTAAATAGCATAAACTCTTAGACCAGGGTTTACAACACTCTACTCCTTCCTTCTTTGAGCTACTCAGAGAGACAGTGCTTGAGTTCTCATCTCCTAGGTAAAATTGTCTTTCCATTTCTTCTACACACAGAGAATGCCACTTGTCTGTTTCCCTGTGCAGTGCACCTTGAAGAAGGATGTGTCTTCATGGTGTTCTGCCCTGCAGACCTGTGTAGGCCCTGACTCCTCTCTCCCCACGGCCCTGTTACTCATTTCATGCTCCAGCTAAACTGAGCTCTGCCCTCTGTTCACAGCCTTTGAATACGTGCTCCTTCCTGTGCTCCCCCTTCTCATCTGCCTTGCATGTATTCCATTTCAGGTCTCTGGGAAGCTTCCTGATCCCCTCAATGGAATCCTGCAGTGCATGTCTATGCCATCCTGCAGGACATGGTGACTGTCTCCTCCTCAGCTCCCCTGCAACTCCTTCATGTTCATAAGACCTTACAGGCATGGTTCACTTGGAGCCCTGCTCACTACTCGAACCCCAGGATCTGGCACATATTGGAGGTGTACTAAATATTCATTGAATGAACAGATTACTCAATAAATCATTTGATTTTATATAGCTCTTTGGAGTTTATACTAATAAGGGAATTTGAAATGCATTAATGCCAACAGCATCATCTACTTATAAATATATAATCATCTTCATAATAGCCACTGCTATTTATTTGACAACTGAAATTTACCAGACCCAGTGTTATATTATTTATATACATCATTGTAGTACTTGCCATCACCCTGCAAGGTAGATATTATCCGATTTCACAGAGGATGCGCATGAAGATCAGAGAGGTTAAGATGCTTGCCCTGAGTTCCAAAGTCCACAAGTCCTCCAAATCATGCTGTGTCTATCATGCCACATGTCATATATAGTAATTGACTGTAATTTGGGGGGCATCTTCCATAGTCCACATCTACCAGGGTTGGTGGTGACCTGCTGTCTACATTCAGAAAGAGGCTGGGTCTACAGAGGAGGATAATGGACTGGGCTAAGAGGGTTTCCAGGAGCTGTGCTGACAATGGCATCTGCCCCTTTTGCTGCAGAAGTCCTGGAAGAGTCAAAGCAGGTATGTCTTAGTGCCTTTGGACCTCTCCTGCAAGGCGGGAGTGTCCCTGGCACGTCCTTTGATGGACCATCCTGCTCCATAGGTACCTGGGCTGTGTTGCTTTTCAGTGTGTCCCAGGACCCGAGCCCAGGCACTCTCCCATTCTCCACTCACAGATCCTTCTCTCAAGCCCAGGCTCTAGTATGGTGGGCAGGAGAGGATCTGCAGGTCCCTTGCAGTGGTAGGACCGACTGTCTCAGATCCTGCCACCTTTTTAATTTTCCCCCCATATTTTTTATTGGTGCATTATAGTTGTACACGATGGTGGGATTCGTTGTTACGTATCTGTATGTGCACGTAATACAACATAACGTGGTCAATATCATTCCCCCAGTATTTCTCCTTTCCCTCCCCTCCTTCTTCCCCCAGTCCCTCTCCTCTCCTCTGTTGATCTCTCTTAAATTTCCCCTTTTCATAGGGATAGCAGACACATTGCATTAGGGCCTCCCTGAGACCTCACTTTAACTGCATCACCTGTCTAAGGACACCTGTCTCAGGTCACATTCTGAGGTACTGGAAGTTAGGATTCCAACTTGTCTCTTTTGAGGAGACCCAGTTCCACCCATGACACTAACCAAGTGGACTCTGACCCAGACTGTCTTGAGTTACATCTTGGCTCTGCTCTTTACTTACTTTGTTCCTTTAGGCAAGTTATTGAAGCTCCCTGGGCTTCCAGTTTCCTCATTGTAAACAGGGGTGGCAGCAAAAGAAGCCCCCTTTCAGTGTGATTTGAAGATTGTATGTGGTAGCACTTGTCATCTGTTTCGTGCATTGCTGGTAGCTGGAAGGACCCACAAATTGACCTCATTGTGATTATAAGGGAGGTTAGGGCTGAGGAAAGATCATGAGGATACTGGGCCAATGCGACTCACGCTGACCCGTCGCCCTGTGACCTACTGCTTTCTAAGAGCAGGACCTGTCAGATCCTTCTGGAGTTTTTATGACCCCAATACCCTTCATGCTGTGTTTCTGGAAGATTCCAAGGGAACAGTCACCATTTTCTGAAGGTTTGACCTGTGCTCTCTATTAGCTGACGTGAGTCTCTGAGCTGCTATTGGCTATCTCAAAAAACTAAATAAACCCCATCAAAAATCAACCGGTTCTTGGGAAAAAAACAATTTTGGATGTGTTTGTTCGTCTTCCCTCTCCAGAAAATGACAGCATGCCCTTCATTGAAATTAGAAGAGACTTTACTACATTTCAGCACCATAAGGCAACTCGCTGTACATCCCTCTCTTCCATTTCTTTAAAATATATATAAACAGACAACACTTTAGATACTAGGAAATGATCTGACCTAGAAAGTGAGATGACAGATGAAATGAGCGAAGGATCTCCAGGAACACAATCTTGTCGAGCTGGATCTTGTCAGAGCAGATTTTCTGTGACCATAATAAAGGGCTTTTAACACGAGCTGGGTTGCCTCATTTCCGAAGAGTAGAAGCTACAGAGATTCTTAAAAAGGAAAAATAAATATTGCTCTAATTGGAGCCAGAGGTGAGGCAGGGTGGGACAATGAGCGCAAGAACTATTTATGTTGGAAAAAGGGAAAGCGTTAGAAACGATTTAGCTGAGACTTTCAGGAAGATGAAGGGCTTGGTCAAAACCAAAGTAGGCCCTTGTTTGAGAAGAAAGGAGAGAATCCAGGAATGAAGGGGAAGAATCAAATTACAGGGCAGCCAAAGTAAGCTAAATGAAAAGAGAAACCACGGCTTTCCACAGGTATTGAGGCCGGGAAATTCAGTGTTAGGATAAGGTATGCTGGCTGAATCTCAGAATCTTCCGGAAAATTTCATGCTAATGAAATACAGGGTGTTCATATGCGGTCAAGATTAGGTAATAGTTACCTGAACAGAGGCTGGGGGATATTTTAAAAGATTCTTATAAACAATAAAGTCCTCAACCAGACTGGAAATTTCTAGAAAGTTGACCCAATGTGTTCCATTTTTCTTTTATATTTCCCCCATTGAATGCTTGGCACATTTGTCATGGTTACCTTTTAGGTCTTAGATTTTTTTTTTTTTTTTGAGGGATGGAGTGGGGGAGGGTGCTTTGTTCTTTTCATTTCCAATTTTTATCAACAACCTTCTTTTACATTTGGGAGAACTGAGGCTTACAGAGCAAAATAACATATACCCTGAAAAGCAGAACTGAGATTCAAACCCTGGTATGCTTTAGGTCTAAATGAGCACTGTATCTCAGTACATTTCATAGAACTCCGAGAATTTGACATGAAATAGAAATTAAAAAATACATAAGCTGACCACCTTGCCTCTTATTTTATAAATTGAAGATACTAGGTCCAGATGTGAGACGGAATTTGTCCAGGGTCCCAAAGGAAATGGCAAAGCAGGGAGTCATTTGCTAAATAAATGAATTTCATGAATCTGTGGAATTTCCGTAGCAGTTAGAAGAAAGATATTTTTGTATACCTCATGAGTTCAAGTTCCCTCTGAAATGTCTAGGAATTCTTATACTTCTCAAGTTTTAAACAATTAATTCATAACTGGGCAAATAAATATAAAAATTATACTCACCTACTTTTAACAAATCTCAAATAATAGAATTGCAGAATGTAAAAATTTTCTTATTAATCTTCTGCTTCTGAGTTTACTAGCACTCAATTTATATCAAGATTCCTTTGGGGAATAGAACTAGATTAATGATGGCAATTTTTTTTTTTTTTTTTTTTTAATGATGGCAATTTTTAATCAAACAAAAGTCTGGTAGAAACTTTGAAAATATTCAACATCTGGAATCTCATTCAATAAACACTTGATCACTATTGACTTCATAGGCCACGCGAAGTGTTAAGGACACTAAGTTGAACAGAAGAGCGTTGTGTCTTCAGAGGTCTCACAGCTTAATGGAAAGACAGACATGGTCTCAAAAGTGTTATGATAGAAGTAAAGAATATATACAAATAAGAATCCAACTCAGTAGAGGTTCTTAGAGAAAATGTGAAATGAATACATAAATTGAACTCATGCTTAGAAAATCTAGTGTTTATAAATCACTATCCCAGAAGTTCTACAAATATTCTTGAAAAATGTCTTTTTTTAAAAAAAAAAAAATTCTTTGTGAATATAACTCTATCTTGCTTATTGCAATGGTTAGCTGTTGATGTGTAACAAATTGCCTCAAAATGTAGTGATTTTAAAGTAATAGCATTTATCATCTTACAGTTTCTGAGGGTAGGGAATTTGCATATGGGTTAGCTGAGTCCTTTGGCTCTGTCTTCTCCTAATACTGCATGATATTGGATAGGGCTATGGTTACATTGGATTAATTGGGTGGATTCATTTGCAAGATTCCTCTAGTGATTATTGGAAGGATTTGTTTGTTTTCAGGCTATTGTTTTCTTTTCCTTTTTGTTTGCTTTTTGTTTTCTTCTGGTGATAGAGGGGACAAGAAAGAGACACACAGAGAGAAAACAAGATGAGAATTCTCTTTTACAATCTAATCTTGGAAGTGACATGACTTTTGTCATGTTCCATTTATTGGAAGCAAGTTAATAAATGTTTAAAAGAAGGGGAATATGCAAGAGCATCTTCAATACCACAAGGTGATCACTGGGGGACCATCTACCACCTCTGCTTATTCTATGAATTTATTCTCTCTGTGTCAGTCAGGGTTCTCTAGAGAAACAGAAACAGGAAGTATAATTATAAAAAGGGACTTATTAGATTGGTTTAAGTGACCAGAAGCTGGATAGTCCTCAATGGCTATCTGCAGGCTGGAGACCTGGAAGAACCAGTAGCAGTGCAGTCCAAGAGGCTAAAGCCGCAGAACAAGAGGGATCAACAGTGCTACCCTAGCACGAGACAGAAGACTTCTGGAGAATCACTGGCAGACTCCGCTTTGAAGAGTGAAGAAATGAGAGTCCGATGTCCTCAGACAATTGCAGCAGCAATCAAGAACCCATTTAAGAAGAATCCCAGCTTACAACTGCTGCTGCTTCCTTGTTTTTCCAATTTTTATTCTATCCAAGCCATCATCCTATTGAATGGTGCTGCCCACACTTACGGAGGGTCTCCATTTCAGTTGGCTATCCCACATGCCAGTCATTCCTAGACACACCCTCATTGACACACCCATAAACCACTTAATCCTTGGCATCTCTTAATCCAATGAAGTTGACAATTCTAATAAACCATTACACTCTCCATGAGCAATATTTGCAACCCCATTCTCCCATTGGCCCAAACTAGAAATACAAGACTCACCTTGTTATCCTTTACTTCTTCCACCCTAGTTAATCCATTATCATGCCTTTTCATTTCTATTCCACCACCTATGTATTTCTCAAGGTCATTATGACTGAGGGGACCATTTTCTCATTTCTGCTGCCATCTCCTTAGATCAAACCCTTCTCACAGACTCTTGCCTGGATTTAGGATTGAAACAAAATCCTCAACGTTCTTTCCAGCTCCCATCTGTGTTCCTTCCAGCCATTCTCTTCACAGACCTGGCGCCATCTTTCTAAGGCACCAAATTGAGAAGGTCAGTCCAGATTCAAGTCCCTCGGTGGCATCCCATAGTCTTCAGGACCAAGCTGGCACTCCTCAGGTTGGAAAACAGGTTCCTGGTGGTCTGACCCTACTACTCAAGCACCCCACTTGCCTGTACTGCAGCTACTTGAACAGTTTGCAACTTCCAAAGTAGTAGTGCACTGTCCCCTTGAAATAGTAGGTCCCCTTTCTTCCATTGAGTGATCCTCACTAGGACTCTACCCAGACATGATGTTCTCTGAGGAGCCTTCTCTGACCAGTTGGGGCCCCACCAAGCACTCCCTGAGATCCTGGGATAACTTGCTTATTTATCACATCACACTGCAATGATCTGTTTTCACATATGGTGCACTCAGCCCTCACCATTTTCTAAGCCCACTGAAACTGTGTCTTTTAAGTCATTCTATCCCTAGGGCCTATTAGGTGCTTGTTAATGAACAGTTAGATAAATGATGATGGAAACTCCAGAACACTTTCTGCTTCTCAGTTCTCTCTACTTCTTTTCTATCAGTTATCAGGGACAGTTGCAAAATTTGTGGTCCCAGTGCAAAATGGAAATGTGGTGCCCCTTGTTCAAAGAGCAGGAAAAGAGCTGCTTTCCATCTTCTTTCTCTTGACTCATCATGGTGCTTTTTATTTGCAATTAAGTATGATGCCCCTCAGCATTGGGATTCTTGCAGGGAGAGTGCACCGTCCATGCATACTAGGAAGTATGCACCCCACCCTGCTGCTGCGTGTACCTGTGCCCTCTCATTCACTCACTTTGAGGGAGTGGCCATTGCTGGGTGCAGGTGTGAGAGCAGGAGGCAATGTACCCATCCTGGGGAAGCAGAGCAGCACATGACCTAAGGTTCCAAGTTCTAAGTTCATAATCCTTTGTCCCCTCAGATTTTACTTACAAAACACAAGTTCAGAGATAAAGTTATTGACAATTTTAAGGTGGTGACCACAGACCATTAAACCCCAAGCCTGGGGCCCCCTTCTGAGCCCAGAGCATTGTGAGACAGAATGGCTATAAACCCATGAAACCAGTCTTACCAGTGATCCAAATGCTATTGAATGCATTCTTGTACAGTTGGGATCATTTCCACTGTTTTTGTTTTTTATCTCTACTAGCCTTGGTGGGATCAGACTTTGGAAAACTTCCTAAGGCAGATCTAAATGCTTGGGAGGAAGTAGTATTAGTTTTCAGGGAATAACAGAGAAAGCTGGAAGCCCTCCTGAAATAATGCTGTCTCCATTTCCTTGGGCACAGATGTCTAGGAAGCCCAGAGTGCTCCACCATGTTTACCAGTTATTAATAAACATTGTCAAGATCAAATAAGGTAAGATTAAGGTAGAATAGAGTGGTAGTCCTTCTGAAAACTACCTTCCATGAGTTTCTTTGGCTTTCCTCCTCATGTCTAAGATTATCCCTATTCTGAGTTCTAGACCCAGCCCCTTCTCCCTCCTCAGTAGCTCATTCTCCCAAGGTCATCTTCTATGTGCATCTTTACCCTCTCTATGGGCTCCTCATAACCCTCAAGTCCCTTCCACCTTAAACCCCAAACTTTCTCTCTCCCCCTTAGCTCCCTACAGCTATCCATCTCTTTCTCTCTTCTCTCCAACCAGCATCTCTTTAAGTGTTGGCTGTAGAATGCTCTGCATCTTCCATCTTGCTTTCATTCGGACAGCAGTCTGACTTTCTGCACCCATTCCTTAGGCTTCTGGACCTGCTGTCTTCATGGCCACTCAGAAATATCCTGGTCATTAAGTCCCATGAGCACCTTGCTGAGTTCTTGCTTGAACTCTATGTTGCCATGAACACCACTGATTTTGCCCTCCGTGAAGGCGTTGATCTTGCCCTCCATGAAGCACCTCTTCCCTGGTCCCAGAAGATGATGTACTCTTTGGTCTCCTTTCTCTTTGGCTTCCCTTCTGTTGGCCTCCTCTGTGGGTTTCTCTTCCTCTGCCTATTTCTTAGCATGTGGTTACCCCAGGGTTCTTGCTAAACCTGCTCTGTTCTACTCACTCTCTGAACCAGTAGTCTGGATCCGGGTTCCAATTTTGTCCCAATTTTCTTACAGATCTTGTGAATTACTTAAACCTTTTGAGCTTCAATTTCTCTTTCTCTAAGAGAGGTTTTCTCAATCTTGGCACTATAGCTACTTCTCTACTTACTATGGGGTCACATCCCAACAAACCTATCTTAAGTTGAAAATACCCTAAGTCAAAAAGCATTTGATATGCCAAATTTTTTAATATTTATTTTTTAGTTATAGGTAGACACAATATCTTTATTTTATATTTATATGGTGCTGAAGATCAAACCTAGTGCCTCATGCATGCTAGGCAAGTGCTCTACCACTGAGCCACAACCCCAGCTCTGATACACCTAACTTTCTAAACATCCTAGCTTAGCAACACAGTATGCTGGAGTATTGGTTGTTTACCCTTGTGATGATGTGACTGTGTGGGAGCTGTGACTTGCTACTCTTGTCCAGCATCTTGAGAGTATCATACCCCATATGTCTATCCCAGGAAAAGATCAAAATTCAAAATTGGAAGCATAGTTTCTACTGAATGCATCACACCATCATAAATTTGAAAAATTGTAAGTTGAACCATCTTTAGTTGGAGACTGTCTGTAATTATACTTTGAGTCAGATAAGTTTCTTCCTTAGGAGAGACTGTTCTGTATATTGCTGGATGTTAACTAGTATTCCTGGCCTCTGCCTGCTGGATGCCAGTAGCACCTCCCAGCTGAGACACCAAAAATGTCTCCAGATTTTGACAAATATTCCCTTGGGGGGCAAAATTTCCCTGGTTGAAAATTACTGCTCTAAAAGGAGAAATTTAACTAGGACATCTGTATTCATTCTAGGGCTTCCATAACAAAGAACCACGAACTGCATGGTTTAAACACCAGTCATTTATTGTCTCACAATTGTGGAGCTGGACATGCAAAATCAAGGTGTCAGCAGGGTCAGTTCCTTCTGTAGTCTCTGAGAGAAAATCTGTTCCCTGTCTTTCTCCTGGCTGCTGGTCAAGATTACTGTCTGTCTTTGACCTTCCTTGACTGTTGTCTGAGCTCTTGATCACGAGGCATTCCCCCTTGTGCGTCTGTTTGCAAGTCTCTCCTATTAGACCAGTTGTATTGGATTAGGATGCACCTTACTCTACTATAATCTCTTACATAATGACATCTGCCATGACCCTGTTCCCAAATAAGATCACATTCTGAGGTATTGGGGGTTAGGTATTGGGGGTTCATTTTGAGGGAGACACTATTTAACCCATAACATCACCCCTTATGTTTCTTGTGAATTCCCACATTCTATAATCCTATTTAAAATACAGGGAATAGCTGGTATGGTGGCACACGCCTGTAATCCCAGCAGATCTAGAGGCTGAGACAGGAGGATATCGAGTTCAAAGCCACTTCAGCAAAGATGAGGTGATAAGCAACTCAGTGAGACCCTGTCTCTAAATAAAAATACAAGATAAGGCTCTGGATGTGGTCAAGTGCCCCTGAGTTCAATCCCTGGTACTCCCCCAACAAACAACAAACAAACACACACAGGGAATATTGGTCTTAGTGGACCCCAATGTAGTTCCAGATTCTTTCTCCTCTGTTTCTTCTTGCCCAACCACATCTCTGGACACTTCTCTTTGAGCAACCTCTTGCTTTTAATTTCGCTTACTTTTCAAAGCAAGTAATAAGACAATGGGAATTTTGATTATAGCTAGTCTACTTAGTGTCTGGTGTGTAAGATTGACAAAAGACCTCAATAAATGTGATGGAACACCCCTACAAGGCTCATCTCCTGCCCTTCTGATACTACAGACACACATCACGAAATAAGTAATATGAATTCGTCTGCATAGTGAAGGGAATTATGTTATTTTGGAATAACTCAATGACTCCCCTGTTACAAAAATTACTTCTGCAATTTCCAAATAAGGTCACATTCTGAAATGCTGGGGGTTAGGACTTGAAGTTCATTTTGGGAGACACTATGCAACCTATAACATCATCCCTTATGTCCCTTGTGAACTCCCACATTCTATAATCCTAATAAAAACACAAAGAATATTGGTTTTAGTTTGGCCATGGCTCTGCTCAGCCTGACCAAAGAAATGCTGTTTCCAGAATAGAACAGTGAGCAACTTGGATGAGGCATCAACGTTCAGTGGCTCATGGTGTTTATTTAATCATCTGGTATCTTGGGTACTCTGCTAAGGATGATCCCAGGAGGTGCTGACCAAACCCCTTCGGAGTCTTGATGTCTCCTATGGTATCATGAACCCAGAGAGATGGAAAGTGGCTGTTGTAAGAGGAAGCACAGCATCCCCAAACCACGAGGTCTTTTTGAGATAGGTCTTCAGTGTAGAGCTCCAGCAGCTGGGGGCTCAGGGGTCAAAGACGTCAGGACATCAGGTCCATTGCCCTGTCTCTTATGAAAACTGGCTCTTATGAACACACAAGAGTTCCCAAAATAGAGTAGCAGCTCATCTTCTGCAGTCCTCTCTGCTCCCCTTGCTGCCTTCATTTTGCTAATAGTATTTTGAAGGACTTTGAGCCATGACGATGATCTCATAGCCTTGTCTTGAAGGCTTGAAGACAACATGCTTTTGTTGTTATATTCTGAATATATAAGCAATTACTTGAGTAGTTTAAGTCAGAAGTCTCTTCTCTTAGTAATGGTGCTTTTGCCATGAATTTTCTGGGAAACACCCCCAATCCTCAGCTCTCTATTCTCTGTTGCTTTCTTATAAACCCAGGCAAACACAAGTAGCAGTCCAGGAGAGAGATGGGCAAGTGTCCCAAAGGGTGGCTCAGACTCTAGGTACTGGTATCATTCAGAAGAGCAGGCATTGACTGAAATGTCCATCAGTACCTGAGAATGGAAAGGAAGAAGGACTTACAGAATCTTACTGGAGGAGGTAACTGAATTAAGAAATGGCAAAGGGCCCTGTTTAGGCAGGCAGCAGAGAAGGAAACCTGAGTGGATATAAGAGGTTGTGACAAGAAAGCTGGGCACACTGGAAGTCCCTGGAATTCTCTGGCCCTTTCCACTCCTCATTGTTCTTTGCCAGACCTCTTTTCACATTTATGTGACCCCAAGGTCCTCCCCAGTTTTTGAATTTCAGGAAATGAAATCTACAAAAGGCCACTGACTCAGAGGTCTGCAGATGGTTAGCAGCACAGCTCAGCCTAGAATCCTGTCTCTCTGGCCCAATGTTCTTAGGCATTTTGCAAAGAGAGCAAAGTCCCGGCCGGGAGGAGGGGGACTACTTTTAGGCATGGGGCAGAGGGGGCCACCAACATTGATTTATATTGCTACCTCCATGGAGAATCTACTTCCCACATTCCTAACCCTGAGCTGGGCCCTGGGGAAGACACTGAGGGTGGTTTTGATTTCAAGGTGTGTACAATATTATCAGAGAGGTAAAGAATTAGAGAAAAACAGAAGAAATAGTCAAAGTATTTCTTATGCATCTGCCACAGGGGAGGTGCCCTTCCTGCTCCTGGTGAACCAGAGTTCCAGCCTTCAAACGCCTTGAATTCCAGAGAGGGGTAACATCCAAGAAGCCCGTGGATGGTACTATATCAATAAAGTAACTTCATCCTCAATGATGTCCTATGAATGTGACAAACTGGGGTCATAAGATGGAGGGTGAATGAGTGAATCGAAATGGAGAGGACCTTTCTGCCAAAGTGACATTTGAGTTGAGGACTGATTAGTGAGAAGGAAGGAGCCATATGAGAATCTGGAGAAAGAGCATTGCAAACAGGAGGACCCACGGGTGTCAGGACTGTAGGGTATGAACAGGCACGTCCGAGAGTGGTGTGTGCCAAAGGTAGACAAGTAAAAGAGTATGGGAGATGAGGTCCAGAGAGCATCAGGGGAAGAAATAGGGAAGAACTCACCGGCTTTGGGGATATTTTGATTGCAATGGGAAGCCATTGAAGGTTTTAAGAAAGGAAGGAAGGGTTCTGGATTAAGTTCTAGAAAGATTCTCGTGCTACTGTGTGGAGGGTGGGCTGCAGTAACTAGAGCCTACTGTTACAGCCAACTGGGTGAGAGATGGTGGAGGCTGGAACCAGGATTTCAGCAGTACGGGTGATAAGAAGCAGTCATAATGGCAGTATGGTATGGAGATAAAGCTGACAGAAGTTTGTGATTTTCCTTTTGCCATTTACTGCGGGGAGGAGTTATGGAACAATTCTGTTTGGACCCCAAGATATTTGAGATGCCTTTAAGATATTGACATCACCTCATGTTCAACCAGAGAAGCAGAACCATTACTATATATATGTAGTATACACACACACACACACACACACATGTATATCCTTCTAAAATTATTAGAGGAGAGGGATCTTCAAGGTCATTGCCATACACACACACACACACACATACACACATACACACATACACACATACACACATATATATGTGAGTGGATGGAAGTGGAAGTGGTCAACCACTTTCAATACCTCTGAGAATACCAGTAGGATGAAGACGGTATCGAGATGACTCTGTGAAGGTTGCCTCCAGGAGCTGCTTAGGCTGTCATTCCAGAATAAATACAGCACTGATCAAAGGAATCCAGGATGATCAGGTGTGGGAAGGATCAATTCATCTTAATCCCTGGGTTACTGGGGCAGACCTCAAAAACGAGTTGTGCTCGAGAAGGGCCATGAATGTCAGGTAGATCTGGAGTATCGGTGATAAACGGGGATCTGCAGGGGTTTGTTCATCTCTAAACATTTTCAAGAGCCACTTAAAAGTCACAAATCCCTAACCACTTCCCAACCACCCACACAGGGACCTCTCAGCCTCCTATGCACATCTAAGAATAGCCCACTTGGCTGCAGTTGGTCTGAAATTCTTGCTTTTTACGTTAAAACAGTTGGCCACTATTTTAGGGCTGACACTCCCTTCTACAAATGAGAAGAAGTGCCACTGCTCCTTGGAAGCATTCTCACTTATTTGCTGTTGGCAAAGGAATGTGTCAGAACCTGGACAGTAAGTCAAAGTGTTTGCCGAGAGGAGTCACTTTGGTCCTTTGCCTGTGGGAAAATCTTGATTTCAGTGGCTCAAGAACAGGTACAAGCCAAATTAAAAGATTAAAAAAAATCTTTTAGTTTATTTAGCTTTGGAACCATCCAGAAATCTTCCAGGGTGCTTTTCAAACAAAAGGAGTCGTCACTTATAAAGGGAGAAATATAAGGAATCTTGAGGGATGCCATTTCTACGTAACAGACGATTGGATGAGACAGGAGGAGGCAGACTCAGTCTCCCTTATGCTAAATAAGTCATTGGTGTGTATTTTGGCAAGTGAATAGCATACTCTTATGTTATTTAAAAAATACTAATTTATGAAGGATTTACGGAATAGCTATTTGAAGATTGGTGATGAAAACAATTGTTTAGTTCTACATAAGATTTGTGTCTTTTTATCCTTCTAGAATTGCTAGAGGAAGGGATCTTCAAGGTCATTGCTATTTAAAGCAGAGTTACATCGTGACTCTTTAGATCATTGGTGCCTTTGTCTTCATGAGCTTCTTCCTCCATTAAAAAAATTCAAAATTCTCTTTTTTTAGCTATATTGGTATAAAGAGGAATATATTAAGATTACATATAAATATTTTCTTTGACCTAAAATTCATTCTTTTCTCTTCTAAAAAGAAATTAAAACATCTTTTTTGTGGGATCTTGTGTTAGTTTCCTGTTGCTGCTGTAACAGACTACCACAAAAAACCTGGTACAAGCCAAACAAACGACTTCAAACAACATAAATTTATGATTTTACAGTTCTGGAGGCCAGAAGTCCAAAATCAGTCTCTCTGGGCTGAAATCAAGGTGCTGGCAGGTCTGATTTCTTCTGGAGACACAGGGCAAGATCTGTTTTTGCCCTTTTGACTCCTAGAGGTTGCCCACATTCATTGGCTTGTGGCCCCTCCTTCCACCTTCAAGCCTCTTTCTGACTCTGAACTCTGCTGTCATCATCACATCTCTCTCTGATTCTTTTCCCTCCCACCTCTCTTAGAAGGACCCTTGTCTTCATGTGGGCCCACCCTGATAAACCAGGATAATTTTCCCATCATCAAATCCTTAATTTAATTTCATCTGCAAAGTCCCTTTTGCTCTGAAATGTCCACAGATTCTGGGGATTTAGACTTTAGATCTCTTTGCTGGTGGGAACATTCTTCAGCCTATCATAATCCCTGAAAGTTTCATAGGGCGTTGGGCACTGTACCTACTGGTCCTGACTCTAAGTAGTGGCCCCCAACTGTTTGCACCAGAATGTACAAGGCAGTGCTTTCTTCATTGAGAAAGTCTTACTACAGAAGAGCTGTGCTTCATGACAGAGTCTACTTACCTTCTGATGGAAGCTTCGTAGCTCCTAACAGACCAGCTTCAGACTGTTAGTGGATAGATAGAACCTCTCCAAGTTCTGCCTGCAATAGCTACAGGGATCTTCCCATGATTTTACTCACTCTCTTTATGTACATTGGTTTGGTCTGTCCTTGGAGGGTGCTGTGGACATGATCTGTCTTCTTCAAAGTGGACTGTCTGGTCAGAAGGTTGAAGAGCAGTCCTGATCTCTGGCCAGTGCTGAACACTCCTGGGGGTTTCTACAGAGTTGAATTCTTATTGAATGACAGGTTGGAGAGATGGGTGGCTTAACTGAAATGAATTGATTCAAATATTGCCAACCGAATAAGTTGGCTGTTTTTAAGTGGGTTTTAAAGACAAAAGTCTTTAAGGAAAGGAGACAAATAAAAAAAACTCTGGGCAAATAAATGTCTCGGAAGTCAGGTACCATGGGGAGGCAAATGTCTTAGGCTGGGTTAGAGGCTCCCCATGCAGATCCTTGAGGCTCTGATGCCCTTGGGTCCTCTGTCCACGTGAATGGAGAGGGGCTCTCCCGATTCTGGAGGCAGGTGGCGGGGGCTGGCACTCGGTGGAGAGTGGGAGGAGAGGGCCTGCGGCGGCGGCGGCGGTGTCTAACGAACATGTAATTCTCTTCTCACTTCACGCGTCCCTCTCCATCTGACATGGCAGGTGTGTGAGGAAGAATGGTGTGTGAATCGATTCGGAGAGGATCAGTGACACGGCAGCGAGCCGGGCCGCGCCCCGAGCCATTGATCGCCTCCAAATCAATTTGCACACCGCTCCCTCTTAGGTCACCTGCCATTTCAGACAGGGAAGGGAACAGTGAAGTGAGAAGGAAATGATGCCACGAAGTCTGGGGACCCTCTCTCAAGAACGTGGGGGTCAGCCTTCCGCTGCCCTCCCCTCTCCAGCCCGTGGTGGGATGATGCTCCCCAGCCCAGGACCCTCTCTGCCTTGCTCACCCCCTGGCCCTGGAGGAGGGAAAGCTGAAGGCTGAAGCAAAACGGGGCCATTCTGAAAATCTATCAGCCTTGAGCTCACCTCTGGGGTTTGGGCTGCCACAGTCATATCCTAAGAGCTATTTCAGAAAACCCAAATTGCCAACAGTAATAATCTCTCCGCCGCGGGACTGGTTTTCATTTGTGCCTCTCAATGCACTTCACAATTAATTCTCACCAACCTCTGCCTCCCATGAGCCAGGAGCCCAAGGGGAGCCCAAGGCAAGTCTTGGAAACTTCATGGATCCCCCATGGAGAGTGCAGAGGACTTCCCCACCGGGAAGACAAGGCAAGGAGGCCAAAGTCTTCCAAAAGGAGCCAACGACAATCTTTTTTTCATGGAGAGAAGTGAAGAGAGTATGGTGGGGTGGGTGGGGGTGGTGGTGGTGGTAAGGAGCTAGTGGATATCTCTGGCTCCTGACATGTCCTATAAGCCTCAACGGAGACTAAAGGCAACTAATCACTTACCCAATCCAAAGACCTGATCAACGAGCAATTACCAAGGACACTGTCCATCCACGGCGCTTTTGGATCTGTCATCTTTTCTGGAGTGATGGAGACAGTTGGGTCTATGACTACCCTTGTTAGGTCACAGAAGTCCCAATAAAACAAAATGGAAAATGATACTGTGCTTGAAAGTGCTCAGGCAGTGTAAGACACCAACTGGATATTCAATTCATTAATCTTTTATCAGAATCTGCTGCAAGTTGACTTTGTCCCCTGTTCGAAGTGGATGGTTTAGATTGTAAGTATGGTTGGCCCTCCATATCCATGGGTTCTACCATCCATGGATTCTACCAACCATGGATCAAAATATTAAACAACAACAACAACAACAACAACAACAACAAATCTGTCTTACAGTTCAGACTTCTTTCTTGTCATTATTTCCTAAACAGTACAGTATAATAACTATTTACATTGTATCAGGTATTGTAAGTACTCTAGATGTGGTTTAAAGTATACAGGATGGTATACATAGAATAAATGTGAATACTATATCACTTTATCTAAAGAACTTGAGCACCCTCAGATCTTGGTATTTGCAGGGGTTGCTGGAACCAGTCCCCTTCTGGTACTGAGAGATGACTATATATTCCAGTTGGCTGGGGAGATTTTCCAGGAAGTGGGCTCTTTACTGTTCCTGATTCCTTTTTTGGGTCCCATCAGAAGCAGGACCCTGGATAATCACAGCAGGTCCAAGAGAGACTTCACGGCAGGAGCAGAGAACACAGAAGGGTGCACTTACCCTGAGATCTAAAGAGGAAATAGGACCCACCTCACGCCTTGTGCAGTTCTTGGATAACCTGCATTGCCTTCCCTTACTGTTCTTGCTCTCCTGCTCAGCTTCTCCTGCCCATCTGCAGAGATTCTTCAGAGACCCAGCATCCATATTTGAGTCTTGCATTTTGGGTACTTTTTGTCTTAGGAATGGCTTTAGAGAAACTGTGGCTCACCTGCTTCCTGAATCAGATCCTGTGCTCCCAGCAGGTGGGTGAAGCAGGATTCCTGGATGCTCAGAGCCAGACCCAGCCATACACATATATGCATGTTCACACTCAGACTCCCTTCTCAGACTAAGATACAACCACTGAGCCCCACTGAATTTTCCCCTCCTGGAGGAGGCTGTCCCTGCTCTCAGGACTCTAGCCATTCCCACTTAGCAAGCAGATTAAGTCTTCTTAGAATCTTTTAACCCTTAAGGCCCGCCTTACTGTCCACACTCTTCCAGCCTAATTGAGGAGATGCTGATCTTCCTGCCTCATCATTTTCTGTGACCCCCCCCCACTGACCACTTCCATATAAATAAATAATGAGTTTATAGTTCAGTCCAATACAGCGTGGGTACCCTACCAGGCTCTGTAAAGTCACAAAGAGGTCCCTACCTGGAGGAGGAGCTCCACTGTCCAATGTGTTTGCCTAGGTGCCTTGGCCAGATCCAATGCTCCCCAAGGGCCATGCAGGACTAGGCCTGACTTATAAAGCCTAGTTTTGCAAATTTATCAAGAATCAAGTGTCTGGGAATTGAAAGAAGCTTAAATGTAACTAATTCTAAATTGTTTATTGGCCTCTTGGTTAAATTTGTTGGAATGCTTTGAACCCATGCTAGAAGACAGGGTTGGATATTTAGGATGGTTGGATTGGAAGGATATGGGTGTCATTTCTGAACCGTGGTTTCTAAGGTAAGTTTGAGGGCAAATGTCCCTATTCTGCTCATCTTTCCCAAGTGACCATTTTCTGAAACAAAAATAATGGTAAGAGAAATTTGGCCAAAAAAGGAGGACACAAACATTTTCCACCTTCTCTAAGACTGCAAAAGCTTTGCCTGCCAGACACCTAATACTTAACTAAATATAATAAGAAATATGGTTTAATTACATTCCTGTGACTTGTCCATGTACTTAGGTTCCCCAGAGGGCAGGGATCTGGCATGTTTATTTACTTAACTTTGGTGTCTCATTTGCACATGATACATATCACATAAACATTTTATTAAATATATCTTTAAATTATTAAATGCTTTAGTTTTGAACAGATAATAAGGGCACGTGATTTAAAAAAAAATCAAAAGAATCAAGAGACACTCTCCAACCCTTGTGTTCTAGACAGTTTCCCTTAGGTCATCTGGGTAGTACTGTAAGCGGCTTCATTTGTGATGTCCCACAGATATTCCATTCGTGTTTAAACAACTATTAAATATTCTTGATCATGATTATGGATATTTGTATGCATTATACATCGACAAGTATGTCCACTTCTTTCTACTTTTTCTGCTGGTGTTGGCTCCGTTGCCTTTATTAGAATTGCTTATATATTTACACAACACATAGCAAACATAATAGAATGCACCATAACAGTAAATGCAGTCGCCGCCGAGATGACACCAACATCCCCGGGAGGATTCAAGGCCAGCTCCTCGGTTCCTCGCACGGCGCCTCCGGGGGCGCAGTGCCAGGCTCAGGCCGCACGATGGCGCCCGCTTCCTGCGGACCCGGCCCACGGCGACCGCGCAGACAAAGGCGGGCGCCCGGCCTCCCCCGCCGGGCAGTGAAGGCGGTGGGCGCCCCGGGTGGCCACGGCCGCCCTTGCGCGCTGAGCCCAGCAGCTGCCGCCTGAGCCTTTGTCCTGTGCTGCCCGCCCTTGTGTATAGGAGAAGGCGAAAGGGCGCCGGGTGCTGGCGGCGCCAACCGGGCACCCACTCGAGACCCACGTCGGACCCCGAGCGAGCTTGGGTTAAAGGCTAGAGGCTGGAAACGCCAGAGCGGGCACGGCCCCCGGAGCCTGCCCAGGGAGCCTCCCTTGCTTTCCACTAATTAGCAAAGCATTGGCTCCAGAATTCCACACTGTGGAGGTTTTCCACCAGAGCTCGGATTCCCCATTTGGAGGGCTAGAAAGCCCCGTGACCTGTGCTCGAGGGAGACCCTTACCTTTAGGTTGACTAGAAGCTAGTGGACATCTGGGGTTGGCTCTCCCAAGCACGGCTCATCAGGGCTCAGGAAAACTTCTCTCTTGCCCTCACATCAGCTGGTCTGGCAGTCCAGAAGAACTTTCTGTGATGGTGGTAATGTTCCGTGTTTTCTGTGTCCACTAGCCACTTGTGACTATTGAGCCCTGAAAATGTGGCCAAAGAACTGCATTTCAAATTTATTAAATTTTAATGAACTGGAATTTAAATAGCCTCACGTGGCTAGTGGCTGTGTGTAAGGGACCAGGCACCTTTCAGAGTTCAAGTTCATCTGGGCAGTTGAATTTGTAGTTAATAGCAAAATTTTATAAAGATTCACACAGAACATGAAGCATTGCTTGTTGCACCTGAAAAGATGCCTGGAAAGAACGGGGTGAGGGGGATGGTGTGTAATCTCTAAACGCAGTGGCTGCAAATCACAGTTCATTTTGACTGTTTGGGGAGAGGAGCAGGGACTGCCCTTTGTGGGGTGAGGTCCCCGGGGGAAGCAGGTGAAAAGGAAATAGGCCCTTGTAATGTTTTGCTGTTCTTGGGAATAGGACTGCCCCATCTTTGATCTATCTTTAGAGAAACTTTGGGGCATAATCACTATCATCTATTAAGTGGCTAAGTATATACATCCCACATGCTGGGTTTCTTGGGACAAGATAATCAGACCCAGGAGTAACCTTGACAGAACTTGGGATCTTCTGCCATCCTGTGTGCTCATGAGGAGGCGAGGAGGAGGGCCTGTATCTGCTTTAGCTTGACAGCCTGGCTGTGGTGGTTGCCGATGTTCTCCCTGGGCATGTGATAAACATGAAACAAAGACAATACCATTGCGTGTTTGAAGCCGTGCATCTGTGGGATGCAAGATGATCCTGGGAAGGGAAACTGTGTGCTTAGGAATGTTTTCCCTGGGTTGCAAAGTGTTGAGGTTACTTCTCACTTATCATCAGAGCCAAAGTTGAGAGTAAAATTCACAAGTTACCTGCAGCAGCAGCATCTGATACCTCAAGATTCCCTAATCACTTGTCTCCTCCAAGAGTGTAAATCAGTCAATGGCTTCCATTGATTTATTTAAAAAAAATTTTTTTAGTGGTTGATGGACTTTTATTTTATTCATTTATTTACATGTGGTGCTGAGAATCGAACCCAATGCCTCATACATTCTAGGCAAGCGCTCTACCACTGAGCCACAACCCCAGCCCTTTCTTTAGTCTATAGTGTTTTGAATGTTTCCAACTAGCAATCCAATTATGTGATTGTTTTGTACAATTTGAGGTAGATGCTTCCTTTTTATCTTCTAGCTTTAGTGGCAGGGATGGGGTGGCAGGGTGATGGAGGTAAATAATCTAAAAGGGGCAAAGATAGACCATCTCAAATCACACTTCAGCATCCCTTTTTCCTATTCTAAAGTATTCAGAAATAGACATTGTGGCCACTGACATCTTACTTGAACTGTACTGGAGCTGACTGAGGTGTCCTGGCAGGGTTCCTTTCTCGTAGAAGGCATTCAACAAATATTTGGTCATTGTTAAGTGAGAAGAGAAATGGGCTGTGATTCCTTTTCCAAGCTATCTTTTCAGACTGTCCATCCCTTTTTTGTTTTTGTCATTTCCCCCTGGAGATGTTCCCAACCACAAATAAAGAACAAGGGGGAAAATAGTTAAGCACACCTAGAGCTGAGTCCAAACAAAAGAGGGAAGAGACTAAACAAACCCAAGGTTTTCTATTTCTCCCTGAGCCAAGTAATCCCTTTGATTACATCTAATACCTGCCAAAACCCAGATGGTGTGCCCACCCATCTCCCGTGTGATAATGCCACATTGTGAAATCTACCCATTAATATTAATTGTCAGCTAGAGAATCTGTCTGAACTACTAAAGCTTGAGATTGCCTTGAGAAAGCAGGCTCTGCTTTAGCAGGGATTTTAAGATAATTCTCATTCTTTCATTCTGTATCTCACATATGTAGAATGTTAAATAATAGCCCGAGAATGCTTTTCTAATTTCAGCACATGCCTGCCTCTTGCAATCCAGGTCTTAAACTACTGTTCATTTGGGGTCTACACCTGCTGACCAAAATATTACCTTAAACTGCTGTGGGCTTGCCAGCGACATGTAGGCACACACTGTTCACCATATAGAGAGAATTTTAACTCCCTGGGAGCTATTTGAATTGAATGTGCCCTAGCATGCAACGTTCAACTATTTCCTTTTTATTTTTCTCCGTCTCAGTAATTGACTTGGTAATCCTTGAAAAGTATTACAAAATCAGTTTTTTCAATTATTGTGTGGGCCTTGCTGAGGTAGGAAGCCAAGGGTGGAAGAGAAGGCCTGGGAAGAGAACTTGAGGTCCAGGCTAAGATGCTGGGGGCCTCCTGGAGGGGACCTTTGGAGGTGCAGCCCCTGGTTGATAATCTGGTCTGTGATGTTGGATTTGGACCGTGATCTGCCCAAGTCAACTCCACAATTGGATCTGTGCTTCCAGATCTCCACATGGCAATGTCTCAGCATTGCAGTTTCTGCTGTGCTTGTTGAACTTTTTTTTTTTTTAAGCCACAAAATTTTAGAATCCATTTATGCCTGAAATAGATATGAAAATTTAGTAGGTGTGAGATTGAGTTTTTCCTCCAGAGTTCTCCCCTGCTTATTCTCTTGGGTTATGCTACAATCGCCTTTTGACAGTTGCTCTGATAGCCAACACCTCAAAGTTTATGAGTAAATGCAAAATCCAGCCCACACACTGTCTTTGTTTTTGCCAGGATCATTCAGGTCTGGTGAAATGAATTAATTCCATATTCTATGTTCCCTGTTCAAGAAGGTACCTCTTGGCCTTCTTGAGCTGATGTCTTGAACTGGATGTCCAGCTGTGGCCCCGGCAGCAGTCATACTGACTGGCTGGGGCAGAGGGACACTGTGTACATGAAAACTGGAAACATTCTGTTCTTTTAGGTACATAAATGAATGTTTACTTCAAAGTCCTGACAGTTCTTTTATTAGCAAATATTAATTTCAACTGAAAAAAATCAGAAGACCTTCCCAGTGCAGCATGTTTAAATAGACATTGAGATAATTTTAAAAACACCTATTGGTATGTAAAGCAACCTTCCTCATGAAAAGAAGCAACCGCACAAGTGGCAGAAGCCAGTTTATACAGCTAAATATTTTGATTATTTAATTTATTGCCATTATTTTACAAAACATAAAAAAGCAATTGAATTGCAATTTTGTTCCCACTCCTGGCCAACTTTGCAATTCTATTTTATCTGAATGCTGCTTTTGGAAAAAAGATGAGGAATGAGACAGCAAGTGGCTTGTTAAATAGAGAGAGGTGGGGCCTTTCAGCTCTTTAGTCTTCTGTTTCTACCAGGCTGCTAAAGGTGCTTGGAGTCCCTGTGTGTGTAAGGAGACAGACCTCCATGGGTGTCGGTCAGCCGAAATGGTGACATGGAGGGCACCCCGCTGCTGTCTTGCCTGTGAATATCTTGCAAACTATTTCTCTGTTTTTTTTTTTTTTTTCTCCTTCCTGGACAGTGTCAGAGGGAGGCATGTATGCTGGGTGAGGGGGCTGGTCCCTCTGTCCTCTCCTCTCCTCTCCCTGAAAGGTTGTATTCCATGCCAAAGATGGGGACAAATTGTGATAAAGACACTGGTGGAAACAGAAATTAGCACTTTTAAACTGAATTACAAAACCTATTTCTGCCTCTAGCATTTGTGTTCAGCCATTGAAAAGACCAAAATTAACTTTTAAAAACATCTACTCTTTACACAAATAAGAGTAGGAGGCACACCAAGTCATTCTGTAAAATAGAACCCTCTGAGAGTTAATGCTTCATATGTGTGTGTTTTTAAATGACAAAAACAAAACAAAACAAAACAAAAAAACCAGTGCGCTGTGGGGTTCGAAAGAATTTGCTTGCAGGATCAGACCCTAACATTCCCAGCTTAGCTCTGAGTAAATTTTTATGACTGGTTTAGAGACCTTTGAAAAATATACTTAATTATAACAAGGCAGTATTGTGCAAACATGCTAGGGTGATGTTTACATTACCCCATTCCTATCAGAAGAAACACAACAAAAAAATATTGAAGAGCAAACAAGCCGAAATCAATGTGAAAAGAGATGAATACAAGCTTAAATGAAAGAGAGAATATATGCGACTCTATGGTAAAAATTGTAAGGTCTCACCACATTTAAGATAAAATTCCTATTATCATAATTATCTCTGAGCCTTAAAAGGTAACCCAGCCTGAGAACAACTGCTTCCTAATGTCTTCCAGCTTTCTGATGCTTCATGTATTCGTGTGTCTAAGTTGCAGGACAGTAGCCATTTTAAACTCTGTGAAAATCAGTTTCTACCTTCCTTTTATTCTGTGCTGCCTCAAAGGAATCTCCAGATACCTGCGAACACTTCAAATGTTTCTCATGAGAACTCTGAATGGTAAAGTCAAAACAGAATCATAAGTAGTTCCCATTAAACATTAGTTTTCAGGGAACAGCCTGTCTTGAGATGAGAAGGTGGATTTGGAACACAGTGTGGGCATATTTTAGAGGTGGCTTATGAGTCTACGGGTGTCACTTAAGTGCCCCTTTCAATTTTTTTGGTTCCCCCTGTGGGGGTTGTCTACCTCAAGGTAGGTAAGCCCCTGCCTTCACCTACCTGCTACCCTGAAGCCAATACCCAAGAACCACAACTAAAATGTCCTGGGGGCCTCAAGGCACCAAAACATTTGCTTGTAGCTCTTACTCAGGATGACAAAGGACTGAGGGCCTCTGAGCTGACACGCTGGGGTTCCAGGGACACTTTCCCTCCAGCATGGAGCTCTTGATACTTTCTTATAAACACAAACGAAAGAAGAGCTCTTTGGTGCTTAATCTGTAGTATCTAAAACCAAGTTTTCTTTTGCATGAATAAATGGGGGGGGTGGTTTAAAACTTTGAAAATAAGCTACTTCCTCCCAAATAAGAAAAACAAACAGACATGAAACAGATTTCTATATTTCATTGCTTGGGACCTTGAAAATTTTAATTGGCCAGCAGAAAGTTATTTAAAAATAATGGTCCAGGGCAAAACAAACATGTAATTTGATAGCCTGTTAGCAACTCTTTTTACTTATTGCAAGCAGAACATTTTCTAATTTTCCCTTTGATTGTAAATAGAAATCTAGTTTATTAAGCAGAAGCATAGATTATTAATAAATAAACCACTTGATGCCTGCAAAGCATTTTGAGGGTGAAAAGCCCCTACTAAATGGCAAATATTATTATTTTTATTGCAAGCTAACGGGAGGAAGCTAAGCTAATGAGTGCTTACAGAGCTGGGAAGTAGTCATTGCATTCAAATTATCACATACTGTAAACTATTAAACTTGTTTCTTAGATAGAGATGCCTTCACATTTTAAGTTGATTCTTTTTAATTTTTTTTTTACCAAGGATGAATAGCGATGTTTATTTGTCTATAATTTAAATAAGAATAACTCAAGTGAATAATCAGAGTTTACATTTAGCTAGAAGTTGCTTATAGATAAAACTTTCTAGTACAGCTAGCAATAAAAGAGAAAGAAAAGAAGGAAAGAAAGAAAGAAAGAAAAACAGG
This sequence comes from Urocitellus parryii, assembly GCF_045843805.1. Taxonomy (NCBI): domain Eukaryota; kingdom Metazoa; phylum Chordata; class Mammalia; order Rodentia; family Sciuridae; genus Urocitellus; species Urocitellus parryii. The sequence continues at coordinate 80,563,069 of NC_135542.1, read as the reverse complement.
AAAAGATCAAAAGTAATTTTCTGAGTTAATCTTCAACAAGGGTATAACTATCACTCCCCTTGAATAATAAACATCAGATCTGTGCACCAATTTATATTAAAATAATGCTCTAACCAGATAAAGTGAGGCCTGATGTTTGGGGGTTCAGGCTAAAAGTTTTCTTGTGCTACAGTGATTTTGCATTTTATTTTAACATTGTGGTGTATGTAATTTGAGAGTTGAATTAAATATTTTACTCTCTGATATTTGAAGTAGGGAGTGATAGAAAGATAATACCAAATCATAATGGAATAATTAAGAATGGAAGTAAGTATTTATATTGATTTTCCTAGTATTTTTTCAAAAGTTAGACCATAAGTGTCCAGTTTTGATGTTAAAGTAGACATTATTTCTATCTATTCTGTAAAATTGGTTAATACACATATGATGTGTGTTCACATAACTGAGATCCACATGTTTTGCTCCTTCTCTGTTTAATTATTTCAGTTTATATTTCATATAAACTGAAATAATTAAACAGAGAAACAAACAACAATGGTAAACATTACAACAGGAACCACTTGGACGAAACCTCACATAAATATATATATTTTAGCTACATTCTGTACAAGGAATTCATGAGTGACTTGAGATTTTCCTCTGCAAAATGTCAAAGCAGCCTTCGTTCCCAGGAGAACTAGGTTCTGATCTGAATCATAGCTAAGGTGTGCTGAGAGGGAAGCATTTAAGGACAATTTTCCTGCCCCCCACCATTCCAGGCATTTAAAAATGACACCATTACATTCCATGTCCAGGACTGCAAAACAAAGTCTCTTCCTGTTTGACAAGATTCAGCCTGCAGTGGTTTTAGCAGCCAAGATACAAGATTTTTAAATTAGGGCCTTCAGAATGGAATATTAGCAGACCCATATGAAAACAATGCTGGCAGCCCTGACGATGAGACAGGGTAATTTTCTAATTAGCAGACGGCTATTTGAAATGCCGCATGGTGTCCCATTTTTCTTACTGTTATTTTCTATTGGGCAGAGCCATAAAAGTAAAACAAAAACCATGAAACCTCACAGCTAAAGTTCTACAAGTCTCTCCAGCACTGAAAAAAGAGAATTTATTTTGGGTTTTTATTGATAAAATTTACCTATCTTATACCAGGAATGATGAGCTAAAATCCAGTTCATTATTCAACCCTTTAACAGAGCATAACTGATACTCTTCAATCACTTGATTTTAGGTGATTTTTTAAAAAATTTATAATGGCATCATGCACTCACTATTCATTGTTTTCTTAATATCTGTGTTCCAGCTAATTTTTTTTTAAAGAAGAGGATTTGTCGAATATGATCCTACAGTAAATATGATCCTACAGTGAGAAGACTTAGATACCGCCAATGTTTATCTCAGAGGTAGAGAAGAAGGGTTCCAGGCTGGGGATATGGCTCAGCTGGTAGAGTGCCCTGCCTCTCATGCACAAGGCCCTGGAAAATCCCCAGCACAAAAGAGAGAGGGTAAGGAACAGAGGTAAAAGCTTTTGGGTGAACTCAGGGAAGAACAGATTAGGTTCCTAGACATAAAGATTCCAAATATAGAAGCATTCAAAGAGCAGACTGAAGATTCTGAAGTCAGCCATTTTGTGCACATGAATAGAAATCACTGCGAGAAGCATCATCTTCGGTTATGAAGGAAAAAGCAGGGGATATTCCATTTCTTTGGGCAGGTCTAAGGCGCTTCACTTGCCACTTTCCGTAGAAGGACCAATAGAAAAATAGGCTGAATGGCAGAGAACAACTTGCCCCAAACAATTCTCCAAATTGCTTCCAATTCTCCACCTCTCCTCCCAAACCTCAGATGTGATGGTTCACTACTGCCTATAATCAGGTGGAGACAGTGAAGGGTCACATTCCAGGCTGTCTCCAAACTTGCCCCAGCCTCCCTTTCCAGACACCCACCTGTCACTCTGCTCTATGATTTCCTACACCAGTCAACTTGGAGTCCCAAGACTCCCCAAGCCCATTTGTGTCACCTGGTCTTGGCTCAGGACAGCACGTCCACCCTGAGTGCTCTTCTCACATCTTCCCATCTAACAATCCCCACTCATCCTTCCCTAAGAAGTCGAGAAACTCCTACTTTAGGGTGCCTCCTTGATCCCTTCTGTACCACCTGTTCCCCAGTCTGACGTGTTTCATAGCCAGATGTATGTGAGTTGCTCCTCTGGATTGTGATCCACTCCAAGGCATGGACCTTTGTTTGTTATTGATTGTTAACTTACCTTCTGTTCCCTTTACACCTGTGACAGTTCCCCGACACTCAAAATCACCTCTTATTATATTGACTCTAAATAAGAAGCTTGTCTATTTCGTGGTATACACAGTAGTATCCAATATTCTGTAGATAAGAGAAGTAGGTTTTGAATGAAAAGCAAAACAAAAGAAGCAGCTATCTTGTTCAGGATGTTACATTTGGGGCTGGGGATGTGGCTCAAGGGGTAGCGCACTCTCGATCCTCAGTACCACACACAAACAATGATGTTGTGTCCGAGGAGAACTAACAAATAAATATTTTTTTAAAAATTCTCTCTCTCTCTAAAAAAAAAAGGATGTTACATTTGAACTACAAAAAAGTGAAAGCAGTTAACATTCAGGGTTATTAGGAGGCATTTTCTGGCCAGTTCTTCGTTTCCTTCTAACCACCTCCAACACAATGAAGCAACTTCTTCTACATCCTTCCAAGGGCCTGGGGATTCCTGTTCTCATTTTTACCTGAACTGAAACTGGACATTGATGGTGGTGGGTATGACTGACCACTCTTCCCTACCACAGGGAACAACCTGATCAATACAGACACCAATCTATGGATTCTGGGCTTTTTGATTATGGTAAAATGTCTTACTACAACCCTCCTGCCCCCACCCACCCTGCCCTGGCTTCACTACTCACACACAACAGAAAACAGGGCACCCTATCCCCCAATACAGTGAGGCTGAAAAAATTAACAAAAAAAAAAAGAGAGAGAGAGAGAGAGAGAGAGAGAGAGAGAGAGAGAGAGAAATGAAAAGGAAAGGAGGAGGTGGGGGAGGGGAGGGAGAAAGAAGGAAGGAAAGAAAGAAAAATATGTTCTATTATTCTATGATAAATAACATTGATTTTTTTTTATTCTTAGCATGATTGCAAACCAACTTGCTTTATCTGTCATGTTTCAGCCTTGGATAACATTTAAAAAGCAGTATATTTGATACTCCATTGGTTGTCTTGTTAGACTCCTCTTGCTTTTGGGTCCTGGGTTTATCATCTTCATTGTTTGAATGAGAACACCTTGATACGTCCTAGATAATTTCTCTCCAGTTTCCCAGTTTCTGCTGGTGGAATAGTGAATTCCACTGGGTCCTGGATGCCAGACTAACAACCGCTTGGAGACCTACCTACCTACCTACCTACCTTCCCCCCCCCCCAAAGATAAGCTACATTGTTTGAATCTATATGTCTAGTCAATGGGTTGTGTTATTTTCTCTAAGCCTGAGTTCAAGGAGTTTTTTTTTCTTTTCTCTCCACCCCAGAGGACACTGAGGGTTTTCGCAGGTCTCTGACTTAGGTGACACCTAGGACCAAGTTGGGGTTACTGCATAATACAGTCTACACTATCAGTTCGATGCAGGGGCTTACAGACCTAATAGACAGAGCTAAAAAGCTTTGTAGTATACACAGGAAAAACACTAGGACCTGAATCTTTTGATAGAACATATGTAAGTAATTAAGAAAAAAATAATTGCACGTTTGAGAAGGTGGACTCACCAAGCAGTTGTTGAACTATAAAAATGCATTAAGTGTAGTCAGTTTCTTTTTTTAATTATTCAGGAATGTTGTTTATGTTATCATGAAAAAAAAGAAGAGGTGAGAAAATATATTCGGCAATTTTTGGTTTTCCCCCATTTGAGCAGATGGCGATCCGTAGTTCAAAATTTGTAACTCAAATTATTTCACATTTTTATTAATCAGTACAATATGTTTTTAAAACAACAAACTGCACTTAGAAATATCAGTGTAAGTTCCCCGATTTGCCTAGTTCCATCACAGAGCATTTTGAGAATTAGAGATTTTGTTAGCAATATTAGAAAACAGGGCATTGTGGTTCAGTATTTCAGGAGTAATTATCTTTATTCTAGTATTCAAAGTATCTCATGTTGGGGAGGGGCAACTGAAAATACTACAGAAAATTGCAATGGGGAGCTGTAAAAAGCTGGGAGAATCTGTTTCAAGATGTTTGCTTTTTTGGTAGAACAAAAAGTGCATTTTGTTAGAGACAAATATTTTTGTGATAAAAAAACATTTTATGTGAAGTGTAGATTGGACTTTTAATATAAAAAAGAAATGTTAAGCCATTCTATTTTAGGAAGGTTTGGCGTCTTAGAATGAAAGCTGTTAGAACTGCATATATTGGAATGTTCTCACAACTGTTGTCGTCCCATGTTCCTCTCCAAACCTGTTAAATTACATGAGTGTAGAAATAAGGGAGCTTTTTTATTATTATTAATTGACACTCATTTTTAGTTGGCATGTGCTGGCAGGTCTTTCCAGATGATCCTCAGACCATACAAGACAGAGCTTCAATCTGAAAGTTTGGGGAGTTTTCTAAAGCTCTGTAATATGGAAGCTAGGAAGTGTAATATTAAAGTGATAAACATCTTATATTCAGTGTAATTCACAGTTTCTTTCATTCTTTTTACTATCTATAGATCTAAATCAAAACAAATTCCATAAAAGAGGGGGTTATTTTCAAGCACATTTTCCTTCAGAGAGCTCTTGAATATTTTATCATATCTATTTCTATACATATGCTATACATTTCTAGATCCCTGTTGAACAAAATCCAAGGTGATATAAAAAAAAAACACACACACAAGACTATGACATTAGAAATCCTAGGAGATATAAAGTTAGCCTCTGTAAATGAAATAAACTACGTTTTGGCAATTAAAGAATGCACAGGGATATTAAGTCAAAGAACAATATGTCTGAACTATTAAATTGGTTTTTTTTCCAGGAGGTTATTAAAAATGTATTTCAAATTACCAGAGTGGCAGAGAAAAATAAAAAATAATAACTTAAAAGCAGTTACATTTTCCTTTGCTCTTGAGAAGGCATATTGGATTTCATGCAAGGTGATTTCCAAGTAGAGTATTTCAGAGCATCCAATATCAACTTTAGGATGTGCCAAAGGTTCCACCCCCTCCTATTCCCAATAGTGAGACTTTCTGAACTGTCACTGCAATAAACTGAATGGGTGAGCACTTCAACTGTCCCCTGGCAAATGGGAGTGTATGAATTTTCCTAGTGTCCCTCCAGTTGTGCAGAACTCAGGGATTTAGACAAGCTCAAACAAGGTCAAACAAAAACCAGACCCAGATCAGTGCTGCCCAGGATCAAATGGGGCAGGAAGTATAGCTTATGATGTGAGCAGGGAATCTCTGGTGTGTGAACAGCATCTGGGTACTCAAATGGTTAAATCCCCCAGGCTGTCATATTGCATAAACAGATCCTCCTTTAATAAAATTAATTAGGTTCTGAGCTTTATAGGGTGATGCCCACTGACCCTTTACATGTCTATTGTTCCCAGATCCAAGAGAAAGAAAAAAAGAGTGGACAAGAGAGGGACCCAAGTTGAAAGATTAGAAATCTCAAGTAGGAGCTGAGAGGGGGGGTGGAGAAAGCTAGGTAAGGTTTGCTTCTGTACTGAACTTTGGAAAAACAAAAACAAAACAAAGCAAAAACAAGAAAGAAAGGGAGAGAGAGAGAGAGAGAGAGAGAGAGAGAGAGAGAGAGAGAGAGAGAGAGAGAGAGAAAAGAGAGAAAAGAAAGACCAAAGAAACCCACAGCGCGGTGGTGGGGTTTTGTTAATTTCGCTGTTTTGCACGCGCCACGAAATTCAGGCTGCTTTGAGCTTCTGAGAAACATCCAGAGTAATTGCAGATTGCAGGGACACGCAGCTTTAGTTCAAAAAAGACCCGAGGCACAGGGGCAGGGTTAGGTGGAGGGCATCGAAGGATCTGCTAAAGCAAAGCAGGAACCTGCAAATGTACATAGATTCGCGCAGCATCCCTCCCTTTTCTTCTGGGCACCCATCTAGCGCTATCCAGGCCATTTCCTGGCACAAGTTGCTTCAGATATTCTTTCAAGTTTGCTAAGGGAGCTCCTCGCGGGTGGGAGTGGGGGCTGGGGTGGGGAAAGGCAAAACGAGGACCCGGGTCTTTTCTCCTCTGTCTCTATCACAAGGAGCTTGAGGATTCTGTCCTGGGGATTATGTGAGCGCATTCCGGGCGTCTCTTGTAGAAAAATCTAAGCACGACAGCAAATACTGCTCGATTTTGTCAGGGGAAAAAAAAAATTTTTTTTTTGAAAAGAAAAAAAAAAAAAACTCGTCGTCGACCGGATGTTTCCAATTACAAGGGAACCAGAGAACAGTAAGAGGGGGCGGGGCGGGGGAGGATGGAAAGGATGGGGCAAGATTTGGAGAAGGTGTAGGTTGCAGGTGGGAAGAGACGCGCCAGGGCAAAATGCAAGAAATGAAGCTTCTATGAGGACCAGAGGAAAATAGGAAAATGAAGCAGAACTAGAAAAATGACAAAGTGTTGAGTGCTGATTTATTACAGAAGCCTCTGGTCATTTCCATATATTGAAATGCGCCCAAGCGGCCAGTCAGTCAATTTCTTTTGAGCTGCTGCCGCCGCTGCCCACGGGCTGCCCACGTGACTCCCCCTCAGTCAGCCTCTTTACCACCCAGCCCCCCGATACAGGGAGAAGAGGAGGAAAGAAAGAGAGAGTGAGGTGCAGGAGGCAGCTGGGTGCTGTAGTGTGTTATTGGAGAAGGAGACGTTTGTGTGGGTCTTTGCGAGCCGGGGTAGGGGGGTGGGGGGGATGTGGCCCAGGGAGGGGAGAGGTGGGTTTCAAGCTGCATCGAGTGTTACATCGGCACCTCTCTCTGTTTGGCATCTTTCCATCTCTCTCTCCCTCATTTCCCTCTCATCTCTCTCTCTCCCCCTTCTCCCTGACTCTCCTCTTGTCCTCTTCATCTCTCCCCTCTTAACGGTTTAGAAAGGGGACAGAATACAGAGAGGAAAACCCATCTATCTCTAAATACATAATGGGGATGGGTGAGGAGATGTAGGATATTCAAGTCAGATTTGATTTTGGTGTCTTTGATACTATCCGTTGCTTTGCTAGATTTCTTCTTAAAGAAAGGCACACGTGCACGCGCGCACACACACACACAAACACACACACACACACACACACACAAATCCTAGATAAAAGCCAGTGAGTTGTTAAAAATGAATTTGCAGCATTAGAGCTGTTAGCATCATTCAGCAAGCAGCAAGCTTGATAATTTCCAGGTGTTGGGGAAAGCCGTTGTCCAGGAGCTCTTACAGAGCTTATAAATCCCTGTTGGGAGGGAGAAAAAAAAATCTTTGGAGGTGAATGAAATATCAAATCACAAGACTCCTATGTAGATTTATGATTGCATAAGAGGCTTGATCATTTCCATATACTGAGATGTGCTGTCCTCCTGAGTCTGCCCAGCCCTTCCAGGAGACGAAGCGCTCCGTTCTGCCTTGATCAATGTTGACTATGAAGCAAGAAAGGAGGGGGGGGGGGTGGAAAGCAGGCTGGCACCAGATGGAGCGGGGTCTCGGGAAAGGTCAAGGTTAGCCCAGGCTGCTATTGAGTCGGTAGCAGCCTCACAGATAGATCTCTGCCTCGAAGGCACCCACTGGGGCTTCTCAAAATCAAATCTAATAGAAAAGGCAGTCACAGAATGAAATCGCTTCATCTGAATGCTAAAATTGTTATTAGGCTACATTAGAGAGATATCAGGCACGTGGTTACCAAAAAAGGGAGCATGCCTAGCAGTTTGTGTCTGAAAGAAAAGCTATGAATATGTTGATAACATCAGTAATGGGCAAGTAGAAGAGATGGATATCTTTTTTTCCCCCCTTGAAAAACCACATTAACATATTAAATGAACATGTTTGTTCCTTTTTTTAGCAGAACTACCCATACTTTGAATTGCTTAAAATTCTTTGGGGGAGGGGGTTGTGAAAAATCTTTTGATCCAGAAATAAGTGATCCTTATTGATCCAGAAGTTTGACTCACTCAAGGAATTTTGTTGGTGTTTTGTGCCAGGTGTGTGCCTTTGGAAATTTATTTCTCAGGCATTACAGTAGGGGTTGACACCACCATGGCAATCATTATTTCTAGCTTTTGACCACTGGAAATGGGTCAGAGGCCTTTCTTTCCCTCTCTTCTCCTCTCCTCTTTTTCTTCTTGCATTCTTTTTAGAGACTGAACTGTTTCTGGAGAAAATTTCATTTCACAGAAACCTCAGCCTAGGAGAGAGCCTGGGACCAGCCTGTTCCTATAGTCACACTAGCATTTTTCAGACAGTCTCTCCCCACAATTATCATAATGAAACCCACATTAGCTGTTTTTAACCTATAGTACTGCCATATCTTAAAGAAGGATTTAGTCTTGTAAAATAAATTCGGGCTACACTAGATTAAACATGATGACTGCACTCCAAGGGTTAATAAATTTAGAATTAACAGATCATCCCAGCTTGATACAGCTACTATAGATGATTTAATATGCAGCCTAAGCAGGTTGACAGTCAGCTCACAGATGCAGATAAGATCAAACAGTCTCTTGATTCAATAGATTGAATGGTTGTAGTGAGAGTCTAGAAGGTGAGTGACACAACATATATGGCCGGGGGTTCTGGTAAAGAGGAGCTTTGACTCCCAACTGCTTGCCGTTTTGTGCACCGGTTTTCTTTTTCTAACAGTTCACCTTCTGTTGCAATAAAACCCAGAGTGGGGGTTGAAAATATTCCCCTAATCATAAAGAGTAATGGGCACTTATTTAAGTTTTGAGTAAGGGAAAGATGGAACTATTTAATTTCCAGATCTATTTCTAAAGAGTTCTGCCTGGCAAGTAGAAGTCACCAGCTCCTCTTCCTCTTTTGTCATGGGCTGTCAGGTCAGAGCTCAACAGATAGGATTCAAGATTCCTGGGAGATGTGGATAAAGGCAGGCTCGCTGCTGAAATGATGTAGGTAATTTCCTCAGTCCTCTACTTTGCTCTAGCTGTGAAGATCTGAATATGGAAACGAGATGTGGAGCTAAGTTGAAATACCAACTCCAGTACACAGCCACTGCAAAATGTTTACATTAGGACAGAGCTTATGGTTCCAAAAACTGATATAAAAAAATAGCAAATCTTGGTTGGGGGGTGGGGGAGTTGGGGTATTGAGGGAGACTGAGGAGACTCCAACAGAAAAAGTTGAGGGTCTGTCCTCAAGGCTAGCTTTGGTGACTGTAATCCTGAGTTTCTATTATTCACCAAACTGATATTTTTTGGGGTGTAGGTATAATTTTCTCTTCTCTGTTTCAACTGTGGTATTTAAAGAAGAAGACAAAAAACAATTTTGATAGAAGTGTATGTGATTTAATGTGATAGACAAGTTTATAACAGTTTTTATGATTTGATCAAGAGCAAGGGTTCCTCCTAAACCCATTAGATTCTGTCATGTGAATATATATTCAGGCAATTTAAAAATGTATATTATGTATTCAGTAGAGCATCACAGGTCTGAATTGTATCATGTTATTCTGTTCTACCAGCACCCCCCCACAAGTTCTTAATATGAAAATCTGTAACAGAGTGGCTATAGAGCTGCTGTAATCAGTTTTCCAATATTCCTAACTTAGTTGTTTCATGTATTTATTTAATTTTATTTTGAATATCAAAATGTCCAGTCCACACTATGAGCTAATGGCCCACAAAATTTTTCTATAATAAATAAAGCCATTTAAAACTGTGCAATAGCTCCACACACTGTTAACACTAACTTTTTCCTTTCAGCTTTAATGTCCTAGTGGGTTGCAAGATATTCTTCTAATTCACAATTTATTATCATTAGGTAACCTCTAGGAAAATTCCTAGAACAATTCATTCTTTGAAAATGCTGATTTGGATCTTGATGAAATCTGTGCGTTTGTGTTTGAGAAAATCCACCTCTATGTAACTTGCATATTAAAAGGGTTTAAGATAAAAAGTGAATTTTCCAAATGTTATGCTGGGAAAGTGTTTAAATTGGAATTGTAGTGGGCAGGAGGAACTCTGAACTTGGATGTGGCTATTCCTGGAGCAGGGACAGTGGGCATTTACTTGACTTATTAACCAGATATACATGCTTCTGAATTTTATTCTCCCTTTCTTGGACAACCTGTGATTGCAGCAGGGGGCACCACCAACATACGAATTACTTGGAAGTAGGCAGCTCCTGTCTCTGGCTTCCCTTACCACTTGGAGGCATAACCACTGAAAACAGTTATCTCTCAGAAATTTGCATATTTATGGTGCCTCCTGCAGGTTCCTGTGATTGCTTTACAGTCAGGAAAGGTAACAGAAAAATATATATCCTCCTTTAAAACATGAAAAAGGATCATATAGGAACAGTGACTCTAATGGGAGACTAATCCTTATAAAGCCTGTAGCATGGAATTTGTTTCCTGAACATTTTTGTTTTGGTTTTGTCTTAGGATTTGAAAGAAATATTTTGGAAGTTATAGGACTAAGTCTCTGAATCCCTGAAAATAGATACAGGAAAACACTTAATGTTTTGGAAAAAAAATTAGCATAGACTTACTTATTCATTGAATGACTACCTCTGAAAAACAGAAAATTTCTTGCAGGCAAGGAAAAGCCACCCAATAGATCATTTAAAAGCCTAGCTCCACGGCACATAGATTTTTTTTTTCAGTCCTCATCATAAGCAAATATGCAGTGTACCTTTGGATATAAAAGTTAATTAGGTCTCAAAAGAGAATAGTTTCATTTTTATTGGCTCTGAGTTCCAAGGATACCTTGGATACACCTTTCTTTCAGCCCTTTTTGACCTTCTTTGTGAAAGCTTCATGGTCTAGACATTTAGGCTTGTTGGGTTCTGGATGCCAGGTTTTTGTTCCTCTGCTTGCTTCTTGAAAAGCATTCCACCAAAGTAAGCATCATGATTGAAATTAAACCCAGAAAAATCGAATCTTATCTCCACTTTAGGACCAAGATGCTCTTAAATGTGCTATTTTGTCAGGGACTGTAGTTCAGCAAAAGATTTCATATACTCTTTAGTTAGCAATTTCTGAACACAGGAATATGCAGGAAAGAGGCGGGTGGTAGAGGGGTAAAACTTCAATTTGGAGTCCTCCTGCTTCTGTGTATCTTCATCAGAACCTCATCTTCATTTTATCACAATTGTTCCTAATTATTAGGTACAATTAGGAAATTATACCTAATTTCCTTCCTTCTTAAAAAGCCAGTGAACAGTGCTCGTAGAACTGGTTATCAGGGGTCATCAGCAAATACCCCTATTGATAGTGGGATTCAATTCACAGCTTTTTCTGTGTCTCACTCTTTCCATGAGAATGCCTATCAAAATCAAGGGGATAAAAGTAATTTTTACTGCAATTAGACTTAATGTATTAACGATACCATGTAGTAAAAATAATACATGCTATCAATAATGTGTGGTGACATAAATGCCCAGCCTTCGAGCAGAAGGATTCTCTTATTACACATTAGTCACTACGGTGTGTGTACTTGTATACTACCTTTCAGTGTAACATTAGGTGATATATCTGTTTGCTATTCTGGCTGGGGAAATTCTCATTAAAATAATTATTGCCATCATCATATTATTTCAGTGCAAGTTTATCCACAACATTTAGGCATTTTGGGTATTATGAAAAAAATATATATATGCATACTTTGGAATTAATATTTATTTTCTTGCTGCTGGTCAATTTTGTCATCCCTAAAAAAATTATGTAAATGTATCAACTAAAGTCTTTACCCCTTTCAGATTCCAGAGTGAAAATTTTCTTCCTTAGAGAATATTTTAAAATGGTAAGTAATGAATAGCAATTTTTTAGCATCATTATAAATGCATTTATTGTGGATGTTTCTACAAACCAGATATCATTTCAGTCTTACTGAGGGTAAAATAGCTGAAAACTCAGGCCTGGCCTCAATATGTAAATTTCTTTCTTCTTTACATTAATTTTAAGATATCAAAACCCTTAAATGTGAAGACAGTAGAAATAAGGCAATCCATTTTTGGAATTCTAAGGATAATGCTAAAGCTAAAGCCACATCAATTTTTTTTTTTAAAGAAGTAGTTCCTGCTTGGCTTGAGGTTGCTTTTCAGTTTGGTTTATTTTTGCGAAAATAAAACAAAAAAAAAATTGAGAGTTGCTAGTGCTCATTCAGGAGAACTGATTTGTAAAACTTATGTTTTAAGGTGAACATATTTTTAATTTTCTAAGATCTTTAAATCAACACATGCAAAAGACCCATAATCTTTATCAAACTCCCTTTACATGATTAATATTAAAATAATTAATGTATATGCATCCCTCTAATATAGTCATAATCAAAAGCTGAGTTTATTTTTAAAATAAGCTAATTTCATGCTTTCTCCTACTAATAATGTTATGAGTTCAAGATTCAATATTTGGAGAATATAAGGCAATGAGCGTCACCTCAGAGAACCAGCTTAGACACTCAAATGAGAACCCAGCTAGAATGGTCTTGATATTTAAAGAAGGTGATACTAAGAGAATCAGGCTCCAGAAAGAATCTCTCAGAGTTACTCTGTGTTACAATGCACTTGAAATTTGACTATTTGAATATCTTACTGCATTTCAAAATCTGAGAATTGATAATAATAAAAGGACATTTTCTTTATGGTAGATGGGATTTTTTTTTAAAGTTCTTAGGAATCTAAATGGTCTACTTCATAAGTCTTTATTCGTGTACCAGACATTTTCTTGAGCTCCTACTTTGTGCTGAGGGGAAAAAAGATAAAAAAGAGACACAGGCCATCATAAGCCTTAACAACCCAGGACTTGGGTGAGGGAGTGCCTTTTATGACATAAGTTATCATATGAAATATACATAGAGACAAGTAATAATTTCCACCTGATGCAAATAGACCTATAGTTTATAATAGGTAGGTTGGACAGCAGTGTAAATGGCCCTTACTTTTTTTAACTATTCAAGAAGTAAAATAATCTAACTTCCCATTATGTGAGTATTTATTAGTGAGCAGACACAAAAACCTGTGTGTTTTGCCAGCAGTAGCAACTGAAAATGCATTTATGGAATTCATTCTTTGTTTTGACAATGTATTAAATGCCTACTATGTGTTAGGAAACCGAAACAATGTCATTTTAAGGATGATACATGCACAAATGCATGCCAGGAATATTCTGTGATACTGCCTCCATAACAAATGGCAATATAGAAAGCTCATTTCTCAAAGGTAACGAGTGAAGCTATTTCATAACATTATAACAACTGTGAAAACAATAGATTACCATAGCAATTCATAACCAAACTTCATTATTTGGTTACAATTCTCATTTCTAGAAAATCAAGTTCTTTATCCAGACAGTAGAAATCTGGTGTCAGAAGTAACCAGAGCTGTTATCAACTCATACAGATCCTTGCTACTCTCTTAGGACTGTTCTCAGGAATATGAAGCTAAGGCTACACAAAGCAAGGAGGGTATTGCTCATTTATTTTCGGCATGTGTAGTGAACTTTATGTGACATGCTTGCTTTTGTGTGTCTTAGTGCAAAATACAAAAACCAAAACCCAAACCAACCAAACAAACAAACAAAAAACAAAAGCAGAGACCACGTCTCATGTTTGCTCAGTGCTGTGCTCCATAAAGAAAGAATAACATTCTTACGACCAGATTCTTAATTTTATAGGAATCTGGAGATTTAGAAGACTGACCTTGTGTATGAAATATATTTTAAAAAGAGAAAGAGAGAAAGAGAGAGAGAGAGAGAGAAAAAAAAACAGACAAATTGTTATGCAACCAGGAATGAAAGAATAGAGAATTTTGTCTCTACCTAAGCTGCCAAAGAAAGATTAGAAAGGAATAAGCATTTTCTACCAGGAAGGTTTCCTTTGCTGAATTTGGTCAGAAAAAATACTAATGACTATCATGGGGAAAAAAAAAATAAGGAGCCGTAATTTCTAGAAAAGGGACTAGAATAGCCCCAGATATTCAGTGCTCCTGGGAGTGATTGGCATGCATCTGGACTAGGCATTTGTGGGGTTTATGAGAAACTGGCAGAGAAAGAACTCGAGCCTGGTGACACGTTTCAATGACTGCTTCTCTTTTGTCACCCAGCTAATTCCAGAGAAGACCAACTAAAGCTAGTGTGAAGTGAGAATGATCAAAGCCTTATGGTGCTTGCTGGCCTGATGTGGCCGTCTGATCGCAGGCAGAGAGAGCAGAGAAAAGGAACAGCTCTTCTTCTGGAAGTGAAAAGGTTTCTAAATGCAGATGTGGCTGCTGTACAGCTCTTGGTGGGTCTTTCTGTGTGAAATCAATGACCTTATGAAGTGCCAACAGTATACCTAGACAAAGCCACATCTTGGTGGTGGGCATAGAGCTGCATGCATTTAAAAACTTCATTTTAACTCATCTTCTTCCTGATCTTTATGAAATGGCTTTTCTAAAGAAACAAAATTCAGAGAATGGTTTGAGCTTCTTAACCTTTCATCTTTCATTTTTGCTGCCCTCTGGCGGACATGTTAACTAGAAAAACCATCATCATCATCATCATCGCCTTCCACCACCAGTACCTTTAGCATTATCATCCATGACCATTATCACCACCATCATCACTGTCTCCTCCTTCTCTATTATTACCATTACTATCGTCATCATCACCACCATAAGCACCACCATCCCTGTTTTCTACATGCATAGAATCAGCACCCTTCACATCATCATTAATAAATATAAACTACACACTACAGTGAGGCTCTATACCAGGTAAAAAGTATATACTTCAAAACTTCAGTCCATTAGACAATCCAAGATAAATTCCTCATCAATCTGTCAATATATTCAAGCAAAGAAATATATGGTATTTGTATGCAGTCCCAGGGTAGTTCAGTGCTGGCTACACCATATAAGCTGTTGCTTTCCAAACCAACCAAGTGATACCAGGAAAGTTACAACACTTATAAAATAATATGTTAATGCTCTTTGCATCTGCACTTGCACATTTACTGCAGCACAGTGCACAACAGCCAAGATATGGAATCAACCTAGGTGTCTACAGATGGATGAAGAAAATGCAGAGTATACACACACACACACACACACACACACACACACACACATGAATATTTTTCAGTCATAAAAGAAGGAAGTTCTGTCATTTACAGCAACATGGACAGAACTGTAGGACACTATGTTAAATGAAATAAATCAGGTATAGAAAGACGAATACCACAGATTCTTACTTACACATGGAAGCTAAAAAATTGGCATTAAAACAGTAAAAATAGACTGGTGGTTAGCAGAGCCTGGGAAGAGGGATGGAGAGAGGATGGTTCATGGGTATAGGGGTGCAAATAGATAGGAGAAACAACTTCTAAAGCTTTATAGCACCATAAATTAACTATGGTTGATAGTAATTAATTGAATATTCAAAATACCTACTAGAGAGAGTTTTGTTTTCAACACAAAGAATGATATATATCAGAGGTGACAGATTTGGCAGTTACTCTGATCTGATCATCACACACTACATATGTATTGAAATGCCATACTGTATCTCATAAATATGTGCAATTAATATATGTCAATGAACAATAAAAATGTTTAAAAATACTAACTCCTTTATTTTTATCACATAGTTGGTAGATAATATAAAGAAGATCTAAAGTAATTTCTTTTTCTTTTTCTTTTGGTACTGGGGATTGAATCTAGGTGTACTTTACCACTGAACTACACCCCCAGACCTTTTTAATATTTATTTTCAGACAGGGTCTTGCTAAGTTACCCAGCCAACCTCAAACTTGTGATCCTCTCTCAGCTTCCCAAGTCTCTGGGAGTATATATACACAATGCAGAATGTGTGTCAATTTCTCTTCTTTGGTAAAATTCATACCTTTTAAAAATCAAAATGTAACACCAAATTTATACCTCTCTGTATATGTAAGAGGTTGAAATGAAACATTCCTTGGCATTTAGTCTTGATTTTTAAGTTGTCTCTCTTTCTGGTGTGTGTGTGTGTGTGTGTGTGTGTGTGTGTATGTGTGTGTGTGTGTGTATGTGTGTGTGTGTGTGTGTGTACAGATATACAAATATAGGCACACAAACCCCACACATATATACTCCAGGATAATAAAATAATAAAACTTGCAATAAGAGCAAAAAGTACTTGTCCAAATAAAGGGCTAACTGCCTATAAAATTTCCTTTTAGACAGTGAGGTCATAGCTAGAACTTGGCAATAAGACCATCTGAAACCACTAAAAATCATTTCTGCAATGTTCTGTAAGAGAGAGAAGGAGAGAGAGAGAGAGAGAGAGAGAGAGAGAGAGAGAGAGAGAGAGAGAGAGAATATGAGAATAGATATCCAAAATCTGCAGCTGAGTTATTCTGCCTTTTATAAAACAACTTCACATCTGGACTGATAACTTGAATTCCACCCAGTGCCATTTAAATAGCCCAAGTTATAAACCTCTTAAACTTGGGGTTTATAATAGAAACACTGACAGACCCTTAACTATAGTGCCTCTATAGTAATGAAAGCACAACTATTTCATTATAGCAGTGTCTGGCGAGGCTGCTATAATTAAGAGTCTGTCAGCGTTTCCATTATAAACCCAAATTTTAAGAGGTTTTTAACTCACATTGTTTTAAATCACATTGGGCTGAAACTTGCTGTACAAAATGTCAGACCAGATGTGTGTGTGTGTGTGTGTGTGTGTATGTGTGTGTGTGTGTGTTTCCTTTTATTTACCAAAAAAAAAAAAAAAAAGAAAAAAGAAAAAGAAAAAAAATAAAGAAAAAAAAGATTGAAGTTGTTTTTAAGATTGGGTGTGAAAAATACGTATTGAAAAAAATTATTCCCTTGCTAGAAGCAAAAGATTCATGGGAGGGGGCACAGAGAATGAAGTCCAAAATATCTTTTATTTTTGGTTGTTTTGATTGCATTTTCCTCCTGTTAGAAGTGCTCTCATTTGGGAAGGCAGATTTGTACTTATCCAAAAAGTAATGTTAAAAAAATGAATCATTTGATACTGGGTTTTTGATACTGGCTTATTTGGAAGATATGTGATAATGTAGCCTGCTGAATATGATGGAAATATCTTGCCTTGTATTGTTAATTGTGCAGCTGCTCTGATATTTGAGATAATCTTTTTTGAGCTCACTGTCCTTGTTGGGAATCACTTTTAGGTTTAAATGCACTCTCACAGTAGGGTTGCCTGATCCAAGCCCTATTGGTTTCTGGGGAAATGAATAGAATTTGGATGTTTTCATGAATGTTGTGCTAGGATTTATTAGTTTATTCACTCAAACACTATTCAATGAGCATCTACTGTGTGCCTAGTATTGTACTTGGAATCTCTAGCACAGAATATATATGGAACTGGCAACACTGCCCAGCACTGTGCATCTTTTCAATGTTAGGACTCTAAATTATTTCACCCAGAGAGTTCTAACCAGAACTCCTTGTCTCTTCAAAGGGGCCTCTTAAGTGGTGAGACTACTGCCCCTCCCCCATACATTATTGACTCAGCACACAACCCAGTCTAGAGGTAAGTATAGACTTACATAGAGCCAATTCAGCTTTTTCCTTCCTTTCTTCCTTTCTTTTCTCTTTCCTTTTGGATGGGTCCATCCAGGTATATGAAGGAACTCTCCAGCTCCCAGGGGCCCTCTGAAGAAAGATGCTAGACTGAGTGAATAATGGATCTACTAGGAGCTTCCTGGGGCAAGTCTGTGTCCATACAGAGGTGTGTCTGCTGCTCTCCAGGGATCTCTTGGGTCTCAGGTTCAAGGTGACACTGGGGATAGAGGAGGAAGAGGAAGCCTACCTGGTTCCTCAAAGGCAATCTCCCTCCCTTTTAAATTCATTTCCCATTGTCTAACACCTTAACACACCATCCTCAACAGCCCCAGATTCGAAACCTACATCAAATGCAGGGTTGAAACCTGTTTTATTTGTATGAAGAAAACTGCCCATTTTCTATTTTCTGATCTGACAATTAGGAAAAACAAAATAATAATAAAGAAAAGCAGGAAGAAAAAAGGGTGAAAGGATGAAGTCATAAAAGCAAGGTGGGACTGACTATATTTTTAATCATTCATTCAGTCATTCATTTATTTATCTTTAAGTCTATAAAAGTATTTTCCCCTAAAGGCAGAAAGTGAATATTTTATTTTAATCTTGTAGTTTCCATCGAGACAGACCTTTTAACCCTTCATTCTCCAGCTCAGCCCGAGTCCCCAGCGCCAGGCGATCCTCCGCACCAGGGCTGGGGCTGTATTAAGTCTCCCTCTTCGAGCTGTTTGTTGACCACATTCACGTTCAGAGCCCTGGAGCTAAAAGCACTTTACACCATAAAATAAAAGCACTGTCTTTTTTTCTAAAAGGTTACGTCTGGAGGCCACGCGGCTCATACTTCATACCGAAAACTACTGAAAGGACTATGAAATCCTCTATGATTTACACTCTCTCGCTGCATTAGGGTATAGATCTACTCGACTCTAAAAATACGGTGGGTTTCTAACCGACGTGAATATATGTGCATTATTTCAGAAAGTCTGTTAGAAAACTTGTCAACACATTATAAAGCATAAACCAGGACTTGGCTATTAAGTACGGAGATCAGAGGCAGAATATATACTGCAGGAAGTACTGGGGAGTCTCCTCCGCCGGCAAGATAAAAAGTGGGAGGAGGGGAGGGGAGGGGTCGTCTGTTGGCCTGGAGTTTACATGCAGTGTCGTCACCAAAGGTTTGGGAAAGAGCCCAAGGAGCGTAATTACCCTCTCAACGCAAGCAGAAAAGGTTCTACAGCCCCAAACGAAGTTAACTGAAAGACCAGAAAAATATTTTAACATTGTCATAATTTATTGCTTTCTAAAAGCCACTTCTGGAAAGGTAAATATACTAATTGTGTATCCAAGTGTGTGCGTTTAAAGTGACCTTTCACCCCCCCTCTGCAAAACCACCTGCATCATTAATCAATACTTATGTACTATTTTAAAATCTCTTAAAACAACACATTTTTACTTCTTTAAGCACATGTACGAACTCTCCCCCTCCCCCACTTTTGGGCTCTGTAGCGAGCATCCAGCAGCGATGAGGGAGGGGGGCGTCGCCCGCACCGCAGAGCTAGAGGGACGCGGGAGGGGGGTCCGCGACAAGGAGAGATCAAATGCCAACGCACAGCCCTAGTTTTCTAGACTGGGTGAAATCTGGCTGGGGGAGGGGCGGAGGAGGAGGGCAGTCCCCATTTCACCCTGGGCATTTTATGATGGTGAAATTAAATATATGTTAATGGTGGAAACGTCGCTCCTTACCTCTCCATTGGCACCCAAGGAAAGCAGCTGCAAAGCTGGTTTTTTAATGTATGTTTTAAGATGTGGTTTCGGAAGGAACCCCCTGGAATCTGAAACAAGTGCAATAACATAGCAGACCTACTTGTAACTAAGTGCTTAATTTCCTATGATTTTTTTAAAAAGAAAATCAATAAAATGTTGCCAGTTATTTATTGGAAATAACCACAGATAGCAGCCCTGATAGGGTGCCGGTTTTAGAGAGCACACAATTGTGTAATGAATTGTAATTCAGAAGACTGTTAAATGTGAACCACAGAACCTTTCAGAGGTAATAAAGTCATTACTTTTTACACTACAGCCAACCCTGAAAAGCTTTATACACACCATTATATATAAATCACACATATACAGTATATATTTCCACAACACAATCCTCCCATTTATATATCTTCTCTCTATATGAACTTTTATGGATGGATGGGAACAAGATTCAAATCTGAAAAGCTCCATTCTGAAAGAACCTGACTCACCGTTGTTACCTGAAGGGGCTTTTATTTTATTTATTTATTTTTCAAAGGCCTCCCAGTTGCACTTTCTTCTTCCCTTTCTTACCTTCCCTCCAGCCATCCAACTCAGTGTCCCACCTACCCTCCCACCCCAACCGTAGTAGCATTCTTTTGGTAGCTCGGAGACTGATTTAACAAGACAAAAACCCAGATAGTAGTGGAAGAGACGCTGACCTGCTCTGAAGAACTCAGAGAAAAGGGGAAATGGTGTCACGCACACGCTACAGAGCTTTACTGCGAGTGAATCTTCCTGCTTCTTAAAAAGAATTGGAGGTCCTCCCCCCCCCCTTAAACTGGAGGGAAACAATAATAACAACAAACCCCATTCACACAAACCCAGTTCAGCCCACACCTCTCCTCGTGTTGGGTATCAAAACCTCCTTTCCTTCCTTAGAGGGGCCCGAAGCTTCACCGAGCTAGGCGAGCCAGTCATTTTGTAATAGGTTTGAAACTTTCCTAAGACGACGCAGGAAAAAAAAAAAAAAAAAAACAGCCGCTTGCCGGAGAAGCTGGGAGGTGGGTGAGCGCGTGCAAGCCCGAGGCCCTTGCTTAAAACAATAAAGCCCCCCGCCGGCTGGGTGAATTTACGGAAACGACACCTCTCAGGCTGAAGAGGGGGATGAGAAAACACGAGGGAATGTGGAGCCGCTTGGAGGAGAGGGAAGGAAGGCTCCTTGCTCTGCAGACACACTCACACATGTCCACCTGCAGCTCGGGGTCTCTCGGGCCGCGGCCACCCGTCTCTACGCGGCACCCTCCGTGCCTCCCTCGGACTTCAGTCCATCTCCACCGCCCTCCCCCCCGCCCGCCGGCCCTTCCCGATTTTGAATCCGAGCGCGATCTCCTCGGCGGCGGCAGCGGCGGCGGCGGCGGCGGCGGCGGCGGCGGCTGCAGGGTGGTGCAGGCAGGCTGGGAGGCTGGGAGGCGGGAGACGCCGGGGGACTTTGCAGGCACGTTCCTGAATAAACTTTCCAATCGCAGGGGGTGCTGTTGCTGTACATTTTACGTAAAACTGAAAGTATCCCACGCCAGAGTGAAGCCCGCTTTTTGACAGCGGCAGCGCGCGTGTGTGTGCGTGTGTGCATTAAAGAGACAGGGGTTTATTTCCAACAGGTCTTCCCTAATTTCCAGGGAACGTCTTGCAGAAAGGCGAGAAGGAGCTGCGGGCTCAGGGTTGTGCGCCACGGCTGCGGGCGCCTGGGGAGTCAGTGAGGCGCTGACCTGGGGCGGTCATCTCGCCACTGTGGCCTTCCCGCGGCTCCTGAGAGCTAGTCACTCTCTCCTTTCCCCATTTTCTCTTTCCCTGGGTAACAGCACAGGAACTGTTGTGCTTCGCCCGTAAGAATCATTTTCTTTCTATCCCTCTGCGCTTTTGCAGTTAACTCTGGAATGGGAGGGGGTGTGTCCCTCCCAGAGACCCGGCTCCGGGACCTCCCGCGGCGCCGGGAGCACGTTCCCAGGGACTGGGACTCCTGAGATTGCCCGCGCTTTGTCCTCCGGCCCTGGGCTGCTCAGAGAGGTGGAAGCCTTAGTGCCTCCATCGACCCGGCCCCCAGCACTCCCCTCCCTGGGCTGGAACCCGCCCTGACTCTGGCTCCTCGGTCTTTATTCATCGGTCTCTCTCCCTACGACCCTTGAGAGCTGGGAACTCGGTGCATCCAGTTGCATTAGACTCAGAGGCTTGTTGGGGCTCTCATATCCCAGTCCCTGGTTCGGCTTTGGGGGCGCCCTCCCGGCCCTTGGGCCCAGGCCCGCGCCGTTTCCTTCTCCCCAACCCCCTCCCTCGAGGCCGCCCTGGCTCCAGGAGGCCCCGGCGCTACCCTTCCGGACCCACAACCCTCCAAACTTGGGCTGGATTCCGCTTCTCCACGCGCTCCCTCCCGCCTCCCCTTGCCCGCTGCGGAGCTGTAACTTGGAGGTTCAGCTCTCAACTTCGGGTGATTTTTCTTTCCTATCCTCTCCGTGGGCAAAGTTTTCTGAGCGCTGCCGCGGGCTCGAGGCTTTCACTTCGGCCCCGGGCGTCAGCAGGCAGGGAGAGAGAGCCGCGGCGGCGGGGAGGGGAAGTGGGTGTGCGCACCGAGAGGGTGTCCGGGAGCAACTCTACCTGGCTTCCCTCCGCCCGCGCCTCCCCGGCCCTGGGTTGCAGCCTCCTGGGGCACTCTTCCCCCCTCCCCCTCTTAAATAATCTTTCATTTTAGGGTCCGCGTGTGGCGGGGGGGAGCAAGGCGCAAGTCCTGCTCCCCCCCTCCCAACCCTCCACCCCTTTCTTCTCTCCTGGCCACGCCACCGCCGCGGCGCTCGCTGCGGCCACTGGTGAGCCAGCGGCCCCAAGCCCCCTCCCCTCTACCCGCCCCTCCCCCAGGGGCCGCGTCTGGCGTCTGCAGAGCCCCCCGCCCCGCACCTCCCCCGCCCCGCACTGGCCATTGGCTTGTCCTGGTCTCTTTTTCATGTCCAGCCCCTGATGTGTGTCCATTGGTGTGAGCTTCCCCTTCCCTCCTCCCCTTCTCTCCTGCTCGCCCTGCCCATGTTTTGTGTGTCTCTGTCCATCCAGACTCCTGACGTTCAAGTTCGCAGGGACGTCACGTCCGCACTTGAACTTGCAGCTCAGGGGGGCTTTTGCCATTTTTTTCATCTCTCTCTCTCTCTCTCTCTCTCCCTCTCTCTCTCTCTCCCTCTATCTCTCTTCTCTCTCTCTCTCTCCTTTTTTTTTTTTTGCTTAAAAAAAAAGCCATGACGGCTCTCCCACAATTCATCTTCCCTGCGCCATCTTTGTATTATTTCTAATTTATTTTGGATGTCAAAAGGCACTGATGAAGATATTTTCTCTGGAGTCTCCTTCTTTCTAACCCGGCTCTCCCGATGTGAACCGAGCCGTCGTCCGCCCGCCGCCGCCGCCGCCGCCGCCGCCCGCCCGCCCCGCAGCCCACCATGTCTCGCCGCAAGCAAGGCAAACCCCAGCACTTAAGCAAACGGGAATTCTCGCGTAAGTAACCCAATAATAGTAATAATTATTATTAATAATCACGAGAGCGCGCAGGACGAGAAGCAAGAGCGAGGGAGAGAGAGAGGTGTGTGCATGCATTTTTAAAATTTTCACGTGAAAAACCTCAGAGTCGAAGTAAAAGAGATTAAAGGGGAAAAAATCCTCATCACCTCTTGAATCATAGCCGTGTGTGCACTTTTGAGATAGCACGCACCTTTCAATTTTATTTAATTTTACAAAAATTTGACTCCTCCTCTTTTCTCCTTTCCGCCGCTTTATTTCTCTTTTCAAAAAGGAATGCAATGATCCCCCACCCCCCGATTTTGCAAAATAATGAACAATGCTAAGGATGAGAGCAACTCACAGGCAAACCTGGGGGTGGGAGCTGGAGGGAAAGGAGGTTGCTTCCACTCACCGTAGGAAAACTGAGGGGGGGGGGAGGCATATCTAAGTCTAAAAAACAATTCCTGGGGAGAAAAGAGGTAAGATCGGCCCTTGGACACCAAAGCGCTCACGGTCAAGTGTGCAGCGGGAGGAAAGTAGTCAGCCTCACAATAGTGAGAAAGTGGGACTGTGGAAAGGGGCCCCCGGCGCTCCTGAGTCTGCGGAGTCGGGAGAGGGGCTGCGGTGGCGGGGAAAGCCTGGTGACCGAGAAGGACGGGAGAAGCGGCCGGCGCTGCCGCCTTTTGTTCCGGCCGGAGGTGGGTGTTTGTCCCGCTGCCTTTTGTGCCGGCTCCTAGAGCTTGCCCTCCTGCGCCGCCGCCGCCGCCGAAGGCAGGAGCTAGGGCCGGGGGAGGAGGCAGCCAGGGGCACGCGGGAGAGGGAGGGAGGGAGCCTGGGCCGCGGCCGCCGGGTTGCGGCTGCCCGCCCCTCCCGGCCGAACCTTAGAGGCGGCGAGGAGAAGACGTGCAAAATAAATAAATAAAATTTGAATTAAATTAAACAAGGCAAGAGAATGTAAGATTTCTTGCCCTCAAACAGAAGTCAAACGCTCTGCCAGCCCTTTTCTTCACCATTTTCCTCTTTGACTCCCCCACCCCCCCCTTAAAAATCTCACAATCTCTAATGAGGGGGGGCATTGACAATCACCCCCTTCCCCCAAACCCCTTCAGTTGCAAACTTAAAAGCGCCGGCGGCACCGAGAGGGAGCGAGGAACTCCCTCCTCTTACTATTTTTTGGAAGATTTTCAAAAAAAGTGGAAGTGGATTTTGATTGGGAAAAATCTCGTGTCTGAATGTTTACAAGCACCGCGTGTGCGGGAGCCTCCTGCCAACAAACAGACAGAGGACCGTGCGCGGCGCGGCAGCCCGGGAGCAGGAGGCGGCCTCGACCGGGCCTCGGCGACCTCGCCGCGCCCCAGTCTAACCCCGGATCGCCCACCCCGCGCCCGCCGCCCACCCGCCAGGCACCGCTGCTGGCCAAACCGCGACTGGGAGCCAGTCCGGCCCGCGGTCCCCGTCCATCCCCAGCACAATGCCCTGATCTCCGGTCCCGACCTCCCAGACTGTGAAATCGGCTGGTTGAAATTCGGTTTTGTAAAGCACTTTTATTTTGCAAAGCAACTGTAAAAGCGCGTTCTGCGCGCCCGCTCCACTTAGCCCCGGGTACTCTCTCGGACTTCTCTTGCTCTGGACCCCGGGGAGGTCACCACGTGCTTTCCCTGCCCCTCTCCCACTCTGTCCGGCCATCAGCCTCCAGCACCCTGCCGTGGCCAGACCAGGTTAACGGAGGGGGTGGGATAAGGGAGAAGTGTGTTCGAATATGCATTTTGGGGGTACTGGATCCCAGGACCCTGCACGCTCCACCTTTAGGTTCTTGTCCTTTACCTTGGGCCTGGCTTGGTCGGAGGTCCTCGTGAGCCTGTGTGAGGGGTAGTGGTGGCTAACTCCAGCTGAGCGGCGCCTGGAAAGGCGGGCGTAGGCACTTAGGAAAGTTTGAGAGTAATAGAGAGAAAGGCGTGAGAGGGCCCTCATCAAACCCTGCTCCCGCATTCATAACTCCTCTTTTAATTTTTGATGCAAGTTTAAAGGACCACCTATACTCGCTTCTGTATTTTTTTTTAAAGGGGGGGGGGATGAGCACTGGGAATTGAATTTTTCACTGGGCCCTGGAACTTGTCACACACTTCGGAAGCTCCCCCGCCCGGGCACGTTGCGGGGCCCTCCCTCTCCCCACCCCCGCGCATCCCTCCCTCGCGCTCTCCCCCGCCCCCACTCCCCCGGCCGCGCCGGATGCGGAGCAGACGCGGCGCGCGGCGGTGTGAAGTTACTACCCGGCCAGGTACCGGCGGGAAGGAAGGGCAGTGTTCGCAGGACTCGGGAAAGCCCGGCCATTCGGAAGGATGCAGTGGGGGCTCAAAGGATCGACTGGGGCGCGCAGTCCGAACTGCTCCCTGGTACCTCCTCCCTCTTGGGTCCATTTCGGGACACTCCAGAATGGGAGGGTTAGTCTCCCTGCCAGTCCCAGTGCGGGCACTGGGTTAGGGGGCCAGATTTTGTGGGGGTACGGAGATCGTTCCTTTCTCTAATTTTCTGGGTGCGCAGAGGGGGCGGGAGCCATTCCCGGTCCTCAGGAACCCCCCCCCCCCTTTGCTACGTGGGCTGAATGAGCCATTCGGTCGCTAGGAGGCAGAACAAGATCAAGAAAGCTCAGCGAACTTGAACCTGTACCAGAGCCTCCCCCACCCCCTGCCCGGCGTTCCTTGGCCGGGGAGGGACGAGCTTTGCGAGGGTGGGGGTGGGGGTAACGAACGGTTGGGCAGAATTCCCTTTCTTCCCCCCACCCCCCATCACCCCTTGTGTCTTTGTTCTTCATTTTGACTTTAAAAATGCTTCTGGCCAGGGCCGGGAAGAGGCGACCGGGCGCGCGGCCGCCACCCCTGTGCGCGAGCAGAGGAGACCAGTGTATCGGGCGCGGAGCGGGGTGCAGTTTTCGCTTTCTTTCGGGCCAGGCATTTTTGGTACCAAGAAAAGGGTAGTGCGCGCTCTCAGGCTTCAGGGCACCGCCGAAGGGAGGAATATATAGCAAGTTTGCATTTGGTCTCCAGGTTCACTTCTCCCAACCCCTCTTCCCCACGCAAAGCACAGGTCTCGGCGGCTAAGGCAGGCATGCCGGGCAGCTCTGCAGCCCAATGCTCCCCCTCCCCGCCTCCCGCAGCTCTCGCCTCGGAGCCCGAAATCACAACAATAGTAATAGTTATCATCATAATGATGCGGGCAAGCAGCGTCATTAATAATGAATAACCGTGGCCGCCGCCTGACGCACACCGGGTGCATAGACTTGCGAGGGGAAAAAGCATTTGCACAGATCCTGTAAAGTAAAAAGTGTTAGCGTGTGGGAGAATGAATTTCAGGACCAGCTCTTGGCTGTGTGTGTGTGTGTGTGTGTGTGTGTGTGTGTGAGAGAGAGAGAGAGAGAGAGAGAGAGAGAGATATGAAACCAAGACTGCACCAGGTTAACCAGCCGAATTTTCCAAACCCCACTTCCTTTTTCACCAACTGGCGGGCCTAGGGAACCATCACCCCGCGGCCCGGCTGTGGGCGTCAGGCTGCAGCGGAGGCCCCTGGCTGCCCGCCGCCGCTGGGCCCTGGGTCCGGGCCCCAAGGCCGCTGCTGCACGTGTTCGCAGCTAGCGCGGCCAGATCCTGTAGCCTGGAGGCTGATCGCTTTGTGCCTCAGAGTCCGGGCGGCCCAACTTCACTTTCTGCACTGCCCACCCCATGCTGGGCCCCCGGCCCGGGGCCTGCAGCCTCTGGCTTCGCTTTTGTTTCTTTGCTTTTCCTCCTTTGCATTTCATCCTCCCGTTTGGTTTACCCTGTTAGGAAAATTCTAGGGGAAGGACTTGGAAAGCAAACTTGAAGACACATTTCCCTTTACCCCTCCCCCCTCCCCGGCAGCCCTCATTTCCCTTGCTTCTTCCCGACATTTCTTCTAAGGATTTTTTTTTTTTAAATTTATTCTTTTGCAACTACAGAAAAGAGGAAAGAGATCTCAGTCAGCCTCCGGGACACTGAGACGTTCCAGTACGTTTTGCTGAACGCAGAAGCATTTTATTTTCTATTTCTTCCTTCCCTTGTAGAGAGAATTCGCGGCTAATTATTATGATTATTTGCCCACTCCCTTCCACTTCAATCGAGGACTCCCCGCTTTGTAGCTAGAGTTAGGCCGGAGCTTAGAAACGATGGTTTTGTGGGGGGAAGGAGGATGGAGTTGAGTTGAGGGAGGGGGTAAAATGACTGAGGTTAGGAATGTTTTTAGGGAAAGAGGAATTTGCATTAAAATACAGAGAAATTATCTGATGCCCAGAAAGGAAATGTTGATTGCCACTGAGAAAAGATGTCAATGTAAATCAGTAGACTGCAACAAGAGAATTGTATTTTCATATTTTCTTTGTCCCCCACTTCGTCTGATTTTTAATAATATAGCAGCAATAATAAAAACACGTTTGAGTCTTTCTCTGAACATTTCTAACCAAATGTTTTTCAAGGAGCCGATGTTAAATGTATTTCATACATTAGGATATAATTCTTGTTAATTAGCAATAATTTACGTTAAGAGCATAGAAAATGTTGAGGTTACAGGTTTTATATCTGTACATTTGATCATCTTGTTATTTTCAAGAACTTTGCCTCCTATAAAATTAATTAGGTGAAATGTGGAGGTGTAATCAGCAACCTGTGAATTACCACTTCATTTCCTGGTTTTGATTGTAAATCAGTTCAGTCACTACATTTAGAAGACTTTAACCAAGTCTGTTTTGTACCGAATTACCTTTAACTATTTGATACCTAGGAGAATATTTCCTTTTGCTTCTAAATAATAATCTCACATTCAGGAACATGTCAGGCCTTGGGAATTAAAAAACAAGCAAACCCATTTCTTAATGGTGGCATTTGTAAAAATGTTTTAACTTTAATAAAATATTTTTTTCTTGAGTCTTCTTTCAGTCTGCAAACCTCAGCACCTGTAGTTAATGCTAAACAATAACAACAACAGGAAAAAGCCAACATTTGTCAGTGTGTACTTAATTCAAATAGCAGGGATCTTGGAGATGATTTCCCTATTCCATTTTTCACTTGGTCAAAATGAAAGCAAAATGTAGGAGAAAAATGACAGAAAGGCACAAAGCAAAAACACTTCCATTCCTCTCCTTTTATGCATGTGCATTTTGAATTTACCTTTTGGCCAGAATGTTGGGCAAAGAAACATTTAAGTGCTTACTTTGCTGTCTTTATTAGTAGGGAGATAACCTTCATATTCCTGTGGTGACCTTATGTTAAATTAGGAGGTGTACCAGAGGCTAGAAATTATGACATGTCCTACTTGAGCACAGGTGCAGCTAGGCAGGGCTCTCTCAATATTATTTCACCCAGCACATCTGGGAGTTACTCCAGATCTTCCCCCTCAATATTCAGCCTGGGTAGGGTTGAAATAAATTTAACCTGAGTTCACTGGATTTTTGCACTTTATCAAAATCTGTTCCAATATTCTACACTCAAATTAAAATCTATTTTTTGATTCTCTGTGGCTTTAAGTTCATTAAATGTGAAATTGGCAGCTTGCTAAAGAAGGTCAGACTGATTAACTGTTTAAGACTTGTACATTTTCTGCTTCACTTTTTTTTTTAACTGGCAACATCCTGGTGGTGTTTTGTATTTTATGATTTTTGTGGGGGATAGAGCAAGCATAATGTTTCACAAGCAGAGACTTCCCAGATCTCCTTTCCCCTCTGGAAGGTTAAAAAAAAAATGATAGAAGCGGTTCAAATAGATGCTAGAGTATTTTAGTACAAAGTGGGAAAAAAAAAAAGAAAGAAAGAAAAACAGGACAGAAAGACATGTCTACCTTGTTATACCATCCGCTGGTGATTATGTGTGCAGAAATAGTCCCATAATGAAGCGTTTTGGAGCTCATTCAGAAAATTAGTCAACTTTGACAACATTAGGCGAAGTATTTCAAGTCTAAAGAAAGGACTTCTCAGCCCTTTTCTGAAATGTGGCGTTTGCTTGACCATTCTGATTTTTATGTCATGGATGCCACCAAGTGCAAACATGTTTAGAATATTTTAGGCTTTCCTTTCTTCAGAATGAAAAAATGACTAATTGGCTTATTTTCTTAAGTACTCAAAGTATCCCATTTAGCTAATGTGTCTGAGAAGAATTGCCAGTGAATTTGGTATTTCTTTGATTTTGTGGCACTGCTGAGAGTAGGATCAGAAAGATATTTGGCAGAGTGAATTATGCTGCGTTATGATTATTACTTAGATCTGTTTCACAGGTGAATCCAGTAGTTTTTTTTTTTTGTTGTTGTTACAGCAGTGTAAATGTGGCACATTGTGCTATAGTAGCTTTCTTATTCATGAAACTGTGTCTGTATACTTAAGTGTATATACATTCACACACAAAGAGTATATGTGTTTTTTCACCTCCCTTTTTCTTTGGCATAATAGACAACTTGGTGTTAAAGAAACAAATTTGGTTTCAATCCATGTTTTTACCAGTTTTTCTTGGTAGTTATTATTTAAGCATTCTTTATGCTCCTTGTGTTAACTATTTGTTTAAGTCACATTCTTCCAAAACTTATAAACCAGACCTATTTGAATTGTGTGTGTGTGTGTGTGTGTGTGTGTGTTTCCTTTGGAGTTACACAAGTCAGACAGGTTTTTTTGAATACATGATGATTTGCTTCGTTGATAAGTGCACTTTCTTGTTGATAACCTCCACATCCTTGTACATTTTGCATGCTCAAATTTTTCTGTTACATAGAGAAAACTAGAAACACTTTACATGATGTGGAAGGGTGGGATGGGGTTGAGAATGTATTTTCCCCCTTTTCTCTCCCCTCTGGCACTTTAATAATTGTGCTTTTGTTTTTCCAACCACAGCCGAACCTCTTGAAGCCATTCTTACAGATGATGAACCAGACCACGGCCCGTTGGGAGCTCCGGAAGGGGACCATGACCTCCTCACCTGTGGGCAGTGCCAGATGAACTTCCCATTGGGGGACATTCTTATTTTTATCGAGCACAAACGGAAACAATGCAATGGCAGCCTCTGCTTAGAAAAAGCTGTGGATAAGCCACCTTCCCCTTCACCAATCGAGATGAAAAAAGCATCCAATCCTGTGGAGGTTGGCATCCAGGTCACGCCAGAGGATGACGATTGTTTATCAACGTCATCTAGAGGAATTTGCCCCAAACAGGAACACATAGCAGGTAAATGAGAAGCAAGGAGAAAAGCTGTTTGCATGTTTTCTTTTCATTTTCAGAGGTGCTGTAGCCAAGCAGTAAGGAGGGGTGAAGTGCTTTCTGTATATCTCCATGTGACTGTCCATGACAGCCCTGTAATGTTAAAATAATCATTCCTATTGCATATGTCCAGAACACAGAAAATAAATATTTTCCACCTCATGGAGTCAGATGTAGGTGGAATAGGTACACACACCTGACACCCTCTCTCTGGATCTGCTGACTCTGAATTTCTTTCCTTCTCTATGCCTGCCTTCTTCTCATTTTAAAGTGTTGAACCTTAACTACACCCAGCCCAGCTTTCAACATCCATTTCTGGCCTTGGTGACTTGTCAGAGGCAAAGCGGCCACATAGACATTTGTGGTTCAGCCAATGACCTGCTTGACTCAGGATACCTGGTTGGGCCTCCCTAGGAGTGCAGTTAGTTCTCAAGGCTTCCCTGAAGTGGGGTGGGCTGTCAGGGTGGCTTGGAGAGGATGGAAAGAGTTAACTGAGCTCCAGGGCTAGCCTTGGATCCATATTGGCTGTCAGCCCGTATGGGGCTGTAATTAAACACAGCCCCGTGGTGGGATGACACCGTGACCTTGACTTTAAGATGCCATTTTCAACTGGCCAGGCCAGAGTAGAGAGGGCAGTTGCTGAAGCGCACAGACATGCTTACTCGAAAAGTTTAAGGGCATGTTGGAAATTTCAAAAGGTTGGTTTGACAGGAACGGCTGCTCCCTGCAGCCTGCCTCCTCAGCTCAATGATAAATGCTTCTCTGTGCTCTCTCTTGTCTCTGATGTGGTTTTGACAGATGTATCTTGATTTTGTTTGTGGTTTACACAACCACATGTCACCCTTACAAATGTCCAGTCCAGACTCCAATGTTTCTGCTATAACACAATGTAAAATTTTTCTTGGAAAAAATACATATACATATTCAACAGCTCTCCCTCCTTCGGTTAATTTTACCAGGGAGGTAGCTAGATGTGTGGGTTTCTTAGCAGCTTAAGGGGAAAGTAATTAAAGGCTAAGAGAGGGACTTAAATTCCTTACTCTGAGTGATAAACAGCAACACTATATGGTGACCCTTAAGACACTTTTTGATTTAGCACATTAGACAAAGCAAGTGCAGATTCTGTGGTGAGAGAAACACCACGCCTATCAATGAATGGATCACTTTCTTCCACACACCCCCACCCCAAGCAGAAGATTTGTTCGGTTTTAGGAAAGGTAGTGCATATAATCAATGGATTCCCTGAAATTTGTCTCTCTGACATAGTTTGACCACAGAGTTAAACCGTAATAGGTCAGTGGCTAGAGGGGAGTAAATGTCATATAATGCCCCCCCCCAAATTTGATCATTAAAATCAAACATGGCATCTTCTTTCTTTCTTAAAAAATGTTTTCTGTAGTAACACTCAGATACTTTTCCTTTAGTAAAATGAGAAGTCTGCTTCCAGAAAAGCTGCATTTGTGAAGTGTTTTTCTTAAATCTACCACATTTAGCTTATGTGACACATAGGTTAAGGTTTTCATCTCCCCCCACCCCACAGTAGGATATGGCAATGACCATTTCCATGTGCTGTCTTGTGACTGGAAGGAAAATGAACAGAAGTGTAAGGCATGATTAATGAAGCAAGAGCAGGCGGAAGGGGATTTGTCGTCTTTGGAGATCCAAAGCCTTGCTAAATCACCAAATATGGAGTAACGCTTGCGTGATGTAACACCGTATTTACATATCGAGCTGCTCGTTTAAAAGACAAAACACAGTGTCTGTCAGGCAAGAATTAAAACCACACTTCTTACTGAGGTTCCAGATAGTTATTCAGTCTCAGATTAACCAGCTCGAAATTCTGGACCTCTGTATTTAGAGGAGGATTCTGAGGCTGGGGCGGGCCTTATAAATAGTTAAGGCTTTTTACTCTTACAGTTGTGAATCTACATGGGGAAAGAAATTGGTTTTAATTCTCTGGTTGTCATAATGGTTCAGTTCCTTTTTTTTTTTTTTTTTTTTTTTTGGAACTGGTTTAATAGCAGAGCCTAGAGAAGTCCCTTCCTCCAACAACAAATAAGGCAAATTCAAGATATACTTTATGAGGCTAATCCGACATAGTTGCACTGAGATGGAAAGCTATCTAAGATAGTCAATGGGTGCACAAGTGCTTGGATCCAGGTGAGGTAAACCTTGCAAACAGGAATAATTACAAAGTCTTGATTCCTTTCATTGTGTTTAATCACCTGTTCCCACCCTGGAATTGGCTGAACATAAATAGCATGGTCACATCTCAAAGTGAGATGTCAGTAACTAGAATCATGACTTATCATAATTCACGGTAATGAATTAAGAGTTTCCTATGGTGAAATTAACATTCTACCAATGCATATAAATTATGATGCTCTGGCCCTCAGGTGCCCCTGAAGTGAAGTTCTGGAAAGACGGCTGTGTTATTCCCAGCCCATTTCTCTAATGCACATCTCCACAATTCTAAGTCTGCTTTTCTCCTCCTCCTCCTTCTTATGATGAGGAAGGAAACAATAACAGTAATCATTCAGTAGATATTTGAATTGTGTGTCACAAAAAAAAAGGAGAAGCAATGTCTGTATTAGGAAAGAGATATATTGATGAATCTCTGGAAGAATATGTTTGGCAACTACATAAAAGGTAGTCATTTAAGCACGCTGTGTAGGAAAGGCTTTATTAAACTGATGTAAGTTGGATTTGAGTTCACAGTGTGCTCTGTGCCATTTTGTAGAAAGGAAGCAGGAATAAAACCGTGACAGATCTTCGTCAGATAAATAAAGCTTAGAATTTGGGGCTTTCAAATAGGAGAATAAGGTAGAGTTCATAAGCTCTGTAAAATAGTGTGCATTTTGACTGTGCTCAGGCCTCCCAAAGCTGAGTGGTTTTTGGAAGATGCTTTTTACCTGGTGAATAGATGGTATGTGCTCCCAACTCCATCCATGTGCAGGTGTTACCTGTGCCCAGGTCAGGGTTGCTTTTTCCATTTTATTCAGATATGTGGTATATTGTGTGATTGTGATCTACAGAGACCACTGAAATAGTATTAATTGAACTGGAAATGTACCTTATATCTTGTGGGCCCAGTCTGTCAATATGTGTGTGGAAGTACTCACCATCAGATACAAGCAGCTTTAACTGTCAGTCAGAGCTTTCAATATGGATTTTGTTGTTTTTGAGTCTCTTATTTTATGATGGGGGAAATATTCATCGAAGATTAGTGGATGTGAAACTGCTGTTTTCTTACAGAGAAGGCCAAAAATATTAATCCACAGTGTCAGATTTGGAGTTTTGACTTATTGCACATAGGAATCTTTAAATTAGGGTTGGACTGTCATAGAAGTTAGTATTTAAGAGAAATGGGGAAAATATAATAAATCCCATAAAGTGCAGTCAAGTCTGGTGTTATTGATATGTAACATTGTTTTCTCCTTAAAATCTTGAACATAAACATATCAGGATATTGGAAATATTTTCCTAGACAGTATAGCTGATATCTAGATAATGATATGTAAGACAGAAACACTCATGAAGGGGGTTATACTAATTTTAAATGGAAAAACATTAGCATGTTGCTTACAGGTAAATCAAGTATAACGTATTTGTGCTTTTCAGAATTTAGAAAATCAACTTGCCTTTTCTTTTTGTACCCATTTTAATTCTTTCCTAACTCGGACTGGAGGATGTATTTGTATACTTTATGGTATAATTGTAAATGAGAGTATAAATTATAGTATCCTATTATAACTACTTATTTTTCATTTCTCTTCATTTGTGTGGTTCTGAATAAAAACTACTGACCTCCGAAGTGAATTTTCAAGCCTGGCAGCTAAAACAAACAAACAAACAACAACAACAAAAAACATCAGCACTTAAAAAAAATCAACCAATATACTGGCAAACATTTTATTTACCTTCAGAATCCAGAGAGTTGAGAATATTGTTTTCTAATAAATACCTAGGATATTTCCATAGGGAGCTCTGTTTGTGAATCCCCTACCCAAAGACTCATGTTCATGAAACTGGGAGTCCTATATACAAGCTGTATTTGTAAATAAGACAGAGAAAGGTTGTGAACTGGCAGCTTGGATGTTTTGTCAAAGTACAATGTCAGAGAAACTCTTTCTAAGACAAATTGTAAATAGAACTGTCACAGTGATTGCATGATTGAGCCGCAGAAGTGTCCTACAATTGTTGGCATTGTCAGAGGACTTTTGAAAGCTTAATTAAACACGGTGGCCCGCATGGCTGCTAAATTTACTTTGGAAAGCCAAAAAAGAAAAAAAAATATATATCTAAAATGTGTAAGATCCCAAAGATCCCAAAGTTCTTCAGACAGTGCCCTTTTGGTGGCACAGAAAAGATGCATTGTGCATTTTCTGAGTTGTCTTTTATAAATAATAGTTTTGAGAATAGGTCCACGTGATATGAAGATCATCCTGTGTGTGATGTGGAGATTGTGTTAGTTTTTCTGTCTCCTGCTGTTACAGACAGTTAATGTAAAAATGGCCTTTTATTGGAAACACAAATATGTATTCACTTCAAGAACAGGAGCAGAGGGGGACAAAGTTTCCCTCCCATTCTCTGTGTTTATTCTATGAAAGCTTAAAAAAAAAAAAACAGTGCTGTAATTTCTCAAATCACCCCTTCCCTTGTTGTGTTGCAGGTTGTGCCTTTTCCTTTAAAGGATCTGAAATATGTTTTGCCCACCTTTCTCCCAGTGAATGTGGAATTTAATTGTGGAGCTGCCCATGGGCTGAAAAATGTAACTGGGTGTAGAAACATGTAGGCAGGGTCAGGATAGGCACCTTCAGCTCAGGGAAGAGGCGAGTTGGATGCATATTAATGGCACATTTTAGATTCCTGGAAAATCATTAATTTCACACTGCAGTCTCCATGTAGTTTGGTAAATGTGGGAGGGCTAAATGGGGGTACCTAACAAACATGTGAATCCTGGGGCAACATTTTTCAGATTTTCATGATTTCTTAATGAAGGCGTTTAATAAAGGAGAAGAGATGAATGTTGGCTTTGCACACCAGTCAGTGAGCAAGGGAGAAAGTTTGTCTTTCCTTTGGGGGAAAATATTAAATTTAAAAGAAAGTAGAAAGCCCAGCTAGGGAGATGCACTGAGATTGCGTCACTTGATGTTAATTTAATCCACTTTGGTTGGTCTGTTCACACCCTTTATTGCACAAAGAAATCATTTGACAAAATTTACCCCAAGCCCAAGTCTGTTTTTACATACAGTAGTACCAGCTTTGTGCAATAAAAAGCACTTAGCATCAAGCTGGACCCAGCCTGGCACCTTGCCACTTTTTTTAGCATGAGATTTAATCACCAAGGATCTTTAGTACCTTTCTGCTTGTTCAGATTTCATTTGGGTCATGGCTATGTCAGCAGTGTTGTTATTTCAAGGATTTAAAAAAAAAAAAAAGATTTTAACTGAGGGCCCACTTTTAATATTAAATCAAGCAGGTTTTTATTTTATGTGTCAATTTGGAGGACATTAATAAAGTTCATAAAATATGTCCAGAGTATATAATTTAAAGGAGAATGAATAGTATTTTTATTTGTAATATGACTAGAAAAATGACCATCGAATCCCTTTCTCCTCTGTCTTTTTTCCTGCTCAGGTAGATAAGCACCCTTAAACTATTTCTCCCCTTTACTGCCAGGGTATAGAGCACTGGCCAATATCAGTAAATTTACCTTTGTAATTTGCCATGTAGTTTTTACAACAATGACCTAATTAATTTGAGCACGAACCATATTATTGCTACTGGAGTCATTTTCTGTCACAAACTTAATTTCCAGGAAATGTAACCTGATGAATAAGAATTCTTCAGCTCTCCACATGTGCTCCTAGAGACCAAAGGCAGATTTAAAATAATAATAATAAAAAAAAGGCCAGCATTATTAAAGCCAGTATGCTTGATGCCAAACTCAATTTGAAGCCAGTAAACATCAGGCTGTATTTCTAATCAGTTTTAGAATGTAACGTATTCCAAATTGGGTTCACTGGAATTTGTCTCCCTGCTTTTTACTGGCCAGCTGCACTCCCTATGCATTTTTAAAACATTTCAGCAAAGGCTTTTGCTGTTCTTAGCAGGGTTAGTAACTTGGGGTCTATTTCTGAGCTCATTCGTCATTCTGCGATGGCATTGAGTTAGGTTGGCAAGGGAAGGATTTGAGGCATGGGGGGTGGTGAGGTCACTTCTGATCCCAGCAGGGAATAGGTGAGCTTCATTTGCCTTTACAATAGGCGCACAGTTACTGCACCTTGGAGGAGCTCTCAGGTGCCGCTCAGATGGGCGCATGTAAATGCCCTGTCAGATGCGGAGCCGGAATATTAATGCTTCTTCCACCACCGCACCATAATAAAGCTGTACACAGCAAGCTTAATATGCAGCTAGTCTGGGGAATTGTATAAACTTAGATAGCCCAGTGTGAAAGACAGCAATGGAAGAATGCTTGCTATGCCAGAGTTTCCATCTTGTTCTCCTTTGATCTATAGCAAAATGAAAACATCATCCTGTCCTCCTCTTGGAGTTGTCTCCCCAACTCTGCCACCTTCCCATCTACCACCAGAATTTTTTTTTTGCATGTGCTGGTATGGAGAAATGGGACATAATTTGTTTCATATGGTTAATTACAGGCGTTTGAATATTTAAAATTTTAAATAGCCACAGTTCCAGCTTTTCCTGTTAAAAGTATGTGATTTGAACAAAGGGATTACAGTGTAAATATTTGTGGTGATTTGCAACACCCCTCTTTCCTATTAAACATATACACACACACACACTCACACACAGTTTAAATCTAGTGCTGACTTAAAGGACTTCACCTTCATTTGTACTTTTTTTTTTTTTAACCAACTCTCCATTGGAACTCCATTAAAATGTTTTACCATTATATTTTTGAGTCCGCTGTTGCTTGAGGTTTTAAAGAGGATTTTGATAATGTGTTCATTTAACAGAATCAACAGCTGTCAGAACCAGTTGTGGTAAATCCACAAAACGTATAAAGAAAAATACACACGTTTCCTGAAACAAAACCCTTGGAAAAAATAAGGTGCCAAGAACTGGCAAATTAGAAGTTTGCAGACAGGGAACTGAAGTGGCTCACAGTCTCTTGGTTTGCCCTAGAGACTGATCTGAGCAGATCTGATGCAATGCTGCTGGGAGGTGGACTTGAGCAGGTTGCTCCTTAAGGCAAAGCTGTGTGCTACTGACGTGTGCACATGAGGTAGGCTGGGCCTCAGTTCGCTCCCTCTGCTCCCTCCTTTTTTCTTTTGGATCTCTTTATATAGATAAAATATCAAGTTCTTAAGAGTGCTAAACAACAAATTATATCCACCTAAAGGTGAGATGATCGGGTTTAAACTTCCTGTAAAAGAGGCGAGAAGGCGCCTCCCACACCCTTTTCCAGATAGGGTTGGCAGAGTGTTATTCAGAACGGAATCACTCTCTGCCAGGCAATTCCCAGTGGGAACCTGGAGCAGGTATGTTGATGAAGGGGATACCTGGGGACCTTTGGTCACTCACAGTGAGTTTTTGTTTGTATCTTCACTGTTGTTAGCACTGGTGCTGAACAATTACACCCACAATTTGATCTCAGTTTTAGATAGAGGTAAATCGATTGATTAAAAAACTCCTATTAACATAAAGAATGGGATTATTATGAAACCTGCAAAGGTGATTTCAGAAGGAACAAACCCCCAACCCCTTCTATTTTCTTTTTTTGAACTTTCTAAAAAACACCAGGAAGGGTCCTGCCAAGCATCAGGGCATTTAAATGTATATTCATCATTTGTTCATTTTCTTGATATGTAATAATGCATTAGAAAGAAAAGCTTTGAGGAGGGTCACATTTGTTAATTTTTAGGGAAATAAGATGAATCTTGGATTCTTAGTTTAGTTGGAGCACAATGTACTACGTGGCAAGTCTGACCTTTTATGCTTCAAATATAGTTTCTCTTTGGGGAAAAGAACACAACCCCCCAAAAAACCATAAAACAGAACCTGAAGCACTTTCCTTCACGAATTGCAGGTATACCACGATTTCATGATTTATTTACATTTAAAGGCAAGCCCATAATGAACCATTTACTGCCCATTTTAACTCCTCCACCCCAAATCCTTTGAGTTCACAGTTAAAACAATGCATTAACCAATGTTAAAATTGAAATCTCAGGAGTTTCTCTCTCCTACTCCATCCCACCTTAAGACTTAAACAAAAGAAAAAAAATATTCTTTTACATTTAAAAGTGAACATTGGCTACTGAAGAATGATTTAAAGGCGGAAAAAAATTTTAATAATAAATCGTAACCTTCTCATGTTATGTTTTTGTTATGTTAAGGGGAAAAAAATCAATAAGGAAAAATTTAATTCTGATAAAGATACTCTTGGATCTTTGAAAACAACTGCTGTCCTTTTAACTAAAACATTTGAGCAGCTTCAAAGACTATGTATTTCTTCTGATCTTGGAGCTGTGTGACTGGTAGCAAGAAAGAAAAAAAAATCTTATTCTACATACAAGTGGATTGCTTAACAAGTCAGCACAGACACGTACTTGTTTGTACAATAGAGATAAAAATTCCTGTATAAAAATAATTCAGCTGCTGACAGCAGGCATTGTTGTTGGACCTGTCTTTTGTGCTTGTCCCAGCTCTGGGCCCTCCTCCCCTCCTATCTGCTTGGGGCAGCCTGCTGCCTGCAGACTCCTGACCAGAAGTTAATTGCTATATATTAAATATATAGGTATTGTATTTAAAGAGGAATATCCCAAGTCCTCCTATAGGCATTCCACTCTACTCTCTGATGTGACTGTAGCATTGCCAGCAGGGGGGTGGCAGGCAGACGCTCTAATAGGGAAAATGACTTGAAGGCAGTTAGGGGAAATTTGGCCTTCAAGTCCCATTTGCTCTGCAGTGTAGCATCGGTTTCTAAACTTTTGTTTTTAATCTAATTCTGATTTACCCTGTCACATCCCATATCAACCCTCATTGAACTCTACTCATGTAGAGTAACATTAGTGTCAAACGGAATTGGTCAGGACTGTGGACCTGTGGCTCATACAGATGGTGGTGAAGGCAGGTTCCATACCGTTCTGCATCCAATCCTTTCTAATAAATGTTAAAATGTGGCACACTTCTGAGCAGGGCCTTTGGATAAGAGAGTCAGGAAATCAGGAATAGTACCTGGGAGGTTTTCTTCTCTCTCTTTCTTTGCCCCTTCTGGATGCACCCACATTTCCAGTAAGATAAACTCTAGAAGAAGTCTGATCCTACGGGCTGGAGAGGGGAAAGGTGGCCGAAAGAAGTTATTGGAATATTTTTTAGTAGGAGTTCAAACAAAATCCCTACAACAGAGAGCCTTTGGGGTCTAGCAGTGGAGCTCTCAGCATGGACACGTGGCTGTTCTCAGCCTGACTTGTACCCTGGTTGGGATGGGACTTCCACACACTTGCATGCTTTCACCTGGGCTGGGGTGTTTGGGGTGGGGGGACAGGAGGAGTTCATTGGGAATTCTGCCACTAGATACTTTTCAAAATGTCAGGAGGTTGGTAAGGTGTCAGCGTTCAGGGAAAGGATTCTTCTCTGGACTGGTAATTGGGAAGCCCAAAAACCCAAATTCCCACGGTACTCTCTAATAACTGGGGTGGGCTGGTGGCAGTGGGTGGACATCACAACTTTCTGAATGTCAGCTGATGCCTGCATGACCCCTTCTTCTTGGATCAAGTACTGCCAGAGCAGAAATGGGGGGAAATCAGGACCACAAATAGCAGAGGACAGGATTTTCACTCCTCAGAAGTAAAGCAGACCTCTCCTTTCTTGCTCTTCCCTTTGGAAGCAGAAACTTCTAAAATTAATGCCACTCCAAGCCGATGAAAAAGCTGTTTTTCTACCATAGTGGATGTTTACACAGGAGAGGCAACGCGAGGGGAAAAAGGCATTCTGGGAGGGTGGAGGGACGCGTGTTAATCTGTGCTGTTGGAGTCTCGTGCAGTATTGCCTATAAGCAACTCTGGGCTGTTTTTGATAAATTACCATGTTTAGAGATAGGTTTGGCTCTTAAGGGCTTAGTTTTATGAACAAAGTCCGTAACGATGTTTGCAGCCTCTGTCTGTCTCTTAGCCCCTTTGGCTTGACTAGAAGCTCTATGTTTAGTTTAAGCTCAGTCTGGAAGATATAACAATTTTGCATTAAAAAAATGAGGAAATCATAGGAAGAAAAACCCTTTGCTTTTTGGATGAATCTTACTGATAATTTGCTAAAGCTCATTTGAATTTTAAGCACTTCTTTAATCT